>NC_089652.1:336071-672142 GCF_037042795.1 Molothrus aeneus
CCAAAAGCTTTTACACTATGTCTCGCAAGGAGAAACTGTGCCAGGGCAGAAAACATCACTGATTTGTGTTCTAATAGTTGCACGGAGGTCTGCAGAGTGTTTTGCAAGAAGTAAAAGAAAGTTGTCCAAAACAGCTCCTTTTCGAAGGGAATGTGAATGAATAAGGCAGGAGAGTGGAAGGCTACTGTTTTCAACAAGTTTGCGAGCTGCACACACAATCCCAGTGTAGTGCGGCTTCGTTCTTCGCCTTTCGGAAGATGCAGTTTGCCCTTCTTCCGGAGGCAAAGAAGCGGCTTCTTCGCGCACAGAGCATTGTGCCGGTCGTGGTGCGTTCCCGAGAGCGGCTTCTGCCGAAAGACGCCCGGGACCGGCGCTCTGCTTCTGAGAGCTGCGTATCTCCGTCTTCTGCGTCTGCTGTCGCCTACATCTTAGCCGAAAGCTTTTCCACTATGTCTTGCAAAAGGAAACTGTGCCAGGGCAGAAAACATCACCGATATGTGTTCTAGAGGTTGTACGGAGGTCTGCAGAGTGTTTTGCAAGAAGTACAAGAAAGTTGTCCAAAACAGCTCATGTTTGAAGGGAATGCTAATGGAGAAGGCAGGAGAGTGGAAGGCAACTGTTTTCCTCAGGTTTGCAAGCTGCGCACACAATCCCAGTGTAGTGCGGCTTCGTTCTTCGCCTTTCGGAAGATGCAGCTTTGCCCTTCTCCCGGAGGCGAAGAAGTGGCTTCTTCGCGCACAGAGCATTGTGACGGTCGTGGTGCATTCCGGAGAGCGGCTTCTGCCGAAAGACGCCCGGGACCGGCGCTCTGCTTCTGAGAGCTGCGTATCTCCGTCTTCTGCGTCTGCTGTCGCCTACATCTTAGCCAAAAGCTTTTCCACTATGTCGTGCAAAAGGAAACTGTGCCAGGGAAGAAAACATCACCGATTTGTGTTCTAAGAGTTGCACGGAGGTCTGCAGAGTGTTTTGCAAGAAGTACAAGAAAGTTGTCCAAAACAGCTCCTCTTCGAAGGGGATGCTAATGGAGAAGGCAGTAGAGTGGAAGGCTACTGTTTTCCACAGGTTTGCAAGCTGCGCACACCATCCAAATGTAGCGCGGCTTCGTTCTTCGCCTTTCGGAAGATGCAGCTTTGCCCTTCTCCCGGAGGCAAAGAATCGGCTTCTTCGCGCACAGAGCATTGTGCCGGTCGTGGTGCGTTCCGGAGAGCGGCTTCTGCTGAAAGACACCCGGGACCAGCGCTCAGCTTCCCAGAGCTGTGTATCTCAGTCTTCTGCGTCTGCTGTCGCCTACATCTTAGCCAAAAGCTTTTCCACTATGTCTCGCAAGGAGAAACTGTGCCAGGGAAGAAAACATCACCGATTTGTGTTCTAGAGGTTGCACAGAGGTCTGCAGAGTGTTTTGCAAGAAGTACAAGAAAGTTGTCCAAAACAGCTCCTCTTCGAAGGGAATGCTAATGGATAAGGCAGTAGAATGGAAGGCAACTGTTTTCCTCAGGTTTGCAAGCTGCGCACACCATCCCAGTGTAGTGCGGCTTCGTTCTTCGCCTTTCGGAAGATGCAGCTTTGCCCTTCTCCCGGAGGCGAAGAAGCGGCTTCTTCGCGCACAGAGCATTGTGACGGTCGTGGTGCGTTCTGGAGAGCGGCTTCTGCTGAAAGACGCCCGGGACCGGCGCTCTGCTTCTGAGAGCTGCGTATCGCCATCTTCTGCGTCTGCTGTCGCCTACATCTTAGCCAAAAGCTTTTACACTATGTCTCGCAAGGAGAAACTGTGCCAGGGAAGAAAACATCACCGATTTGTGTTCTAATAGTTGCACGGAGGTCTGCAGAGTGTTTTGCAAGAAGTAAAGAAAGTTGTCCAAAACAGCTCCTGTTTGAAGGGAATGCTAATGGATAAGGCAGTAGAGTGGAAGGCAACTGTTTTCCACAAGTTTGCAAGCTGCGCACACAATCCCAGGGTAATTCGGCTTCCTTCTTCGCCTTTTGGAAGATGCATCTTTCCCCGGCTCCCGGAGGGGAAGAAGCGGCTTCATCGCGCACAGAGCATTGTGCCGGTCGTGGTGCGTTCTGGAGAGCGGCTTCTGCTGAAAGACGCCCGGGACCGGCGCTCTGCTTCGCAGAGCTCCGTATCATGGTCTTCTTCGTCTGCTGTCGCCTACATCTTAGCCAAAAGCTTTTCCTCTATGTCTCGCAGGGAGAAACTGTGCCAGGTCAGAAAACATCACCGATTTGTGTTCTAGAGGTTGCACAGAGGTCTGCAGAGTGTTTTGCAAGAAGTAAAAGAAAGTTGTCCAAAAAAGCTCCTCTTTGAAGGGGATGCTAATGGAGAAGGCAGGAGAGTGGAAGGCTACTGTTTTCCACAAGTTTGTAAGCTGCGCATACAATCCCAGTGTAGTGCGGCTTCGTTCTTCGCCTTTCGGAAGATGCAGCTTTGCCCTTCTCCCGGAGGCGAAGAATCGGCTTCTTCGCGCACAGAGCATTGTGACGGTCGTGGTGCATTCCGGAGAGCGGCTTCTGCTGAAAGACGCCCGGGACCGGCGCTCTGCTTCTGAGAGCTGCGTATCTCCGTCTTCTGCGTCTGCTGTCGCCTACATCTTAGCCAAAAGCTTTTCCACTATGTCTCGCAAGGAGAAACTGTGCCAGGGAAGAAAACATCACCGATTTGTGTTCTAAGAGTTGCAGAGAGGTCTGCAGAGTGTTTTGCAAGAAGTAAAAGAAAGTTGTCCAAAACAGCTCCTCTTCGAAGGGAATGTGAATGGAGAAGGCAGGAGAGTGGAAGGCAACTGTTTTCCACAGGTTTGCAAGCTGCGCACACAATCCCAGTGTAGTGCGGCTTCGTTCTTTGCCTTTCGGAAGATGCAGCTTTGCCCTTCTCCAGGAGGCGAAGAAGCGGCTTCTTCGCGCACAGAGCATTGTGCCGGCCGTGGTGCGTTCCGGAGAGCGGCTTCTGCCGAAAGACGCCCGGGACCGGCGCTCTGCTTCTGAGAGCTGTGTATCGCCGTCTTCTGCGTCTGCTGTCGCCTACATCTTAGCCAAAAGCTTTTCCACTATGTCTTGCAAACGGAAACTGTGCCAGGGCAGAAAACCTCACCGACTTGTGTTCTAATAGTTGCACGGAGGTCTGCAGAGTGTTTTGCAAGAAGTACAAGAAAGTTGTCCAAAACAGCTCCTCTTCGAAGGGAATGAGAATGGAGAAGGCAGGAGAGTGGAAGGCAACTGTTTTCCACAAGTTTGCGAGCTGCGCACACAATCCCAGTGTAGTGCGGCTTCGTTCTTCGCCTTTCGGAAGATGCAGTTGGCCCTTCTCCCGGAGGCAAAGATGCGGCTTCTTCGCGCACAGAGCATTGTGCCGGTCGTGGTGCGTTCCGGAGAGGGGCTTCTGCCGAAAGACGCCCGGGACCGGCGCTCTGCTTCTGAGAGCTGCGTATCTCCGTCTTCTGCGTCTGCTGTCGCCTACATCTTAGCCAAAAGCTTTTCCACTATGTCTTGCAAAAGGAAACTGTGCCAGGAAAGAAAACATCACCGATTTGTGTTGTAGACGTTGCACGGAGGTCTGCAGAGTGTTTTGCAAGAAGTACAAGAAAGTTGTCCAAAACAGCTCCTCTTCGAAGGGAATGTGAATGGAGAAGGCAGGAGAGTGGAAGGCAACTGTTTTCCACAGGTTTGCAAGCTGCGCACACAATCCCAGTGTAGCGCGGGTTCGCTCTTCGCCTTTCGGAAGATGCAGTTTGCCCTTCTCCCGGAGGCGAAGAAGCGGCTTCTTTGCACACAGAGCATTGTGCCGCTCGTGGTGCATTCCGGAGAGCGGCTTCTGCCGAAAAACGCCCGGGACCGGCGCTCTGCTTCTGAGAGCTGCGTATCTCCGTCTTCTGCGTCTGCTGTCGCCTACATCTTAGCCAAAAGCTTTTCCACTATGTCTCGCAAGGAGAAACTGTGCCAGGGCAGAAAACATCACCGATTTGTGTTCTAATAGTTGCACGGAGGTCTGCAGAGTGTTTTGCAAGAAGTTCAAGAAAGTTGTCCAAAACAGCTCCTGTTTGAAGGGAATGTGAATGGAGATGGCAGGAGAGTGGAAGGCAACTGTTTTCCACAAGTTTCCAAGCTGAGCACACAATCCCAGTGTAGTGCGGCTTCGTTCTTCACCTTTTGGAAGATGCAGCTTTGCCCTTCTCCAGGAGGCGAAGAACCGGAGTCTTCGCGCACAGAGCATTGTGCCGGTCGTGGTGCATTCCGGAGAGCGGCTTCTGTCGAAAGACTCCCGGGACCGGCACTCTGCTTCTGAGAGCTGCGTATCTCAGTCTTCTGCGTCTGCTGTCGCCTACATCTTAGCCAAAAGCTTTTCCACTATGTCTCGCAAGGAGAAACTTTGCCAGGGCAGAAAGCATCACCGATTTGTGTTCTAGAGGTTGCACAGAGGTCTGCAGAGTGTTTTGCGAGAAGTACAAGAAAGTTGTCCAAAACAGCTCCTCTTCGAAGGGGATGCTAATGGAGAAGGCAGTAGAGTGGAAGGCAACTGTTTTCCACAGGTTTGCAAGCTGCGCACACAATCCCAGTGTAGTGCGGCTTCGTTCTTCGCCTTTTGGAAGATGCATCTTTCCCCGGCTCCCGGGGGTGAAGAGGCGGCTTCATCGCGCACAGAGCATTATGCCGGTCGTGGTGCGTTCTGGAGAGCGGCTTCTGCTGAAAGACGCCCGGGACCGGCGCTCTGCTACGCAGAGCTCCGTATCATAGTCTTCTGCGTCTGCTGTCGCCTACATCTTAGCCAAAAGCTTTTCCACTATGTCTCGCAAGGACAAACTGTGCCAGGGCAGAAAACCTCACCGATTTGTGTTCTAATAGTTGCACAGAGGTCTGCAGAGTGTTTTGCAAGAAGTAAAAGAAAGTTGTCCAAAACAGCTCCTCTTCGAAGGGAATGTGAATGGAGAAGGCAGGAGAGTGGAAGGCTACTGTTTTCCACAAGTTTGCGAGATACACACACAATCCCAGTGTACTGTGGCTTCGTTCTTCGCCTTTCGGAAGATGCAGTTTGCCCTTCTTCCGGAGGCGAAGGAGCGCCTTCTTCGCGCACAGAGCATTGTGCCGGTCGTGGCGCGTTCCGGAGAGCGGCTTCTGCCAAAAAACGCCCGGGACCGGCACTCAGCTTCTGAGAGCTGCGTATCTCCGTCTTCTGCGTCTGCTGTCGCCTACATCTTAGCCAAAAGCTTTTCCACTATGTCTTGCAAACGGAAACTGTGCCAGGGCAGAAAACCTCACCGATTTGTGTTCTCATAGTTGCACGGAGGTCTGCAGAGTGTTTTGCAAGAAGTAAAGAAAGTTGTCCAAAACAGCTCCTCTTCGAAGGGAATGTGAATGGAGAAGGCAGGAGAGTGGAAGGCTACTGTTTTCCAGAAGTTTGCAAGCTGCGCACACAATCCCAGTGTAGCGCGGGTTCACTCTTCGCCTTTCGGAAGATGCAGTTTGCCCTTCTCCCGGAGGCGAAGAAGCGGCTTCTTTGCACACAGAGCATTGTGCCGCTCGTGGTGCATTCCGGAGAGCGGCTTCTGCCGAAAGACGCCCGGGACCGGCGCTCTGCTTCGCAGAGCTGCATATCTCCGTCTTCTGCGTCTGCTGTCGCCTACATCTTAGCCAAAAGCTTTTCCACTATGTCTCGCAAGGAGAAACTGTGCCAGGGCAGAAAACATCACCGATTTGTGTTCTAATAGTTGTACGGAGGTCTGCAGAGTGTTTTGCAAGAAGTAAAAGAAAGTTGTCCAAAACAGCTCCTGTTTGAAGGGAATGTGAATGGAGAAGGCAGGAGAGTGGAAGGCAACTGTTTTCCACAGGTTTGCAAGCTGCGCACACAATCCCAGTGTAGTGTGGCTTCGTTCTTCACCTTTTGGAAGATGCAGCTTTGCCCTTCTCCAGGAGGCGAAGGAACGGAGTCTTCGCGCACAGAGCATTGTGCCGGTCGTGGTGCATTCCGGAGAGCGGCTTCTGTCGAAAGACTCCCGGGACCGGCACTCTGCTTCTGAGAGCTGCGTATCTCAGTCTTCTGCGTCTGCTGTCGCCTACATCTTAGCCAAAAGCTTTTCCTCTATGTCTCACACGGAGAAACTGTGCCAGGGCGGACAACGTCACTGATTGTGTTCCAGAAGTTTCACGGTGGTCTGCAGAGTGTTTTGCAAGAAGTACAAGAAAGTTGTCCAAAACAGCTCCTCTTCGAAGGGGATGCTAATGGAGAAGGCAGTAGAGTGGAAGGCTACTGTTTTCCACAGGTTTGCAAGCTGCGCACACCATCCCAGTGTAGTGCGGCTTCGTTCTTCGCCTTTCGGAAGATGCAGCTTTGCCCTTCTTCCGGAGGCAAAGAAGCGGCTTCTTCGCGCACAGAGCATTGTGCCAGTCGTGGTGCATTCCGGAGAGCGGCTTCTGCCGAAAGACGCCCGGGACCGGCGCTCAGCTTCCCAGAGCTGTGTATCTCAGTCTTCTGCGTCTGCTGTCGCCTACATCTTAGCCAAAAGCTTTTCCACTATGTCTCGCAAGGAGAAACTGTGCCAGGGAAGAAAACATCACCGATTTGTGTTCTAGAGGTTGCACAGAGGTCCGCAGAGTGTTTTGCAAGAAGTAAAAGAAAGTTGTCCAAAACAGCTCCTCTTCGAAGGGAATGCTAATGGAGAAGGCAGGAGAGTGGAAGGCTACTGTTTTCCACAGGTTTGCGAGCTGCGCACACAATCCCAGTGTAGTGCGGCTTCGTTCTTCGCCTTTCGGAAGATGCAGCTTTGCCCTTCTCCCGGAGGCGAAGAAGCGGCTTCATCGCGCACAGAGCATTGTGCCGGTCTTGGTGCGTTCCGGAGAGCGGCTTCTGCTGAAAGACGCCCGGGACCGGCGCTCTGCTTCGCAGAGCTCTGTATCATGGTCTTCTGCGTCTGCTGTCGCCTACATCTTAGCCAAAAGCTTTTCCTCTATGTCTCACACGGAGAAACTGTGCCAGGGCGGACAACGTCACCGATTGTGTTCCAGAAGTTTCACGGAGGTCTGCAGAGTGTTTTGCAAGAAGTAAAAGAAAGTTGTCCAAAACAGCTCCTGTTTGAAGGGAATGCTAATGGAGAAGGCAGTAGAGTGGAAGGCAACTGTTTTCCACAAGTTTGCAAGCTGCGCACACAATCCCAGCGTAGTGCGGCTTCGTTCATCGCCTTTTGGAAGATGCATCTTTCCCCGGCTCCCGGAGGCGAAGAAGAGGCTTCATCGCGCACAGAGCATTGTGCCGGTCGTGGTGCGTTCTGGAGAGCGGCTTCTGCTGAAAGACGCCCGGGACCGGCGCTCTGCTTCGCAGAGCTCCGTATCATGGTCTTCTGCGTCTGCTGTCGCCTACATCTTAGCCAAAAGCTTTTCCTCTATGTCTCACACGGAGAAACTGTGCCAGGGCGGACAACGTCACTGATTGTGTTCCAGAAGTTTCACGGAGGTCTGCAGAGTGTTTTGCAAGAAGTAAAAGAAAGTTGTCCAAAACAGCTCCTCTTCGAATGGAATGCTAATGGAGAGGGTAGGAGAGTGGAAGGCAACTGTTTTCCACAGGTTTGCAAGCTGCGCACACAATCCCAGTGTAGTGCGGCTTCGTTCTTCGCCTTTCGGAAGATGCAGCTTTGCCCTTCTTCCGGAGGCGAAGAAGCGGCTTCTTCACGCACAGAGCATTGTGCCGGTCGTGGTGCGTTCCGGAGAGCGGCTTCTGGTGAAAGACGCCCGGGACCGGCGCTCAGCTTCCTAGAGCTGTGTATCTCAGTCTTCTGCGTCTGCTGTCGCCTACATCTTAGCCAAAAGCTTTTCCACTATGTCTCGCAAGGAGAAACTGTGCCAGGTCAGAAAACATCACCGATTTGTGTTCTAGAGGTTGCACGGAGGTCTGCAGAGTGTTTTGCAAGAAGTACAAGAAAGTTGTCCAAAACAGCTCCTCTTCGGAGGGGATGCTAATGGAGAAGGCAGTAGAGTGGAAGGCTACTGTTTTCCACAAGTTTGCAAGCTACGCATACAATCCCAGTGTAGTGCGGCTTCGTTCTTCGCCTTTCGGAAGATGCAGCTTTGCCCTTCTCCCGGAGGCGAAGAATCGGCTTCTTCGCGCACAGAGCATTGTGACGGTCGTGGTGCATTCCGGAGAGCGGCTTCTGCTGAAAGACGCCCGGGACCGGCGCTCTGCTTCTGAGAGCTGTGTATCTCCTTCTTCTGCGTCTGCTGTCGCCTACATCTTAGCCAAAAGCTTTTCCACTATGTCTCGCAAGGAGAAACTGTGCCAGGGAAGAAAACATCACCAATTTGTGTTCTAAGAGTTGCAGAGAGGTCTGCAGAGTGTTTTGCAAGAAGTAAAAGAAAGTTGTCCAAAACAGCTCCTCTTCGAAGGGAATGTGAATGGAGAAGGCAGGAGAGTGGAAGGCAACGGTTTTCCTCAGGTTTGCAAGCTGCGCACACAATCCCAGTGTAGTGCGGCTTCGTTCTTTGCCTTTCGGAAGATGCAGCTTTGCCCTTCTCCAGGAGGCGAAGAAGCGGCTTCTTCGCGCACAGAGCATTGTGCCGCTCGTGGTGCGTTCTGGAGAGCGGCTTCTGCCGAAAGACGCCTGGGACCGGCGCTCTGCTTCTGAGAGCTGCGTATCTCCGTCTTCTGCGTCTGCTGTCGCCTACATCTTAGCCAAAAGCTTTTCCACTATGTCTTGCAAACGGAAACTGTGCCAGGGCAGAAAACCTCACCGATTTGTGTTCTAATAGTTGCACAGAGGTCTGCAGAGTGTTTTGCAAGAAGTAAAAGAAAGTTGTCCAAAACAGCTCCTCTTCGAAGGGAATGTGAATGGAGAAGGCAGGAGAGTGGAAGGCAACTGTTTTCCACAAGTTTGCAAGCTGCGCACACCATCCCAGTGTACTGGGGCTTCGTTCTTTGCCTTTCGGAAGATGCAGCTTTGCCCTTCTCCAGGAGGCGAAGAAGCGGCTTCTTCGCGCACAGAGCATTGTGCCGCTCGTGGTGCGTTCCGGAGAGGGGCTTCTGCCGAAAGATGCCCGGGTCCGGCGCTCTGCTTCTGAGAGCTGCGTATCTCCGTCTTCTGCGTCTGCTGTCGCCTACATCTTAGCCAAAAGCTTTTCCACTATGTCTCGCAAGGAGAAACTGTGCCAGAAAAGAAAACATCACCGATATGTGTTCTAGACGTTGCACGGAGGTCTGCAGAGTGTTTTGCAAGAAGTAAAAGAAAGTTGTCCAAAACAGCTCCTCTTCGAAGGGAATGTGAATGGAGAAGGCAGGAGAGTGGAAGGCAACTGTTTTCCACAAGTTTGCAAGCTGCGCACACAATCCCAGTGTACTGCGGCTTCGTTCTTTGCCTTTCGGAAGATGCAGCTTTGCCCTTCTCCAGGAGGCGAAGAAGCGGCTTCTTCGCGCACAGAGCATTGTGCCGCTTGTTGTGCGTTCTGGAGAGCGGCTTCTGCCGAAAGACGCCTGTGACCGGCGCTCTGCTTCTGAGAGCTGCGTATCTCCGTCTTCTGCGTCTGCTGTCGCCTACATCTTAGCCAAAAGCTTTTCCACTATGTCTTGCAAACGGAAACTGTGCCAGGGCAGAAAACCTCACCGATTTGTGTTCTAATAGTTGCACAGAGGTCTGCAGAGTGTTTTGCAAGAAGTAAAAGAAAGTTGTCCAAAACAGCTCCTCTTCGAAGGGAATGTGAATGGAGAAGGCAGGAGAGTGGAAGGCTACTGTTTTCCACAAGTTTGCGAGCTGCACACACAATCCCAGTGTAGTGCGGCTTCGTTCTTCGCCTTTCGGAAGATGCAGCTTTGCCCTTCTCCCGGAGGCGAAGAATCGGCTTCTTCGCGCACAGAGCATTGTGACGGTCGTGGTGCGTTCTGGAGAGCGGCTTCTGCTGAAAGACGCCCGGGACCGGCGCTCTGCTTCTGAGAGCTGCGTATCTCCGTCTTCTGCGTCTGCTGTCGCCTACATCTTAGCCAGAAGCTTTTCCACTATGTCTTGCAAAAGGAAACTGTGCCAGGGAAGAAAACCTCACCGATTTGTGTTCTAATAGTTTCACGGAGGTCTGCAGAGTGTTTTGCAAGAAGTACAAGAAAGTTGTCCAAAACAGCTCCTCTT
The DNA here is from genome assembly GCF_037042795.1 of Molothrus aeneus. Lineage (NCBI taxonomy): Eukaryota > Metazoa > Chordata > Aves > Passeriformes > Icteridae > Molothrus > Molothrus aeneus. Next base: position 346,163 of record NC_089652.1, read on the forward strand.
CGTAGGGAATGCTAATGGAGAAGGCAGTAGAGTGGAAGGCAACTTTTTTCCACAAGTTTGCAAGCTGCGCACACAATCCCAGGGTAATTCGGCTTCGTTCTTCGCCTTTCGGAAGATGCAGCTTTCCCCGGCTCCCGGAGGTGAAGAAGCGGCTTCATCGTGCACGGAGCATTGTGCCAGCCGTGGTGCATTCTGGAGAGCAGCTTCTGCCAAAAGACGCCCGGGACTGGTGCTCTGCTTCGCACAGCTACGTGTCATGGTCTTCTGCATCTGCTGTCGCCTACATCTCAGCCAAAAACTTTTCCTCTATGTCTCACACGGAGAAACTGTGCCAGGGGGGACAACGTCACCGATTGTGTTCCAGAATTTTCACGGAGGTCTGCAGAGTGTTTTGCAAGAAGTAAAAGAAAGTTGTCCAAAACAGCTCCTCTTCGAAGGGAATGTGAATGGAGTAGGCAGAAGAGTGGAAGGCAACTGTTTTCCACAAGTTTGCAAGCTGCGCACACAATCCCAGGGTAATTCGGCTTCCTTCTTCACCTTTTGGAAGATGCATCTTTCCCCGGCTCCTGGAGGGGAAGATGCGGCTTCATCGCGCACAGAGCATTGTGCCGGTCGTGGTGCGTTCTGAAGAGCGGCTTCTGCTGAAAGACGCCCGGGACCGGCGCTCTGCTTCGCAGAGCTGCGTATCTTTGTCTTCTGCGTCTGCTGTCGCCTACATCTTAGCCAAAAGCTTTTCCACTATGTCTTGCAAGGACAAACTGTGCCAGGGCAGAAAACCTCACCGATTTGTGTTCTAATAGTTGCACGGAGGTCTGCAGAGTGTTTTGCAAGAAGTAAAAGAAAGTTGTCCAAAACAGCTCCTCTTCGAAGGGAATGCTAATGGAGAAGGCAATAGAGTGGAAGGCAACTGTTTTCCACAGGTTTGCGAGCTGCGCACACAATCCCAGTGTAGTGCGGCTTCGTTCTTCACCTTTCGGAAGATGCAGCTTTGCCCTTCTCCCGGAGGCGAAGAAGCGGCTTCTTCGCGCACAGAGCATTGTGCCGGTCGTGGTGCGTTCCGGAGAGCGGCTTCTGCCGAAAGACGCCTGGGACCGGCCCTCTGCTTCTGAGAGCTGCGTATCTCCGTCTTCTGCGTCTGCTGTCGCCTACATCTTAGCCAAAAGCTTTTCCACTATGTCTCGCAAGGAGAAACTGTGCCAGAAAAGAAAACATCACCGATATGTGTTCTAGACGTTGCACGGAGGTCTGCAGAGTGTTTTGCAAGAAGTAAAGAAAGTTGTCCAAAACAGCTCCTCTTCGAAGGGAATGCTAATGGAGAAGGCAGTAGAGTGGAAGGCAACTGTTTTCCACAAGTTTGCAAGCTGCGCACACAATCCCAGGGTAATTCGGCTTCCTTCTTCGCCTTTTGGAAGATGCATCTTTCCCCGGCTCCCGGAGGCGAAGAAGCGGCTTCATCGCGCACAGAGCATTGTGCCGGTCGTGGTGCGTTCCCGAGAGCGGCTTCTGCTGAAAGACGCCCGGGACCGGCGCTCTGCTTCGCAGAGCTCCGTATCATGGTCTTCTGCGTCTGCTGTCGCCTACATCTTAGCCAAAAGCTTTTCCTCTATGTCTCACACGGAGAAACTGTGCCAGGGCGGACAACGTCACTGATTGTGTTCCAGAAGTTTCACGGAGGTCTGCAGAGTGTTTTGCAAGAAGTACAAGAAAGTTGTCCAAAACAGCTCCTCTTCGAATGGAATGCTAATGGAGAGGGTAGGAGAGTGGAAGGCAACTGTTTTCCACAGGTTTGCAAGCTGCGCACACAATCCCAGTGTAGTGCGGCTTCGTTCTTCGCCTTTCGGAAGATGCAGCTTTGCCCTTCTTCCGGAGGCGAAGGAGCGCCTTCTTCGCGCACAGAGCATTGTGCCGGTCGTGGTGCGTTCCGGAGAGCGGCTTCTGCCAAAAAACGCCCGGGACCGGCACTCAGCTTCTGAGAGCTGTGTATCTCAGTCTTCTGCGTCTGCTGTCGCCTACATCTTAGCCAAAAGCTTTTCCACTATGTCTTGCAAACGGAAACTGTGCCAGGGCAGAAAACCTCACCGATTTGTGTTCTCATAGTTGCACGGAGGTCTGCTGAGTGTTTTGCAAGAAGTAAAGAAAGTTGTCCAAAACAGCTCCTCTTCGAATGGAATGTGAATGGAGAAGGCAGGAGAGTGGAAGGCTACTGTTTTCCAGAAGTTTGCAAGCTGCGCACACAATCCCAGTGTAGCGCGGCTTCGTTCTTCGCCTTTCGGAAGATGCAGCTTTGCCCTTCTCCCGGAGGCGAAGAATCGGCTTCTTCGCGCACAGAGCATTGTGACGGTCGTGGTGCATTCCGGAGAGCGGCTTCTGGTGAAAGACGCCCGGGACCGGCGCTCTGCTTCTGAGAGCTGCATATCTCCGTCTTCTGCGTCTGCTGTCGCCTACATCTTAGCCAAAAGCTTTTCCACTATGTCTCGCAAGGAGAAACTGTGCCAGGGCAGAAAACATCACCGATTTGTGTTCTAATAGTTGTACGGAGGTCTGCAGAGTGTTTTGCAAGAAGTAAAAGAAAGTTGTCCAAAACAGCTCCTCTTCGAAGGGAATGTGAATGGAGAAGGCAGTAGAGTGGAAGGCAACTGTTTTCCACAAGTTTGCGAGCTGCACACACAATCCCAGTGTAGTGCGGCTTCGTTCTTCGCCTTTCGGAAGATGCAGTTTGCCCTTCTTCCGGAGGCAAAGAAGCGGCTTCTTCGCGCACAGAGCATTGTGCCGGTCGTGGTGCGTTCCGGAGAGCGGCTTCTGTCGAAAGACTCCCGGGACCGGCACTCTGCTTCTGAGAGCTGCGTATCTCAGTCTTCTGCGTCTGCTGTCGCCTACATCTTAGCCAAAAGCTTTTCCTCTATGTCTCACACGGAGAAACTGTGCCAGGGCGGACAACGTCACTGATTGTGTTCCAGAAGTTCCACGGTGGTCTGCAGAGTGTTTTGCAAGAAGTACAAGAAAGTTGTCCAAAACAGCTCCTGTTTGAAGGGAATGCTAATGGAGAAGGCAGTAGAGTGGAAGGCAACTGTTTTCCACAAGTTTGCAAGCTGCGCACACAATCCCAGCGTAGTGCGGCTTCGTTCATCGCCTTTTGGAAGATGCATCTTTCCCCGGCTCCCGGAGGCGAAGAAGAGGCTTCATCGCGCACAGAGCATTGTGCCGGTCGTGGTGCGTTCTGGAGAGCGGCTTCTGCTGAAAGACGCCCGGGACCGGCGCTCTGCTTCGCAGAGCTCCGTATCATGGTCTTCTGCGTCTGCTGTCGCCTACATCTTAGCCAAAAGCTTTTCCTCTATGTCTCACACGGAGAAACTGTGCCAGGGCGGACAACGTCACTGATTGTGTTCCAGAAGTTTCACGGAGGTCTGCAGAGTGTTTTGCAAGAAGTAAAAGAAAGTTGTCCAAAACAGCTCCTCTTCGAATGGAATGCTAATGGAGAGGGTAGGAGAGTGGAAGGCAACTGTTTTCCACAGGTTTGCAAGCTGCGCACACAATCCCAGTGTAGTGCGGCTTCGTTCTTCGCCTTTCGGAAGATGCAGCTTTGCCCTTCTTCCGGAGGCGAAGAAGCGGCTTCTTCACGCACAGAGCATTGTGCCGGTCGTGGTGCGTTCCGGAGAGCGGCTTCTGGTGAAAGACGCCCGGGACCGGCGCTCAGCTTCCTAGAGCTGTGTATCTCAGTCTTCTGCGTCTGCTGTCGCCTACATCTTAGCCAAAAGCTTTTCCACTATGTCTCGCAAGGAGAAACTGTGCCAGGTCAGAAAACATCACCGATTTGTGTTCTAGAGGTTGCACGGAGGTCTGCAGAGTGTTTTGCAAGAAGTACAAGAAAGTTGTCCAAAACAGCTCCTCTTCGGAGGGGATGCTAATGGAGAAGGCAGTAGAGTGGAAGGCTACTGTTTTCCACAAGTTTGCAAGCTACGCATACAATCCCAGTGTAGTGCGGCTTCGTTCTTCGCCTTTCGGAAGATGCAGCTTTGCCCTTCTCCCGGAGGCGAAGAATCGGCTTCTTCGCGCACAGAGCATTGTGACGGTCGTGGTGCATTCCGGAGAGCGGCTTCTGCTGAAAGACGCCCGGGACCGGCGCTCTGCTTCTGAGAGCTGTGTATCTCCTTCTTCTGCGTCTGCTGTCGCCTACATCTTAGCCAAAAGCTTTTCCACTATGTCTCGCAAGGAGAAACTGTGCCAGGGAAGAAAACATCACCAATTTGTGTTCTAAGAGTTGCAGAGAGGTCTGCAGAGTGTTTTGCAAGAAGTAAAAGAAAGTTGTCCAAAACAGCTCCTCTTCGAAGGGAATGTGAATGGAGAAGGCAGGAGAGTGGAAGGCAACGGTTTTCCTCAGGTTTGCAAGCTGCGCACACAATCCCAGTGTAGTGCGGCTTCGTTCTTTGCCTTTCGGAAGATGCAGCTTTGCCCTTCTCCAGGAGGCGAAGAAGCGGCTTCTTCGCGCACAGAGCATTGTGCCGCTCGTGGTGCGTTCTGGAGAGCGGCTTCTGCCGAAAGACGCCTGGGACCGGCGCTCTGCTTCTGAGAGCTGCGTATCTCCGTCTTCTGCGTCTGCTGTCGCCTACATCTTAGCCAAAAGCTTTTCCACTATGTCTTGCAAACGGAAACTGTGCCAGGGCAGAAAACCTCACCGATTTGTGTTCTAATAGTTGCACAGAGGTCTGCAGAGTGTTTTGCAAGAAGTAAAAGAAAGTTGTCCAAAACAGCTCCTCTTCGAAGGGAATGTGAATGGAGAAGGCAGGAGAGTGGAAGGCAACTGTTTTCCACAAGTTTGCAAGCTGCGCACACCATCCCAGTGTACTGGGGCTTCGTTCTTTGCCTTTCGGAAGATGCAGCTTTGCCCTTCTCCAGGAGGCGAAGAAGCGGCTTCTTCGCGCACAGAGCATTGTGCCGCTCGTGGTGCGTTCCGGAGAGGGGCTTCTGCCGAAAGATGCCCGGGTCCGGCGCTCTGCTTCTGAGAGCTGCGTATCTCCGTCTTCTGCGTCTGCTGTCGCCTACATCTTAGCCAAAAGCTTTTCCACTATGTCTCGCAAGGAGAAACTGTGCCAGAAAAGAAAACATCACCGATATGTGTTCTAGACGTTGCACGGAGGTCTGCAGAGTGTTTTGCAAGAAGTAAAAGAAAGTTGTCCAAAACAGCTCCTCTTCGAAGGGAATGTGAATGGAGAAGGCAGGAGAGTGGAAGGCAACTGTTTTCCACAAGTTTGCAAGCTGCGCACACAATCCCAGTGTACTGCGGCTTCGTTCTTTGCCTTTCGGAAGATGCAGCTTTGCCCTTCTCCAGGAGGCGAAGAAGCGGCTTCTTCGCGCACAGAGCATTGTGCCGCTTGTTGTGCGTTCTGGAGAGCGGCTTCTGCCGAAAGACGCCTGTGACCGGCGCTCTGCTTCTGAGAGCTGCGTATCTCCGTCTTCTGCGTCTGCTGTCGCCTACATCTTAGCCAAAAGCTTTTCCACTATGTCTTGCAAACGGAAACTGTGCCAGGGCAGAAAACCTCACCGATTTGTGTTCTAATAGTTGCACAGAGGTCTGCAGAGTGTTTTGCAAGAAGTAAAAGAAAGTTGTCCAAAACAGCTCCTCTTCGAAGGGAATGTGAATGGAGAAGGCAGGAGAGTGGAAGGCTACTGTTTTCCACAAGTTTGCGAGCTGCACACACAATCCCAGTGTAGTGCGGCTTCGTTCTTCGCCTTTCGGAAGATGCAGCTTTGCCCTTCTCCCGGAGGCGAAGAATCGGCTTCTTCGCGCACAGAGCATTGTGACGGTCGTGGTGCGTTCTGGAGAGCGGCTTCTGCTGAAAGACGCCCGGGACCGGCGCTCTGCTTCTGAGAGCTGCGTATCTCCGTCTTCTGCGTCTGCTGTCGCCTACATCTTAGCCAGAAGCTTTTCCACTATGTCTTGCAAAAGGAAACTGTGCCAGGGAAGAAAACCTCACCGATTTGTGTTCTAATAGTTTCACGGAGGTCTGCAGAGTGTTTTGCAAGAAGTACAAGAAAGTTGTCCAAAACAGCTCCTCTTCGTAGGGAATGCTAATGGAGAAGGCAGTAGAGTGGAAGGCAACTTTTTTCCACAAGTTTGCAAGCTGCGCACACAATCCCAGGGTAATTCGGCTTCGTTCTTCGCCTTTCGGAAGATGCAGCTTTCCCCGGCTCCCGGAGGTGAAGAAGCGGCTTCATCGTGCACGGAGCATTGTGCCAGCCGTGGTGCATTCTGGAGAGCAGCTTCTGCCAAAAGACGCCCGGGACTGGTGCTCTGCTTCGCACAGCTACGTGTCATGGTCTTCTGCATCTGCTGTCGCCTACATCTCAGCCAAAAACTTTTCCTCTATGTCTCACACGGAGAAACTGTGCCAGGGGGGACAACGTCACCGATTGTGTTCCAGAATTTTCACGGAGGTCTGCAGAGTGTTTTGCAAGAAGTAAAAGAAAGTTGTCCAAAACAGCTCCTCTTCGAAGGGAATGTGAATGGAGTAGGCAGAAGAGTGGAAGGCAACTGTTTTCCACAAGTTTGCAAGCTGCGCACACAATCCCAGGGTAATTCGGCTTCCTTCTTCACCTTTTGGAAGATGCATCTTTCCCCGGCTCCTGGAGGGGAAGATGCGGCTTCATCGCGCACAGAGCATTGTGCCGGTCGTGGTGCGTTCTGAAGAGCGGCTTCTGCTGAAAGACGCCCGGGACCGGCGCTCTGCTTCGCAGAGCTGCGTATCTTTGTCTTCTGCGTCTGCTGTCGCCTACATCTTAGCCAAAAGCTTTTCCACTATGTCTTGCAAGGACAAACTGTGCCAGGGCAGAAAACCTCACCGATTTGTGTTCTAATAGTTGCACGGAGGTCTGCAGAGTGTTTTGCAAGAAGTAAAAGAAAGTTGTCCAAAACAGCTCCTCTTCGAAGGGAATGCTAATGGAGAAGGCAATAGAGTGGAAGGCAACTGTTTTCCACAGGTTTGCGAGCTGCGCACACAATCCCAGTGTAGTGCGGCTTCGTTCTTCACCTTTCGGAAGATGCAGCTTTGCCCTTCTCCCGGAGGCGAAGAAGCGGCTTCTTCGCGCACAGAGCATTGTGCCGGTCGTGGTGCGTTCCGGAGAGCGGCTTCTGCCGAAAGACGCCTGGGACCGGCCCTCTGCTTCTGAGAGCTGCGTATCTCCGTCTTCTGCGTCTGCTGTCGCCTACATCTTAGCCAAAAGCTTTTCCACTATGTCTCGCAAGGAGAAACTGTGCCAGAAAAGAAAACATCACCGATATGTGTTCTAGACGTTGCACGGAGGTCTGCAGAGTGTTTTGCAAGAAGTAAAGAAAGTTGTCCAAAACAGCTCCTCTTCGAAGGGAATGCTAATGGAGAAGGCAGTAGAGTGGAAGGCAACTGTTTTCCACAAGTTTGCAAGCTGCGCACACAATCCCAGGGTAATTCGGCTTCCTTCTTCGCCTTTTGGAAGATGCATCTTTCCCCGGCTCCCGGAGGCGAAGAAGCGGCTTCATCGCGCACAGAGCATTGTGCCGGTCGTGGTGCGTTCCCGAGAGCGGCTTCTGCTGAAAGACGCCCGGGACCGGCGCTCTGCTTCGCAGAGCTCCGTATCATGGTCTTCTGCGTCTGCTGTCGCCTACATCTTAGCCAAAAGCTTTTCCTCTATGTCTCACACGGAGAAACTGTGCCAGGGCGGACAACGTCACTGATTGTGTTCCAGAAGTTTCACGGAGGTCTGCAGAGTGTTTTGCAAGAAGTACAAGAAAGTTGTCCAAAACAGCTCCTCTTCGAATGGAATGCTAATGGAGAGGGTAGGAGAGTGGAAGGCAACTGTTTTCCACAGGTTTGCAAGCTGCGCACACAATCCCAGTGTAGTGCGGCTTCGTTCTTCGCCTTTCGGAAGATGCAGCTTTGCCCTTCTTCCGGAGGCGAAGGAGCGCCTTCTTCGCGCACAGAGCATTGTGCCGGTCGTGGTGCGTTCCGGAGAGCGGCTTCTGCCAAAAAACGCCCGGGACCGGCACTCAGCTTCTGAGAGCTGTGTATCTCAGTCTTCTGCGTCTGCTGTCGCCTACATCTTAGCCAAAAGCTTTTCCACTATGTCTTGCAAACGGAAACTGTGCCAGGGCAGAAAACCTCACCGATTTGTGTTCTCATAGTTGCACGGAGGTCTGCTGAGTGTTTTGCAAGAAGTAAAGAAAGTTGTCCAAAACAGCTCCTCTTCGAATGGAATGTGAATGGAGAAGGCAGGAGAGTGGAAGGCTACTGTTTTCCAGAAGTTTGCAAGCTGCGCACACAATCCCAGTGTAGCGCGGCTTCGTTCTTCGCCTTTCGGAAGATGCAGCTTTGCCCTTCTCCCGGAGGCGAAGAATCGGCTTCTTCGCGCACAGAGCATTGTGACGGTCGTGGTGCATTCCGGAGAGCGGCTTCTGGTGAAAGACGCCCGGGACCGGCGCTCTGCTTCTGAGAGCTGCATATCTCCGTCTTCTGCGTCTGCTGTCGCCTACATCTTAGCCAAAAGCTTTTCCACTATGTCTCGCAAGGAGAAACTGTGCCAGGGCAGAAAACATCACCGATTTGTGTTCTAATAGTTGTACGGAGGTCTGCAGAGTGTTTTGCAAGAAGTAAAAGAAAGTTGTCCAAAACAGCTCCTCTTCGAAGGGAATGTGAATGGAGAAGGCAGTAGAGTGGAAGGCAACTGTTTTCCACAAGTTTGCGAGCTGCACACACAATCCCAGTGTAGTGCGGCTTCGTTCTTCGCCTTTCGGAAGATGCAGTTTGCCCTTCTTCCGGAGGCAAAGAAGCGGCTTCTTCGCGCACAGAGCATTGTGCCGGTCGTGGTGCGTTCCGGAGAGCGGCTTCTGTCGAAAGACTCCCGGGACCGGCACTCTGCTTCTGAGAGCTGCGTATCTCAGTCTTCTGCGTCTGCTGTCGCCTACATCTTAGCCAAAAGCTTTTCCTCTATGTCTCACACGGAGAAACTGTGCCAGGGCGGACAACGTCACTGATTGTGTTCCAGAAGTTCCACGGTGGTCTGCAGAGTGTTTTGCAAGAAGTACAAGAAAGTTGTCCAAAACAGCTCCTCTTCGAAGGGGATGCTAATGGAGAAGGCAGTAGAGTGGAAGGCTACTGTTTTCCACAGGTTTGCAAGCTGCGCACACCATCCCAGTGTAGTGCGGCTTCGTTCTTCGCCTTTCGGAAGATGCAGCTTTGCCCTTCTTCCGGAGGCAAAGAAGCGGCTTCTTCGCGCACAGAGCATTGTGCCAGTCGTGGTGCATTCCGGAGAGCGGCTTCTGCCGAAAGACGCCCGGGACCGGCGCTCAGCTTCCCAGAGCTGTGTATCTCAGTCTTCTGCGTCTGCTGTCGCCTACATCTTAGCCAAAAGCTTTTCCACTATGTCTCGCAAGGAGAAACTGTGCCAGGGAAGAAAACATCACCGATTTGTGTTCTAGAGGTTGCACAGAGGTCCGCAGAGTGTTTTGCAAGAAGTAAAAGAAAGTTGTCCAAAACAGCTCCTCTTCGAAGGGAATGTGAATGGAGAAGGCAGGAGAGTGGAAGGCTACTGTTTTCCACAGGTTTGCGAGCTGCGCACACAATCCCAGTGTAGTGCGGCTTCGTTCTTCGCCTTTCGGAAGATGCAGCTTTGCCCTTCTCCCGGAGGCGAAGAAGCGGCTTCATCGCGCACAGAGCATTGTGCCGGTCTTGGTGCGTTCCGGAGAGCGGCTTCTGCTGAAAGACGCCCGGGACCGGCGCTCTGCTTCGCAGAGCTCTGTATCATGGTCTTCTGCGTCTGCTGTCGCCTACATCTTAGCCAAAAGCTTTTCCTCTATGTCTCACACGGAGAAACTGTGCCAGGGCGGACAACGTCACCGATTGTGTTCCAGAAGTTTCACGGAGGTCTGCAGAGTGTTTTGCAAGAAGTAAAAGAAAGTTGTCCAAAACAGCTCCTGTTTGAAGGGAATGCTAATGGAGAAGGCAGTAGAGTGGAAGGCAACTGTTTTCCACAAGTTTGCAAGCTGCGCACACAATCCCAGCGTAGTGCGGCTTCGTTCATCGCCTTTTGGAAGATGCATCTTTCCCCGGCTCCCGGAGGCGAAGAAGAGGCTTCATCGCGCACAGAGCATTGTGCCGGTCGTGGTGCGTTCTGGAGAGCGGCTTCTGCTGAAAGACGCCCGGGACCGGCGCTCTGCTTCGCAGAGCTCCGTATCATGGTCTTCTGCGTCTGCTGTCGCCTACATCTTAGCCAAAAGCTTTTCCTCTATGTCTCACACGGAGAAACTGTGCCAGGGCGGACAACGTCACTGATTGTGTTCCAGAAGTTTCACGGAGGTCTGCAGAGTGTTTTGCAAGAAGTAAAAGAAAGTTGTCCAAAACAGCTCCTCTTCGAATGGAATGCTAATGGAGAGGGTAGGAGAGTGGAAGGCAACTGTTTTCCACAGGTTTGCAAGCTGCGCACACAATCCCAGTGTAGTGCGGCTTCGTTCTTCGCCGTTCGGAAGATGCAGCTTTGCCCTTCTTCCGGAGGCGAAGAAGCGGCTTCTTCACGCACAGAGCATTGTGCCGGTCGTGGTGTGTTCCGGAGAGCGGCTTCTGGTGAAAGACGCCCGGGACCGGCGCTCAGCTTCCTAGAGCTGTGTATCTCAGTCTTCTGCGTCTGCTGTCGCCTACATCTTAGCCAAAAGCTTTTCCACTATGTCTCGCAAGGAGAAACTGTGCCAGGTCAGAAAACATCACCGATTTGTGTTCTAGAGGTTGCACGGAGGTCTGCAGAGTGTTTTGCAAGAAGTACAAGAAAGTTGTCCAAAACAGCTCCTCTTCGGAGGGGATGCTAATGGAGAAGGCAGTAGAGTGGAAGGCTACTGTTTTCCACAAGTTTGCAAGCTGCGCACACCATCCCAGTGTACTGGGGCTTCGTTCTTTGCCTTTCGGAAGATGCAGCTTTGCCCTTCTCCAGGAGGCGAAGAAGCGGCTTCTTCGCGCACAGAGCATTGTGCCGCTCGTGGTGCGTTCCGGAGAGGGGCTTCTGCCGAAAGATGCCCGGGTCCGGCGCTCTGCTTCTGAGAGCTGCGTATCTCCGTCTTCTGCGTCTGCTGTCGCCTACATCTTAGCCAAAAGCTTTTCCACTATGTCTCGCAAGGAGAAACTGTGCCAGAAAAGAAAACATCACCGATATGTGTTCTAGACGTTGCACGGAGGTCTGCAGAGTGTTTTGCAAGAAGTAAAAGAAAGTTGTCCAAAACAGCTCCTCTTCGAAGGGAATGTGAATGGAGAAGGCAGGAGAGTGGAAGGCAACTGTTTTCCACAAGTTTGCAAGCTGCGCACACCATCCCAGTGTACTGCGGCTTCGTTCTTTGCCTTTCGGAAGATGCAGCTTTGCCCTTCTCCAGGAGGCGAAGAAGCGGCTTCTTCGCGCACAGAGCATTGTGCCGCTTGTTGTGCGTTCTGGAGAGCGGCTTCTGCCGAAAGACGCCTGTGACAGGCGCTCTGCTTCTGAGAGCTGCGTATCTCCGTCTTCTGCGTCTGCTGTCGCCTACATCTTAGCCAAAAGCTTTTCCACTATGTCTTGCAAACGGAAACTGTGCCAGGGCAGAAAACCTCACCGATTTGTGTTCTAATAGTTGCACAGAGGTCTGCAGAGTGTTTTGCAAGAAGTAAAAGAAAGTTGTCCAAAACAGCTCCTCTTCGAAGGGAATGTGAATGGAGAAGGCAGGAGAGTGGAAGGCTACTGTTTTCCACAAGTTTGCGAGCTGCACACACAATCCCAGTGTAGTGCGGCTTCGTTCTTCGCCTTTCGGAAGATGCAGCTTTGCCCTTCTCCCGGAGGCGAAGAATCGGCTTCTTCGCGCACAGAGCATTGTGACGGTCGTGGTGCGTTCTGGAGAGCGGCTTCTGCTGAAAGACGCCCGGGACCGGCGCTCTGCTTCTGAGAGCTGCGTATCTCCGTCTTCTGCGTCTGCTGTCGCCTACATCTTAGCCAGAAGCTTTTCCACTATGTCTTGCAAAAGGAAACTGTGCCAGGGAAGAAAACCTCACCGATTTGTGTTCTAATAGTTGCACGGAGGTCTGCAGAGTGTTTTGCAAGAAGTACAAGAAAGTTGTCCAAAACAGCTCCTCTTCGTAGGGAATGCTAATGGAGAAGGCAGTAGAGTGGAAGGCAACTTTTTTCCACAAGTTTGCAAGCTGCGCACACAATCCCAGGGTAATTCGGCTTCGTTCTTCGCCTTTCGGAAGATGCAGCTTTCCCCGGCTCCCGGAGGTGAAGAAGCGGCTTCATCGTGCACGGAGCATTGTGCCAGCCGTGGTGCATTCTGGAGAGCAGCTTCTGCCAAAAGACGCCCGGGACTGGTGCTCTGCTTCGCACAGCTACGTGTCATGGTCTTCTGCGTCTGCTGTCGCCTACATCTCAGCCAAAAACTTTTCCTCTATGTCTCACACGGAGAAACTGTGCCAGGGGGGACAACGTCACCGATTGTGTTCCAGAATTTTCACGGAGGTCTGCAGAGTGTTTTGCAAGAAGTAAAAGAAAGTTGTCCAAAACAGCTCCTCTTCGAAGGGAATGTGAATGGAGAAGGCAGAAGAGTGGAAGGCAACTGTTTTCCACAAGTTTGCAAGCTGCGCACACAATCCCAGGGTAATTCGGCTTCCTTCTTCACCTTTTGGAAGATGCATCTTTCCCCGGCTCCTGGAGGGGAAGATGCGGCTTCATCGCGCACAGAGCATTGTGCCGGTCGTGGTGCGTTCTGAAGAGCGGCTTCTGCTGAAAGACGCCCGGGACCGGCGCTCTGCTTCGCAGAGCTGCGTATCTCCGTCTTCTGCGTCTGCTGTCGCCTACATCTTAGCCAAAAGCTTTTCCACTATGTCTCGCAAGGACAAACTGTGCCAGGGCAGAAAACCTCACCGATTTGTGTTCTAATAGTTGCACGGAGGTCTGCAGAGTGTTTTGCAAGAAGTAAAAGAAAGTTGTCCAAAACAGCTCCTCTTCGAAGGGAATGCTAATGGAGAAGGCAATAGAGTGGAAGGCAACTGTTTTCCACAGGTTTGCGAGCTGCGCACACAATCCCAGTGTAGTGCGGCTTCGTTCTTCGCCTTTCGGAAGATGCAGCTTTGCCCTTCTCCCGGAGGCGAAGAAGCGGCTTCTTCGCGCACAGAGCATTGTGCCGGTCGTGGTGCGTTCCGGAGAGCGGCTTCTGCCGAAAGACGCCTGGAACCGGCGCTCTGCTTCTGAGAGCTGCGTATCTCCGTCTTCTGCGTCTGCTGTCGCCTACATCTTAGCCAAAAGCTTTTCCACTATGTCTCGCAAGGAGAAACTGTGCCAGAAAAGAAAACATCACCGATATGTGTTCTAGACGTTGCACGGAGGTCTGCAGAGTGTTTTGCAAGAAGTAAAGAAAGTTGTCCAAAACAGCTCCTCTTCGAAGGGAATGCTAATGGAGAAGGCAGTAGAGTGGAAGGCAACTGTTTTCCACAAGTTTGCAAGCTGCGCACACAATCCCAGGGTAATTCGGCTTCCTTCTTCGCCTTTTGGAAGATGCATCTTTCCCCGGCTCCCGGAGGCGAGGAAGCGGCTTCATCGCGCACAGAGCATTGTGCCGGTCGTGGTGCGTTCCGGAGAGCGGCTTCTGGTGAAAGACGCCCGGGACCGGCGCTCAGCTTCCTAGAGCTGTGTATCTCAGTCTTCTGCGTCTGCTGTCGCCTACATCTTAGCCAAAAGCTTTTCCACTATGTCTCGCAAGGAGAAACTGTGCCAGGTCAGAAAACATCACCGATTTGTGTTCTAGAGGTTGCACAGAGGTCTGCAGAGTGTTTTGCAAGAAGTACAAGAAAGTTGTCCAAAACAGCTCCTCTTCGAAGGGGATGCTAATGGAGAAGGCAGTAGAGTGGAAGGCTACTGTTTTCCACAAGTTTGCAAGCTACGCATACAATCCCAGTGTAGTGCGGCTTCGTTCTTCGCCTTTCGGAAGATGCAGCTTTGCCCTTCTCCCGGAGGCGAAGAATCGGCTTCTTCGCGCACAGAGCATTGTGACGGTCGTGGTGCATTCCGGAGAGCGGCTTCTGGTGAAAGACGCCCGGGACCGGCGCTCTGCTTCTGAGAGCTGTGTATCTCCTTCTTCTACGTCTGCTGTCGCCTACATCTTAGCCAAAAGCTTTTCCACTATGTCTCGCAAGGAGAAACTGTGCCAGGGAAGAAAACATCACCAATTTTTGTTCTAAGAGTTGCAGAGAGGTCTGCAGAGTGTTTTGCAAGAAGTAAAAGAAAGTTGTCCAAAACAGCTCCTCTTCGAAGGGAATGTGAATGGAGAAGGCAGTAGAGTGGAAGGCAACTGTTTTCCACAAGTTTGCGAGCTGCACACACAATCCCAGTGTAGTGCGGCTTCGTTCTTCGCCTTTCGGAAGATGCAGTTTGCCCTTCTTCCGGAGGCAAAGAAGCGGCTTCTTCGCGCACAGAGCATTGTGCCGGTCGTGGTGCGTTCCCGAGAGCGGCTTCTGCCGAAAGACGCTCGGGACCGGCGCTCTGCTTCTGAGAGCTGTGTATCTCCGTCTTCTGTGTCTGCTGTCGCCTACATCTTAGCCAGAAGCTTTTCCACTATGTCTTGCAAAAGGAAACTGTGCCAGGGAAGAAAACATCACCGATTTGTGTTCTCATAGTTGCACGGAGGTCTGCAGAGTGTTTTGCAAGAAGTACAAGAAAGTTGTCCAAAACAGCTCCTCTTCGTAGGGAATGCTAATGGAGAAGGCAGTAGAGTGGAAGGCAACTTTTTTCCACAAGTTTGCAAGCTGCGCACACAATCCCAGGGTAATTTGGCTTCGTTCTTCGCCTTTCGGAAGATGCAGCTTTCCCCGGCTCCCGGAGGTGAAGAAGCGGCTTCATCGTGCACAGAGCATTGTGCCAGCCGTGGTGCATTCTGGAGAGCAGCTTCTGCCAAAAGACGCCCGGGACTGGTGCTCTGCTTCGCACAGCTACGTGTCATGGTCTTCTGCATCTGCTGTCGCCTACATCTCAGCCAAAAACTTTTCCTCTATGTCTCACACGGAGAAACTGTGCCAGGGGGGACAACGTCACCGATTGTGTTCCAGAATTTTCACGGAGGTCTGCAGAGTGTTTTGCAAGAAGTAAAAGAAAGTTGTCCAAAACAGCTCCTCTTCAAAGGGAATGTGAATGGAGAAGGCAGGAGAGTGGAAGGCAACTGTTTTCCACAAGTTTGCAAGCTGCGCACACAATCCCAGGGTAATTCGGCTTCCTTCTTCGCCTTTTGGAAGATGCATCTTTCCCCGGCTCCTGGAGGGGAAGATGCGGCTTCATCGCGCACAGAGCATTGTGCCGGTCGTGGTGCGTTCTGGAGAGCGGCTTCTGCTGAAAGACGCCCGGGACCGGCGCTCTGCTTCGCAGAGCTGCGTATCTCCGTCTTCTGCGTCTGCTGTTGCCTACATCTTAGCCAAAAGCTTTTCCACTATGTCTCGCAAGGAGAAACTGTGCCAGGGCAGAAAACCTCACCGATTTGTGTTCTAATAGTTGCACGGAGGTCTGCAGAGTGTTTTGCAAGAAGTAAAAGAAAGTTGTCCAAAACAGCTCCTCTTCGAAGGGAATGCTAATGGAGAAGGCAATAGAGTGGAAGGCAACTGTTTTCCACAGGTTTGCGAGCTGCGCACACAATCCCAGTGTAGTGCGGCTTCGTTCTTCACCTTTCGGAAGATGCAGCTTTGCCCTTCTTCCGGAGGCGAAGAAGCGGCTTCTTCGCGCACAGAGCATTGTGCCGGTCGTGGTGCGTTCCTGAGAGCGGCTTCTGCTGAAAGACGCCCGGGTCCGGCGCTCTGCTTCTGAGAGCTGCGTATCTCCGTCTTCTGCGTCTGCTGTCGCCTACATCTTAGCCAAAAGCTTTTCCACTATGTCTCGCAAGGAGAAACTGTGCCAGGGCAGAAAACATCACCGATATGTGTTCTAGACGTTGCACGGAGGTCTGCAGAGTGTTTTGCAAGAAGTAAAGAAAGTTGTCCAAAACAGCTCATGTTTGAAGGGAATGCTAATGGAGAAGGCAGTAGAGTGGAAGGCAACTGTTTTCCACAAGTTTGCAAGCTGCGCACACAATCCCAGGGTAATTCGGCTTCCTTCTTCGCCTTTTGGAAGATGCATCTTTCCCCGGCTCCCGGAGGCGAAGAAGCGGCTTCATCGCGCACAGAGCATTGTGCCGGTCGTGGTGCGTTCCCGAGAGCGGCTTCTGCTGAAAGACGCCCGGGACCGGCGCTCTGCTTCGCAGAGCTCCGTATCATGGTCTTCTGCGTCTGCTGTCGCCTACATCTTAGCCAAAAGATTTTCCTCTATGTCTCACACGGAGAAACTGTGCCAGGGCGGACAACGTCACTGATTGTGTTCCAGAAGTTTCACGGAGGTCTGCAGAGTGTTTTGCAAGAAGTAAAAGAAAGTTGTCCAAAACAGCTCCTCTTCGAATGGAATGCTAATGGAGAGGGTAGGAGAGTGGAAGGCAACTGTTTTCCACAGGTTTGCAAGCTGCGCACACAATCCCAGTGTAGTGCGGCTTCGTTCTTCGCCGTTCGGAAGATGCAGCTTTGCCCTTCTTCCGGAGGCGAAGAAGCGGCTTCTTCACGCACAGAGCATTGTGCCGGTCGTGGTGTGTTCCGGAGAGCGGCTTCTGGTGAAAGACGCCCGGGACCGGCGCTCAGCTTCCTAGAGCTGTGTATCTCAGTCTTCTGCGTCTGCTGTCGCCTACATCTTAGCCAAAAGCTTTTCCACGATGTCTCGCAAGGAGAAACTGTGCCAGGGAAGAAAACATCACCGATTTGTGTTCTAGAGGTTGCACAGAGGTCTGCAGAGTGTTTTGCAAGAAGTTCAAGAAAGTTGTCCAAAACAGCTCCTGTTTGAAGGGAATGTGAATGGAGATGGCAGGAGAGTGGAAGGCAACTGTTTTCCACAAGTTTCCAAGCTGAGCACACAATCCCAGTGTAGTGCGGCTTCGTTCTTCACCTTTTGGAAGATGCAGCTTTGCCCTTCTCCAGGAGGCGAAGAAACGGAGTCTTCGCGCACAGAGCATTGTGCTGGTCGTAGTGCATTCCGGAGAGCGGCTTCTGTCGAAAGACTCCCGGGACCGGCACTCTGCTTCTGAGAGCTGCGTATCTCAGTCTTCTGCGTCTGCTGTCGCCTACATCTTAGCCAAAAGCTTTTCCACTATGTCTCGCAAGGAGAAACTTTGCCAGGGCAGAAAGCATCACCGATTTGTGTTCTAGAGGTTGCACAGAGGTCTGCAGAGTGTTTTGCGAGAAGTACAAGAAAGTTGTCCCAAACAGCTCCTCTTCGAAGGGGATGCTAATGGAGAAGGCAGTAGAGTGGAAGGCAACTGTTTTCCACAGGTTTGCAAGCTGCGCACACAATCCCAGTGTAGTGCGGCTTCGTTCTTCGCCTTTTGGAAGATGCATCTTTCCCCGGCTCCCGGGGGCGAAGAGGCGGCTTCATCGCGCACAGAGCATTGTGCCGGTCGTGGTGCGTTCTGGAGAGCGGCTTCTGCTGAAAGACGCCCGGGACCGGCGCTCTTCTACGCAGAGCTCCGTATCATAGTCTTCTGCGTCTGCTGTCGCCTACATCTTAGCCAAAAGCTTTTCCACTATGTCTCGCAAGGACAAACTGTGCCAGGGCAGAAAACCTCACCGATTTGTGTTCTAATAGTTGCACAGAGGTCTGCAGAGTGTTTTGCAAGAAGTAAAAGAAAGTTGTCCAAAACAGCTCCTCTTCGAAGGGAATGTGAATGGAGAAGGCAGGAGAGTGGAAGGCTACTGTTTTCCACAAGTTTGCGAGCTGCACACACAATCCCAGTGTAGTGCGGCTTCGTTCTTCGCCTTTCGGAAGATGCAGTTTGCCCTTCTTCCGGAGGCGAAGGAGCGCCTTCTTCGCGCACAGAGCATTGTGCCAGTCGTGGTGCGTTCCGGAGAGCGGCTTCTGCCAAAAAACGCCCGGGACCGGCGCTCAGCTTCTGAGAGCTGCGTATCTCCGTCTTCTGCGTCTGCTGTCGCCTACATCTTAGCCAAAAGCTTTTCCACTATGTCTTGCAAAAGGAAACTGTGCCAGGGCAGAAAACGTCACCGATTTGTGTTCTCATAGTTGCACGGAGGTCTGCAGAGTGTTTTGCAAGAAGTAAAGAAAGTTGTCCAAAACAGCTCCTCTTCGAAGGGAATGTGAATGGAGAAGGCAGGAGAGTGGAAGGCTACTGTTTTCCAGAAGTTTGCAAGCTGCGCACACAATCCCAGTGTAGCGCGGGTTCACTCTTCGCCTTTCGGAAGATGCAGTTTGCCCTTCTCCCGGAGGCGAAGAAGCGGCTTCTTTGCACACAGAGCATTGTGCCGCTCGTGGTGCATTCCGGAGAGCGGCTTCTGCCGAAAGACGCCCGGGACCGGCGCTCAGCTTCGCAGAGCTGCATATCTCCGTCTTCTGCGTCTGCTGTCGCCTACATCTTAGCCAAAAGCTTTTCCACTATGTCTCGCAAGGAGAAACTGTGCCAGGGCAGAAAACATCACCGATTTGTGTTCTAATATTTGTACGGAGGTCTGCAGAGTGTTTTGCAAGAAGTAAAAGAAAGTTGTCCAAAACAGCTCCTGTTTGAAGGGAATGTGAATGGAGAAGGCAGGAGAGTGGAAGGCAACTGTTTTCCACAAGTTTCCAAGCTGAGCACACAATCCCAGTGTAGTGTGGCTTCGTTCTTCACCTTTTGGAAGATGCAGCTTTGCCCTTCTCCAGGAGGCGAAGGAACGGAGTCTTCGCGCACAGAGCATTGTGC
This sequence comes from Molothrus aeneus, assembly GCF_037042795.1. Classification (NCBI taxonomy): domain Eukaryota; kingdom Metazoa; phylum Chordata; class Aves; order Passeriformes; family Icteridae; genus Molothrus; species Molothrus aeneus. The sequence continues at coordinate 364,935 of NC_089652.1, forward strand.
CGGTCGTGGTGCATTCCGGAGAGCGGCTTCTGTCGAAAGACTCCCGGGACCGGCACTCTGCTTCTGAGAGCTGCATATCTCAGTCTTCTGCGTCTGCTGTCACCTACATCTTAGCCAAAAGCTTTTCCTCTATGTCTCACACGGAGAAACTGTGCCAGGGCGGACAACGTCACTGATTGTGTTCCAGAAGTTTCACGGTGGTCTGCAGAGTGTTTTGCAAGAAGTACAAGAAAGTTGTCCCAAACAGCTCCTCTTCGAAGGGGATGCTAATGGAGAAGGCAGTAGAGTGGAAGGCTACTGTTTTCCACAGGTTTGCAAGCTGCGCACACCATCCCAGTGTAGTGCGGCTTCGTTCTTCGCCTTTCGGAAGATGCAGCTTTGCCCTTCTTCCGGAGGCAAAGAAGCGGCTTCTTCGCGCACAGAGCATTGTGCCGCTCGTGGTGCGTTCTGGAGAGCGGCTTCTGCCGAAAGACGCCCGGGACCGGCGCTCAGCTTCCCAGAGCTGTGTATCTCAGTCTTCTGCGTCTGCTGTCGCCTACATCTTAGCCAAAAGCTTTTCCACTATGTCTCGCAAGGAGAAACTGTGCCAGGGCAGAAAACATCACCGATTTGTGTTCTAATATTTGTACGGAGGTCTGCAGAGTGTTTTGCAAGAAGTAAAAGAAAGTTGTCCAAAACAGCTCCTGTTTGAAGGGAATGTGAATGGAGAAGGCAGGAGAGTGGAAGGCAACTGTTTTCCACAAGTTTCCAAGCTGAGCACACAATCCCAGTGTAGTGTGGCTTCGTTCTTCACCTTTTGGAAGATGCAGCTTTGCCCTTCTCCAGGAGGCGAAGGAACGGAGTCTTCGCGCACAGAGCATTGTGCCGGTCGTGGTGCATTCCGGAGAGCGGCTTCTGTCGAAAGACTCCCGGGACCGGCACTCTGCTTCGCAGAGCTGCGTATCTCAGTCTTCTGCGTCTGCTGTCGCCTACATCTTAGCCAAAAGCTTTTCCTCTATGTCTCACACGGAGAAACTGTGCCAGGGCGGACAACGTCACTGATTGTGTTCCAGAAGTTTCACGGTGGTCTGCAGAGTGTTTTGCAAGAAGTACAAGAAAGTTGTCCCAAACAGCTCCTCTTCGAAGGGGATGCTAATGGAGAAGGCAGTAGAGTGGAAGGCTACTGTTTTCCACAGGTTTGCAAGCTGCGCACACCATCCCAGTGTAGTGCGGCTTCGTTCTTCGCCTTTCGGAAGATGCAGCTTTGCCCTTCTTCCGGAGGCAAAGAAGCGGCTTCTTCGCGCACAGAGCATTGTGCCGCTCGTGGTGCGTTCTGGAGAGCGGCTTCTGCTGAAAGACGCCCGGGACCGGCGCTCAGCTTCCCAGAGCTGTGTATCTCAGTCTTCTGCGTCTGCTGTCGCCTACATCTTAGCCAAAAGCTTTTCCACTATGTCTCGCAAGGAGAAACTGTGCCAGGGCAGAAAACATCACCGATTTGTGTTCTAGAGGTTGCAGAGAGGTCCGCAGAGTGTTTTGCAAGAAGTAAAAGAAAGTTGTCCAAAACAGCTCCTCTTCGAAGGGAATGCTAATGGAGAAGGCAGGAGAGTGGAAGGCTACTGTTTTCCACAGGTTTGCGAGCTGCGCACACAATCCCAGTGTAGTGCGGCTTCGTTCTTCGCCTTTCGGAAGATGCAGCTTTGCCCTTCTCCCGGAGGCGAAGAAGCGGCTTCATCGCGCACAGAGCATTGTGCCGGTCTTGGTGCGTTCCGGAGAGCGGCTTCTGCTGAAAGACGCCCGGGACCGGCGCTCTGCTTCGCAGAGCTGCGTATCATGGTCTTCTGCGTCTGCTGTCGCCTACATCTTAGCCAAAAGCTTTTCCTCTATGTCTCACACGGAGAAACTGTGCCAGGGCGGACAACGTCACCGATTGTGTTCCAGAAGTTTCACGGAGGTCTGCAGAGTGTTTTGCACGAAGTAAAAGAAAGTTGTCCAAAACAGCTCCTGTTTGAAGGGAATGCTAATGGAGAAGGCAGTAGAGTGGAAGGCAACTGTTTTCCACAAGTTTGCAAGCTGCGCACACAATCCCAGTGTAGTGCGGCTTCGTTCATCGCCTTTTGGAAGATGCATCTTTCCCCGGCTCCCGGAGGCGAAGAAGAGGCTTCATCGCGCACAGAGCATTGTGCCGGTCGTGGTGCGTTCTGGAGAGCGGCTTCTGCTGAAAGACGCCCGGGACCGGCGCTCTGCTTCTGAGAGCTGCGTATCTCCGTCTTCTGCGTCTGCTGTCGCCTACATCTTAGCCAGAAGCTTTTCCACTATGTCTTGCAAAAGGAAACTGTGCCAGGGAAGAAAACCTCACCGATTTGTGTTCTAATAGTTGCACGGAGGTCTGCAGAGTGTTTTGCAAGAAGTACAAGAAAGTTGTCCAAAACAGCTCCTCTTCGTAGGGAATGCTAATGGAGAAGGCAGTAGAGTGGAAGGCAACTTTTTTCCACATGTTTGCAAGCTGCGCACACAATCCCAGGGTAATTCGGCTTCGTTCTTCGCCTTTCGGAAGATGCAGCTTTCCCCGGCTCCTGGAGGGGAAGATGCGGCTTCATCGCGCACAGAGCATTGTGCCGGTCGTGGTGCGTTCTGGAGAGCGGCTTCTGCTGAAAGACGCCCGGGACCGGCGCTCTGCTTCGCAGAGCTGCGTATCTCCGTCTTCTGCGTCTGCTGTCGCCTACATCTTAGCCAAAAGCTTTTCCACTATGTCTCGCAAGGACAAACTGTGCCAGGGCAGAAAACCTCACCGATTTGTGTTCTAATAGTTGCACGGAGGTCTGCAGAGTGTTTTGCAAGAAGTAAAAGAAAGTTGTCCAAAACAGCTCCTCTTCGAAGGCAATGCTAATGGAGAAGGCAATAGAGTGGAAGGCAACTGTTTTCCACAGGTTTGCGAGCTGCGCACACAATCCCAGTGTAGTGCGGCTTCGTTCTTCACCTTTCGGAAGATGCAGCTTTGCCCTTCTTCCGGAGGCGAAGAAGCGGCTTCTTCGCGCACAGAGCATTGTGCCGGTCGTGGTGCGTTCCTGAGAGCGGCTTCTGCTGAAAGACGCCCGGGTCCGGCGCTCTGCTTCTGAGAGCTGCGTATCTCCGTCTTCTGCGTCTGCTGTCGCCTACATCTTAGCCAGAAGCTTTTCCACTATGTCTTGCAAAAGGAAACTGTGCCAGGGAAGAAAACATCACCGATTTGTGTTCTCATAGTTGCACGGAGGTCTGCAGAGTGTTTTGCAAGAAGTACAAGAAAGTTGTCCAAAACAGCTCCTCTTCAAAGGGAATGTGAATGGAGAAGGCAGGAGAGTGGAAGGCAACTGTTTTCCACAAGTTTGCAAGCTGCGCACACAATCCCAGGGTAATTCGGCTTCCTTCTTCGCCTTTTGGAAGATGCATCTTTCCCCGGCTCCCGGAGGCGAAGAAGCGGCTTCATCGCGCACAGAGCATTGTGCCGGTCGTGGTGCGTTCCCGAGAGCGGCTTCTGCTGAAAGACGCCCGGGACCGGCGCTCTGCTTCGCAGAGCTCCGTATCATGGTCTTCTGCGTCTGCTGTCGCCTACATCTTAGCCAAAAGATTTTCCTCTATGTCTCACACGGAGAAACTGTGCCAGGGCGGACAACGTCACTGATTGTGTTCCAGAAGTTTCACGGAGGTCTGCAGAGTGTTTTGCAAGAAGTAAAAGAAAGTTGTCCAAAACAGCTCCTCTTCGAATGGAATGCTAATGGAGAGGGTAGGAGAGTGGAAGGCAACTGTTTTCCACAGGTTTGCAAGCTGCGCACACAATCCCAGTGTAGTGCGGCTTCGTTCTTCGCCGTTCAGAAGATGCAGCTTTGCCCTTCTTCCGGAGGCGAAGAAGCGGCTTCTTCACGCACAGAGCATTGTGCCGGTCGTGGTGTGTTCCGGAGAGCGGCTTCTGGTGAAAGACGCCCGGGACCGGCGCTCAGCTTCCTAGAGCTGTGTATCTCAGTCTTCTGCGTCTGCTGTCGCCTACATCTTAGCCAAAAGCTTTTCCACTATGTCTCGCAAGGAGAAACTCTGCCAGGGCAGAAAACATCACCGATTTGTGTTCTAATATTTGTACGGAGGTCTGCAGAGTGTTTTGCAAGAAGTAAAAGAAAGTTGTCCAAAACAGCTCCTGTTTGAAGGGAATGTGAATGGAGAAGGCAGGAGAGTGGAAGGCAACTGTTTTCCACAAGTTTCCAAGCTGAGCACACAATCCCAGTGTAGTGTGGCTTCGTTCTTCACCTTTTGGAAGATGCAGCTTTGCCCTTCTCCAGGAGGCGAAGGAACGGAGTCTTCGCGCACAGAGCATTGTGCCGGTCGTGGTGCATTCCGGAGAGCGGCTTCTGTCGAAAGACTCCCGGGACCGGCACTCTGCTTCTGAGAGCTGCGTATCTCAGTCTTCTGCGTCTGCTGTCGCCTACATCTTAGCCAAAAGCTTTTCCTCTATGTCTCACACGGAGAAACTGTGCCAGGGCGGACAACGTCACTGATTGTGTTCCAGAAGTTTCACGGTGGTCTGCAGAGTGTTTTGCAAGAAGTACAAGAAAGTTGTCCCAAACAGCTCCTCTTCGAAGGGGATGCTAATGGAGAAGGCAGTAGAGTGGAAGGCTACTGTTTTCCACAGGTTTGCAAGCTGCGCACACCATCCCAGTGTAGTGCGGCTTCGTTCTTCGCCTTTCGGAAGATGCAGCTTTGCCCTTCTTCCGGAGGCAAAGAAGCGGCTTCTTCGCGCACAGAGCATTGTGCCGGTCGTGGTGCGTTCTGGAGAGCGGCTTCTGCCGAAAGACGCCCGGGACCGGCGCTCAGCTTCCCAGAGCTGTGTATCTCAGTCTTCTGCGTCTGCTGTCGCCTACATCTTAGCCAAAAGCTTTTCCACTATGTCTCGCAAGGAGAAACTGTGCCAGGGCAGAAAACATCACCGATTTGTGTTCTAGAGGTTGCACAGAGGTCCGCAGAGTGTTTTGCAAGAAGTAAAAGAAAGTTGTCCAAAACAGCTCCTCTTCGAAGGGAATGCTAATGGAGAAGGCAGGAGAGTGGAAGGCTACTGTTTTCCACAGGTTTGCGAGCTGCGCACACAATCCCAGTGTAGTGCGGCTTCGTTCTTCGCCTTTCGGAAGATGCAGCTTTGCCCTTCTCCCGGAGGCGAAGAAGCGGCTTCATCGCGCACAGAGCATTGTGCCGGTCTTGGTGCGTTCCGGAGAGCGGCTTCTGCTGAAAGACGCCCGGGACCGGCGCTCTGCTTCGCAGAGCTCTGTATCATGGTCTTCTGCGTCTGCTGTCGCCTACATCTTAGCCAAAAGCTTTTCCTCTATGTCTCACACGGAGAAACTGTGCCAGGGCGGACAACGTCACCGATTGTGTTCCAGAAGTTTCACGGAGGTCTGCAGAGTGTTTTGCACGAAGTAAAAGAAAGTTGTCCAAAACAGCTCCTGTTTGAAGGGAATGCTAATGGAGAAGGCAGTAGAGTGGAAGGCAACTGTTTTCCACAAGTTTGCAAGCTGCGCACACAATCCCAGTGTAGTGCGGCTTCGTTCATCGCCTTTTGGAAGATGCATCTTTCCCCGGCTCCCGGAGGCGAAGAAGAGGCTTCATCGCGCACAGAGCATTGTGCCGGTCGTGGTGCGTTCTGGAGAGCGGCTTCTGCTGAAAGACGCCCGGGACCGGCGCTCTGCTTCTGAGAGCTGCGTATCTCCGTCTTCTGCGTCTGCTGTCGCCTACATCTTAGCCAGAAGCTTTTCCACTATGTCTTGCAAAAGGAAACTGTGCCAGGGAAGAAAACCTCACCGATTTGTGTTCTAATAGTTGCACGGAGGTCTGCAGAGTGTTTTGCAAGAAGTACAAGAAAGTTGTCCAAAACAGCTCCTCTTCGTAGGGAATGCTAATGGAGAAGGCAGTAGAGTGGAAGGCAACTTTTTTCCACATGTTTGCAAGCTGCGCACACAATCCCAGGGTAATTCGGCTTCGTTCTTCGCCTTTCGGAAGATGCAGCTTTCCCCGGCTCCTGGAGGGGAAGATGCGGCTTCATCGCGCACAGAGCATTGTGCCGGTCGTGGTGCGTTCTGGAGAGCGGCTTCTGCTGAAAGACGCCCGGGACCGGCGCTCTGCTTCGCAGAGCTGCGTATCTCCGTCTTCTGCGTCTGCTGTCGCCTACATCTTAGCCAAAAGCTTTTCCACTATGTCTCGCAAGGACAAACTGTGCCAGGGCAGAAAACCTCACCGATTTGTGTTCTAATAGTTGCACGGAGGTCTGCAGAGTGTTTTGCAAGAAGTAAAAGAAAGTTGTCCAAAACAGCTCCTCTTCGAAGGCAATGCTAATGGAGAAGGCAATAGAGTGGAAGGCAACTGTTTTCCACAGGTTTGCGAGCTGCGCACACAATCCCAGTGTAGTGCGGCTTCGTTCTTTGCCTTTCGGAAGATGCAGCTTTGCCCTTCTTCCGGAGGCGAAGAAGCGGCTTCTTCGCGCACAGAGCATTGTGCCGGTCGTGGTGCGTTCCTGAGAGCGGCTTCTGCTGAAAGACGCCCGGGTCCGGCGCTCTGCTTCTGAGAGCTGCGTATCTCCGTCTTCTGCGTCTGCTGTCGCCTACATCTTAGCCAGAAGCTTTTCCACTATGTCTTGCAAAAGGAAACTGTGCCAGGGAAGAAAACATCACCGATTTGTGTTCTCATAGTTGCACGGAGGTCTGCAGAGTGTTTTGCAAGAAGTACAAGAAAGTTGTCCAAAACAGCTCCTCTTCGTAGGGAATGCTAATGGAGAAGGCAGTAGAGTGGAAGGCAACTTTTTTCCACAAGTTTGCAAGCTGCGCACACAATCCCAGGGTAATTTGGCTTCGTTCTTCGCCTTTCGGAAGATGCAGCTTTCCCCGGCTCCCGGAGGTGAAGAAGCGGCTTCATCGTGCACAGAGCATTGTGCCAGCCGTGGTGCATTCTGGAGAGCAGCTTCTGCCAAAAGACGCCCGGGACTGGTGCTCTGCTTCGCACAGCTACGTGTCATGGTCTTCTGCATCTGCTGTCGCCTACATCTCAGCCAAAAACTTTTCCTCTATGTCTCACACGGAGAAACTGTGCCAGGGGGGACAACGTCACCGATTGTGTTCCAGAATTTTCACGGAGGTCTGCAGAGTGTTTTGCAAGAAGTAAAAGAAAGTTGTCCAAAACAGCTCCTCTTCAAAGGGAATGTGAATGGAGAAGGCAGTAGAGTGGAAGGCAACTGTTTTCCACAAGTTTGCAAGCTGCGCACACAATCCCAGGGTAATTCGGCTTCCTTCTTCGCCTTTTGGAAGATGCATCTTTCCCCGGCTCCTGGAGGGGAAGATGCGGCTTCATCGCGCACAGAGCATTGTGCCGGTCGTGGTGCGTTCTGGAGAGCGGCTTCTGCTGAAAGACGCCCGGGACCGGCGATCTGCTTCGCAGAGCTGCGTATCTCCGTCTTCTGCGTCTGCTGTTGCCTACATCTTAGCCAAAAGCTTTTCCACTATGTCTCGCAAGGAGAAACTGTGCCAGGGCAGAAAACATCACCGATTTGTGTTCTAATAGTTGCACAGAGGTCTGCAGAGTGTTTTGCAAGAAGTAAAAGAAAGTTGTCCAAAACAGCTCCTCTTCGAAGGGAATGCTAATGGAGAAGGCAATAGAGTGGAAGGCAACTGTTTTCCACAGGTTTGCGAGCTGCGCACACAATCCCAGTGTAGTGCGGCTTCGTTCTTCACCTTTCGGAAGATGCAGCTTTGCCCTTCTTCCGGAGGCGAAGAAGCGGCTTCTTCGCGCACAGAGCATTGTGCCGGTCGTGGTGCGTTCCTGAGAGCGGCTTCTGCTGAAAGACGCCCGGGTCCGGCGCTCTGCTTCTGAGAGCTGCGTATCTCCGTCTTCTGCGTCTGCTGTCGCCTACATCTTAGCCAAAAGCTTTTCCACTATGTCTCGCAAGGAGAAACTGTGCCAGGGCAGAAAACATCACCGATATGTGTTCTAGACGTTGCACGGAGGTCTGCAGAGTGTTTTGCAAAAAGTAAAGAAAGTTGTCCAAAACAGCTCCTGTTTGAAGGGAATGCTAATGGAGAAGGCAGTAGAGTGGAAGGCAACTGTTTTCCACAAGTTTGCAAGCTGCGCACACAATCCCAGGGTAATTCGGCTTCCTTCTTCACCTTTTGGAAGATGCATCTTTTCCCGGCTCCCGGAGGCGAAGAAGCGGCTTCATCGCGCACAGAGCATTGTGCCGGTCGTGGTGCGTTCTGGAGAGCGGCTTCTGCTGAAAGACGCCCGGGACCGGCGCTCTGCTTCGCAGAGCTCCGTATCATGGTCTTCTGCGTCTGCTGTCGCCTACATCTTAGCCAAAAGATTTTCCTCTATGTCTCACACGGAGAAACTGTGCCAGGGCGGACAACGTCACTGATTGTGTTCCAGAAGTTTCACGGAGGTCTGCAGAGTGTTTTGCAAGAAGTAAAAGAAAGTTGTCCAAAACAGCTCCTCTTCGAATGGAATGCTAATGGAGAGGGTAGGAGAGTGGAAGGCAACTGTTTTCCACAGGTTTGCAAGCTGCGCACACAATCCCAGTGTAGTGCGGCTTCGTTCTTCGCCGTTCGGAAGATGCAGCTTTGCCCTTCTTCCGGAGGCGAAGAAGCGGCTTCTTCACGCACAGAGCATTGTGCCGGTCGTGGTGTGTTCCGGAGAGCGGCTTCTGGTGAAAGACGCCCGGGACCGGCGCTCAGCTTCCTAGAGCTGTGTATCTCAGTCTTCTGCGTCTGCTGTCGCCTACATCTTAGCCAAAAGCTTTTCCACGATGTCTCGCAAGGAGAAACTGTGCCAGGGAAGAAAACATCACCGATTTGTGTTCTAGAGGTTGCACAGAGGTCTGCAGAGTGTTTTGCAAGAAGTTCAAGAAAGTTGTCCAAAACAGCTCCTGTTTGAAGGGAATGTGAATGGAGATGGCAGGAGAGTGGAAGGCAACTGTTTTCCACAAGTTTCCAAGCTGAGCACACAATCCCAGTGTAGTGCGGCTTCGTTCTTCACCTTTTGGAAGATGCAGCTTTGCCCTTCTCCAGGAGGCGAAGAAACGGAGTCTTCGCGCACAGAGCATTGTGCTGGTCGTGGTGCATTCCGGAGAGCGGCTTCTGTCGAAAGACTCCCGGGACCGGCACTCTGCTTCTGAGAGCTGCGTATCTCAGTCTTCTGCGTCTGCTGTCGCCGACATCTTAGCCAAAAGCTTTTCCACTATGTCTCGCAAGGAGAAACTTTGCCAGGGCAGAAAGCATCACCGATTTGTGTTCTAGAGGTTGCACAGAGGTCTGCAGAGTGTTTTGCGAGAAGTACAAGAAAGTTGTCCCAAACAGCTCCTCTTCGAAGGGGATGCTAATGGAGAAGGCAGTAGAGTGGAAGGCAACTGTTTTCCACAGGTTTGCAAGCTGCGCACACAATCCCAGTGTAGTGCGGCTTCGTTCTTCGCCTTTTGGAAGATGCATCTTTCCCCGGCTCCCGGGGGCGAAGAGGCGGCTTCATCGCGCACAGAGCATTGTGCCGGTCGTGGTGCGTTCTGGAGAGCGGCTTCTGCTGAAAGACGCCCGGGACCGGCGCTCTTCTACGCAGAGCTCCGTATCATAGTCTTCTGCGTCTGCTGTCGCCTACATCTTAGCCAAAAGCTTTTCCACTATGTCTCGCAAGGACAAACTGTGCCAGGGCAGAAAACCTCACCGATTTGTGTTCTAATAGTTGCACAGAGGTCTGCAGAGTGTTTTGCAAGAAGTAAAAGAAAGTTGTCCAAAACAGCTCCTCTTCGAAGGGAATGTGAATGGAGAAGGCAGGAGAGTGGAAGGCTACTGTTTTCCACAAGTTTGCGAGCTGCACACACAATCCCAGTGTAGTGCGGCTTCGTTCTTCGCCTTTCGGAAGATGCAGTTTGCCCTTCTTCCGGAGGCGAAGGAGCGCCTTCTTCGCGCACAGAGCATTGTGCCAGTCGTGGTGCGTTCCGGAGAGCGGCTTCTGCCAAAAAACGCCCGGGACCGGCGCTCAGCTTCTGAGAGCTGCGTATCTCCGTCTTCTGCGTCTGCTGTCGCCTACATCTTAGCCAAAAGCTTTTCCACTATGTCTTGCAAAAGGAAACTGTGCCAGGGCAGAAAACATCACCGATTTGTGTTCTCATAGTTGCACGGAGGTCTGCAGAGTGTTTTGCAAGAAGTAAAGAAAGTTGTCCAAAACAGCTCCTCTTCGAAGGGAATGTGAATGGAGAAGGCAGGAGAGTGGAAGGCTACTGTTTTCCAGAAGTTTGCAAGCTGCGCACACAATCCCAGTGTAGCGCGGGTTCACTCTTCGCCTTTCGGAAGATGCAGTTTGCCCTTCTCCCGGAGGCGAAGAAGCGGCTTCTTTGCACACAGAGCATTGTGCCGCTCGTGGTGCATTCCGGAGAGCGGCTTCTGCCGAAAGACGCCCGGGACCGGCGCTCAGCTTCGCAGAGCTGCATATCTCCGTCTTCTGCGTCTGCTGTCGCCTACATCTTAGCCAAAAGCTTTTCCACTATGTCTCGCAAGGAGAAACTGTGCCAGGGCAGAAAACATCACCGATTTGTGTTCTAATATTTGTACGGAGGTCTGCAGAGTGTTTTGCAAGAAGTAAAAGAAAGTTGTCCAAAACAGCTCCTGTTTGAAGGGAATGTGAATGGAGAAGGCAGGAGAGTGGAAGGCAACTGTTTTCCACAAGTTTCCAAGCTGAGCACACAATCCCAGTGTAGTGTGGCTTCGTTCTTCACCTTTTGGAAGATGCAGCTTTGCCCTTCTCCAGGAGGCGAAGGAACGGAGTCTTCGCGCACAGAGCATTGTGCCGGTCGTGGTGCATTCCGGAGAGCGGCTTCTGTCGAAAGACTCCCGGGACCGGCACTCTGCTTCTGAGAGCTGCGTATCTCAGTCTTCTGCGTCTGCTGTCGCCTACATCTTAGCCAAAAGCTTTTCCTCTATGTCTCACACGGAGAAACTGTGCCAGGGCGGACAACGTCACTGATTGTGTTCCAGAAGTTTCACGGTGGTCTGCAGAGTGTTTTGCAAGAAGTACAAGAAAGTTGTCCCAAACAGCTCCTCTTCGAAGGGGATGCTAATGGAGAAGGCAGTAGAGTGGAAGGCTACTGTTTTCCACAGGTTTGCAAGCTGCGCACACCATCCCAGTGTAGTGCGGCTTCGTTCTTCGCCTTTCGGAAGATGCAGCTTTGCCCTTCTTCCGGAGGCAAAGAAGCGGCTTCTTCGCGCACAGAGCATTGTGCCGCTCGTGGTGCGTTCTGGAGAGCGGCTTCTGCCGAAAGACGCCCGGGACCGGCGCTCAGCTTCCCAGAGCTGTGTATCTCAGTCTTCTGCGTCTGCTGTCGCCTACATCTTAGCCAAAAGCTTTTCCACTATGTCTCGCAAGGAGAAACTGTGCCAGGGCAGAAAACATCACCGATTTGTGTTCTAATATTTGTACGGAGGTCTGCAGAGTGTTTTGCAAGAAGTAAAAGAAAGTTGTCCAAAACAGCTCCTGTTTGAAGGGAATGTGAATGGAGAAGGCAGGAGAGTGGAAGGCAACTGTTTTCCACAAGTTTCCAAGCTGAGCACACAATCCCAGTGTAGTGTGGCTTCGTTCTTCACCTTTTGGAAGATGCAGCTTTGCCCTTCTCCAGGAGGCGAAGGAACGGAGTCTTCGCGCACAGAGCATTGTGCCGGTCGTGGTGCATTCCGGAGAGCGGCTTCTGTCGAAAGACTCCCGGGACCGGCACTCTGCTTCTGAGAGCTGCGTATCTCAGTCTTCTGCGTCTGCTGTCGCCTACATCTTAGCCAAAAGCTTTTCCTCTATGTCTCACACGGAGAAACTGTGCCAGGGCGGACAACGTCACTGATTGTGTTCCAGAAGTTTCACGGTGGTCTGCAGAGTGTTTTGCAAGAAGTAAAAGAAAGTTGTCCAAAACAGCTCCTCTTCGAAGGGAATGTGAATGGAGAAGGCAGGAGAGTGGAAGGCTACTGTTTTCCACAAGTTTGCGAGCTGCACACACAATCCCAGTGTAGTGCGGCTTCGTTCTTCGCCTTTCGGAAGATGCAGTTTGCCCTTCTTCCGGAGGCGAAGGAGCGCCTTCTTCGCGCACAGAGCATTGTGCCAGTCGTGGTGCGTTCCGGAGAGCGGCTTCTGCCAAAAAACGCCCGGGACCGGCGCTCAGCTTCTGAGAGCTGCGTATCTCCGTCTTCTGCGTCTGCTGTCGCCTACATCTTAGCCAAAAGCTTTTCCACTATGTCTTGCAAAAGGAAACTGTGCCAGGGCAGAAAACGTCACCGATTTGTGTTCTCATAGTTGCACGGAGGTCTGCAGAGTGTTTTGCAAGAAGTAAAGAAAGTTGTCCAAAACAGCTCCTCTTCGAAGGGAATGTGAATGGAGAAGGCAGGAGAGTGGAAGGCTACTGTTTTCCAGAAGTTTGCAAGCTGCGCACACAATCCCAGTGTAGCGCGGGTTCACTCTTCGCCTTTCGGAAGATGCAGTTTGCCCTTCTCCCAGAGGCGAAGAAGCGGCTTCTTTGCACACAGAGCATTGTGCCGCTCGTGGTGCATTCCGGAGAGCGGCTTCTGCCGAAAGACGCCCGGGACCGGCGCTCAGCTTCGCAGAGCTGCATATCTCCGTCTTCTGCGTCTGCTGTCGCCTACATCTTAGCCAAAAGCTTTTCCACTATGTCTCGCAAGGAGAAACTGTGCCAGGGCAGAAAACATCACCGATTTGTGTTCTAATATTTGTACGGAGGTCTGCAGAGTGTTTTGCAAGAAGTAAAAGAAAGTTGTCCAAAACAGCTCCTGTTTGAAGGGAATGTGAATGGAGAAGGCAGGAGAGTGGAAGGCAACTGTTTTCCACAAGTTTCCAAGCTGAGCACACAATCCCAGTGTAGTGTGGCTTCGTTCTTCACCTTTTGGAAGATGCAGCTTTGCCCTTCTCCAGGAGGCGAAGGAACGGAGTCTTCGCGCACAGAGCATTGTGCCGGTCGTGGTGCATTCCGGAGAGCGGCTTCTGTCGAAAGACTCCCGGGACCGGCACTCTGCTTCTGAGAGCTGCGTATCTCAGTCTTCTGCGTCTGCTGTCACCTACATCTTAGCCAAAAGCTTTTCCTCTATGTCTCACACGGAGAAACTGTGCCAGGGCGGACAACGTCACTGATTGTGTTCCAGAAGTTTCACGGTGGTCTGCAGAGTGTTTTGCAAGAAGTACAAGAAAGTTGTCCCAAACAGCTCCTCTTCGAAGGGGATGCTAATGGAGAAGGCAGTAGAGTGGAAGGCTACTGTTTTCCACAGGTTTGCAAGCTGCGCACACCATCCCAGTGTAGTGCGGCTTCGTTCTTCGCCTTTCGGAAGATGCAGCTTTGCCCTTCTTCCGGAGGCAAAGAAGCGGCTTCTTCGCGCACAGAGCATTGTGCCGCTCGTGGTGCGTTCTGGAGAGCGGCTTCTGCCGAAAGACGCCCGGGACCGGCGCTCAGCTTCCCAGAGCTGTGTATCTCAGTCTTCTGCGTCTGCTGTCGCCTACATCTTAGCCAAAAGCTTTTCCACTATGTCTCGCAAGGAGAAACTGTGCCAGGGCAGAAAACATCACCGATTTGTGTTCTAGAGGTTGCACAGAGGTCCGCAGAGTGTTTTGCAAGAAGTAAAAGAAAGTTGTCCAAAACAGCTCCTCTTCGAAGGGAATGCTAATGGAGAAGGCAGGAGAGTGGAAGGCTACTGTTTTCCACAGGTTTGCGAGCTGCGCACACAATCCCAGTGTAGTGCGGCTTCGTTCTTCGCCTTTCGGAAGATGCAGCTTTGCCCTTCTCCCGGAGGCGAAGAAGCGGCTTCATCGCGCACAGAGCATTGTGCCGGTCTTGGTGCGTTCCGGAGAGCGGCTTCTGCTGAAAGACGCCCGGGACCGGCGCTCTGCTTCGCAGAGCTCTGTATCATGGTCTTCTGCGTCTGCTGTCGCCTACATCTTAGCCAAAAGCTTTTCCTCTATGTCTCACACGGAGAAACTGTGCCAGGGCGGACAACGTCACCGATTGTGTTCCAGAAGTTTCACGGAGGTCTGCAGAGTGTTTTGCACGAAGTAAAAGAAAGTTGTCCAAAACAGCTCCTGTTTGAAGGGAATGCTAATGGAGAAGGCAGTAGAGTGGAAGGCAACTGTTTTCCACAAGTTTGCAAGCTGCGCACACAATCCCAGTGTAGTGCGGCTTCGTTCATCGCCTTTTGGAAGATGCATCTTTCCCCGGCTCCCGGAGGCGAAGAAGAGGCTTCATCGCGCACAGAGCATTGTGCCGGTCGTGGTGCGTTCTGGAGAGCGGCTTCTGCTGAAAGACGCCCGGGACCGGCGCTCTGCTTGTGAGAGCTGCGTATCTCCGTCTTCTGCGTCTGCTGTCGCCTACATCTTAGCCAGAAGCTTTTCCACTATGTCTTGCAAAAGGAAACTGTGCCAGGGAAGAAAACCTCACCGATTTGTGTTCTAATAGTTGCACGGAGGTCTGCAGAGTGTTTTGCAAGAAGTACAAGAAAGTTGTCCAAAACAGCTCCTCTTCGTAGGGAATGCTAATGGAGAAGGCAGTAGAGTGGAAGGCAACTTTTTTCCACATGTTTGCAAGCTGCGCACACAATCCCAGGGTAATTCGGCTTCGTTCTTCGCCTTTCGGAAGATGCAGCTTTCCCCGGCTCCTGGAGGGGAAGATGCGGCTTCATCGCACACAGAGCATTGTGCCGGTCGTGGTGCGTTCTGGAGAGCGGCTTCTGCTGAAAGACGCCCGGGACCGGCGCTCTGCTTCGCAGAGCTGCGTATCTCCGTCTTCTGCGTCTGCTGTCGCCTACATCTTAGCCAAAAGCTTTTCCACTATGTCTCGCAAGGACAAACTGTGCCAGGGCAGAAAACCTCACCGATTTGTGTTCTAATAGTTGCACGGAGGTCTGCAGAGTGTTTTGCAAGAAGTAAAAGAAAGTTGTCCAAAACAGCTCCTCTTCGAAGGCAATGCTAATGGAGAAGGCAATAGAGTGGAAGGCAACTGTTTTCCACAGGTTTGCGAGCTGCGCACACAATCCCAGTGTAGTGCGGCTTCGTTCTTCACCTTTCGGAAGATGCAGCTTTGCCCTTCTTCCGGAGGCGAAGAAGCGGCTTCTTCGCGCACAGAGCATTGTGCCGGTCGTGGTGCGTTCCTGAGAGCGGCTTCTGCTGAAAGACGCCCGGGTCCGGCGCTCTGCTTCTGAGAGCTGCGTATCTCCGTCTTCTGCGTCTGCTGTCGCCTACATCTTAGCCAAAAGCTTTTCCACTATGTCTCGCAAGGAGAAACTGTGCCAGGGCAGAAAACATCACCGATATGTGTTCTAGACGTTGCACGGAGGTCTGCAGAGTGTTTTGCAAGAAGTAAAGAAAGTTGTCCAAAACAGCTCATGTTTGAAGGGAATGCTAATGGAGAAGGCAGTAGAGTGGAAGGCAACTGTTTTCCACAAGTTTGCAAGCTGCGCACACAATCCCAGGGTAATTCGGCTTCCTTCTTCGCCTTTTGGAAGATGCATCTTTCCCCGGCTCCCGGAGGCGAAGAAGCGGCTTCATCGCGCACAGAGCATTGTGCCGGTCGTGGTGCGTTCCCGAGAGCGGCTTCTGCTGAAAGACGCCCGGGACCGGCGCTCTGCTTCGCAGAGCTCCGTATCATGGTCTTCTGCGTCTGCTGTCGCCTACATCTTAGCCAAAAGATTTTCCTCTATGTCTCACACGGAGAAACTGTGCCAGGGCGGACAACGTCACTGATTGTGTTCCAGAAGTTTCACGGAGGTCTGCAGAGTGTTTTGCAAGAAGTAAAAGAAAGTTGTCCAAAACAGCTCCTCTTCGAATGGAATGCTAATGGAGAGGGTAGGAGAGTGGAAGGCAACTGTTTTCCACAGGTTTGCAAGCTGCGCACACAATCCCAGTGTAGTGCGGCTTCGTTCTTCGCCTTTCGGAAGATGCAGCTTTGCCCTTCTTCCGGAGGCGAAGAAGCGGCTTCTTCACGCACAGAGCATTGTGCCGGTCGTGGTGTGTTCCGGAGAGCGGCTTCTGGTGAAAGACGCCCGGGACCGGCGCTCAGCTTCCTAGAGCTGTGTATCTCAGTCTTCTGCGTCTGCTGTCGCCTACATCTTAGCCAAAAGCTTTTCCACGATGTCTCGCAAGGAGAAACTGTGCCAGGGAAGAAAACATCACCGATTTGTGTTCTAGAGGTTGCACAGAGGTCTGCAGAGTGTTTTGCAAGAAGTTCAAGAAAGTTGTCCAAAACAGCTCCTGTTTGAAGGGAATGTGAATGGAGATGGCAGGAGAGTGGAAGGCAACTGTTTTCCACAAGTTTCCAAGCTGAGCACACAATCCCAGTGTAGTGCGGCTTCGTTCTTCACCTTTTGGAAGATGCAGCTTTGCCCTTCTCCAGGAGGCGAAGAAACGGAGTCTTCGCGCACAGAGCATTGTGCTGGTCGTGGTGCATTCCGGAGAGCGGCTTCTGTCGAAAGACTCCCGGGACCGGCACTCTGCTTCTGAGAGCTGCGTATCTCAGTCTTCTGCGTCTGCTGTCGCCTACATCTTAGCCAAAAGCTTTTCCACTATGTCTCGCAAGGAGAAACTTTGCCAGGGCAGAAAGCATCACCGATTTGTGTTCTAGAGGTTGCACAGAGGTCTGCAGAGTGTTTTGCGAGAAGTACAAGAAAGTTGTCCCAAACAGCTCCTCTTCGAAGGGGATGCTAATGGAGAAGGCAGTAGAGTGGAAGGCAACTGTTTTCCACAGGTTTGCAAGCTGCGCACACAATCCCAGTGTAGTGCGGCTTCGTTCTTCGCCTTTTGGAAGATGCATCTTTCCCCGGCTCCCGGGGGCGAAGAGGCGGCTTCATCGCGCACAGAGCATTGTGCCGGTCGTGGTGCGTTCTGGAGAGCGGCTTCTGCTGAAAGACGCCCGGGACCGGCGCTCTTCTACGCAGAGCTCCGTATCATAGTCTTCTGCGTCTGCTGTCGCCTACATCTTAGCCAAAAGCTTTTCCACTATGTCTCGCAAGGACAAACTGTGCCAGGGCAGAAAACCTCACCGATTTGTGTTCTAATAGTTGCACAGAGGTCTGCAGAGTGTTTTGCAAGAAGTAAAAGAAAGTTGTCCAAAACAGCTCCTCTTCGAAGGGAATGTGAATGGAGAAGGCAGGAGAGTGGAAGGCTACTGTTTTCCACAAGTTTGCGAGCTGCACACACAATCCCAGTGTAGTGCGGCTTCGTTCTTCGCCTTTCGGAAGATGCAGTTTGCCCTTCTTCCGGAGGCGAAGGAGCGCCTTCTTCGCGCACAGAGCATTGTGCCAGTCGTGGTGCGTTCCGGAGAGCGGCTTCTGCCAAAAAACGCCCGGGACCGGCGCTCAGCTTCTGAGAGCTGCGTATCTCCGTCTTCTGCGTCTGCTGTCGCCTACATCTTTGCCAAAAGCTTTTCCACTATGTCTTGCAAAAGGAAACTGTGCCAGGGCAGAAAACGTCACCGATTTGTGTTCTCATAGTTGCACGGAGGTCTGCAGAGTGTTTTGCAAGAAGTAAAGAAAGTTGTCCAAAACAGCTCCTCTTCGAAGGGAATGTGAATGGAGAAGGCAGGAGAGTGGAAGGCTACTGTTTTCCAGAAGTTTGCAAGCTGCGCACACAATCCCAGTGTAGCGCGGGTTCACTCTTCGCCTTTCGGAAGATGCAGTTTGCCCTTCTCCCGGAGGCGAAGAAGCGGCTTCTTTGCACACAGAGCATTGTGCCGCTCGTGGTGCATTCCGGAGAGCGGCTTCTGCCGAAAGACGCCCGGGACCGGCGCTCAGCTTCGCAGAGCTGCATATCTCCGTCTTCTGCGTCTGCTGTCGCCTACATCTTAGCCAAAAGCTTTTCCACTATGTCTCGCAAGGAGAAACTGTGCCAGGGCAGAAAACATCACCGATTTGTGTTCTAATATTTGTACGGAGGTCTGCAGAGTGTTTTGCAAGAAGTAAAAGAAAGTTGTCCAAAACAGCTCCTGTTTGAAGGGAATGTGAATGGAGAAGGCAGGAGAGTGGAAGGCAACTGTTTTCCACAAGTTTCCAAGCTGAGCACACAATCCCAGTGTAGTGTGGCTTCGTTCTTCACCTTTTGGAAGATGCAGCTTTGCCCTTCTCCAGGAGGCGAAGGAACGGAGTCTTCGCGCACAGAGCATTGTGCCGGTCGTGGTGCATTCCGGAGAGCGGCTTCTGTCGAAAGACTCCCGGGACCGGCACTCTGCTTCTGAGAGCTGCGTATCTCAGTCTTCTGCGTCTGCTGTCACCTACATCTTAGCCAAAAGCTTTTCCTCTATGTCTCACACGGAGAAACTGTGCCAGGGCGGACAACGTCACTGATTGTGTTCCAGAAGTTTCACGGTGGTCTGCAGAGTGTTTTGCAAGAAGTACAAGAAAGTTGTCCCAAACAGCTCCTCTTCGAAGGGGATGCTAATGGAGAAGGCAGTAGAGTGGAAGGCAACTGTTTTCCACAAGTTTGCAAGCTGCGCACACAATCCCAGGGTAATTCGGCTTCCTTCTTCGCCTTTTGGAAGATGCATCTTTCCCCGGCTCCCGGAGGCGAAGAAGCGGCTTCATCGCGCACAGAGCATTGTGCCGGTCGTGGTGCGTTCCCGAGAGCGGCTTCTGCTGAAAGACGCCCGGGACCGGCGCTCTGCTTCGCAGAGCTCCGTATCATGGTCTTCTGCGTCTGCTGTCGCCTACATCTTAGCCAAAAGCTTTTCCTCTATGTCTCACACGGAGAAACTGTGCCAGGGCGGACAACGTCACTGATTGTGTTCCAGAAGTTTCACGGAGGTCTGCAGAGTGTTTTGCAAGAAGTACAAGAAAGTTGTCCAAAACAGCTCCTCTTCGAATGGAATGCTAATGGAGAGGGTAGGAGAGTGGAAGGCAACTGTTTTCCACAGGTTTGCAAGCTGCGCACACAATCCCAGTGTAGTGCGGCTTCGTTCTTCGCCTTTCGGAAGATGCAGCTTTGCCCTTCTTCCGGAGGCGAAGAAGCGGCTTCTTCACGCACAGAGCATTGTGCCGGTCGTGGTGCGTTCCGGAGAGCGGCTTCTGGTGAAAGACGCCCGGGACCGGCGCTCAGCTTCCTAGAGCTGTGTATCTCAGTCTTCTGCGTCTGCTGTCGCCTACATCTTAGCCAAAAGCTTTTCCACTATGTCTCGCAAGGAGAAACTGTGCCAGGTCAGAAAACATCACCGATTTGTGTTCTAGAGGTTGCACAGAGGTCTGCAGAGTGTTTTGCAAGAAGTACAAGAAAGTTGTCCAAAACAGCTCCTCTTCGAAGGGGATGCTAATGGAGAAGGCAGTAGAGTGGAAGGCTACTGTTTTCCACAAGTTTGCAAGCTACGCATACAATCCCAGTGTAGTGCGGCTTCGTTCTTCGCCTTTCGGAAGATGCAGCTTTGCCCTTCTCCCGGAGGCGAAGAATCGGCTTCTTCGCGCACAGAGCATTGTGACGGTCGTGGTGCATTCCGGAGAGCGGCTTCTGGTGAAAGACGCCCGGGACCGGCGCTCTGCTTCTGAGAGCTGTGTATCTCCTTCTTCTACGTCTGCTGTCGCCTACATCTTAGCCAAAAGCTTTTCCACTATGTCTCGCAAGGAGAAACTGTGCCAGGGAAGAAAACATCACCAATTTTTGTTCTAAGAGTTGCAGAGAGGTCTGCAGAGTGTTTTGCAAGAAGTAAAAGAAAGTTGTCCAAAACAGCTCCTCTTCGAAGGGAATGTGAATGGAGAAGGCAGTAGAGTGGAAGGCAACTGTTTTCCACAAGTTTGCGAGCTGCACACACAATCCCAGTGTAGTGCGGCTTCGTTCTTCGCCTTTCGGAAGATGCAGTTTGCCCTTCTTCCGGAGGCAAAGAAGCGGCTTCTTCGCGCACAGAGCATTGTGCCGGTCGTGGTGCGTTCCCGAGAGCGGCTTCTGCCGAAAGACGCCCGGGACCGGCGCTCTGCTTCTGAGAGCTGTGTATCTCCGTCTTCTGTGTCTGCTGTCGCCTACATCTTAGCCAGAAGCTTTTCCACTATGTCTTGCAAAAGGAAACTGTGCCAGGGAAGAAAACATCACCGATTTGTGTTCTCATAGTTGCACGGAGGTCTGCAGAGTGTTTTGCAAGAAGTACAAGAAAGTTGTCCAAAACATCTCCTCTTCGTAGGGAATGCTAATGGAGAAGGCAGTAGAGTGGAAGGCAACTTTTTTCCACAAGTTTGCAAGCTGCGCACACAATCCCAGGGTAATTCGGCTTCGTTCTTCGCCTTTCGGAAGATGCAGCTTTCCCCGGCTCCCGGAGGTGAAGAAGCGGCTTCATCGTGCACAGAGCATTGTGCCAGCCGTGGTGCATTCTGGAGAGCAGCTTCTGCCAAAAGACGCCCGGGACTGGTGCTCTGCTTCGCACAGCTACGTGTCATGGTCTTCTGCATCTGCTGTCGCCTACATCTCAGCCAAAAACTTTTCCTCTATGTCTCACACGGAGAAACTGTGCCAGGGGGGACAACGTCACCGATTGTGTTCCAGAATTTTCACGGAGGTCTGCAGAGTGTTTTGCAAGAAGTAAAAGAAAGTTGTCCAAAACAGCTCCTCTTCAAAGGGAATGTGAATGGAGAAGGCAGGAGAGTGGAAGGCAACTGTTTTCCACAAGTTTGCAAGCTGCGCACACAATCCCAGGGTAATTCGGCTTCCTTCTTCGCCTTTTGGAAGATGCATCTTTCCCCGGCTCCTGGAGGGGAAGATGCGGCTTCATCGCGCACAGAGCATTGTGCCGGTCGTGGTGCGTTCTGGAGAGCGGCTTCTGCTGAAAGACGCCCGGGACCGGCGCTCTGCTTCGCAGAGCTGCGTATCTCCGTCTTCTGCGTCTGCTGTCGCCTACATCTTAGCCAAAAGCTTTTCCACTATGTCTCGCAAGGACAAACTGTGCCAGGGCAGAAAACCTCACCGATTTGTGTTCTAATAGTTGCACGGAGGTCTGCAGAGTGTTTTGCAAGAAGTAAAAGAAAGTTGTCCAAAACAGCTCCTCTTCGAAGGGAATGCTAATGGAGAAGGCAATAGAGTGGAAGGCAACTGTTTTCCACAGGTTTGCGAGCTGCGCACACAATCCCAGTGTAGTGCGGCTTCGTTCTTCACCTTTCGGAAGATGCAGCTTTGCCCTTCTTCCGGAGGCGAAGAAGCGGCTTCTTCGCGCACAGAGCATTGTGCCGGTCGTGGTGCGTTCCTGAGAGCGGCTTCTGCTGAAAGACGCCCGGGTCCGGCGCTCTGCTTCTGAGAGCTGCGTATCTCCGTCTTCTGCGTCTGCTGTCGCCTACATCTTAGCCAAAAGCTTTTCCACTATGTCTCGCAAGGAGAAACTGTGCCAGGGCAGAAAACATCACCGATATGTGTTCTAGACGTTGCACGGAGGTCTGCAGAGTGTTTTGCAAGAAGTAAAGAAAGTTGTCCAAAACAGCTCATGTTTGAAGGGAATGCTAATGGAGAAGGCAGTAGAGTGGAAGGCAACTGTTTTCCACAAGTTTGCAAGCTGCGCACACAATCCCAGGGTAATTCGGCTTCCTTCTTCGCCTTTTGGAAGATGCATCTTTCCCCGGCTCCCGGAGGCGAAGAAGCGGCTTCATCGCGCACAGAGCATTGTGCCGGTCGTGGTGCGTTCCCGAGAGCGGCTTCTGCTGAAAGACGCCCGGGACCGGCGCTCTGCTACGCAGAGCTCCGTATCATGGTCTTCTGCGTCTGCTGTCGCCTACATCTTAGCCAAAAGATTTTCCTCTATGTCTCACACGGAGAAACTGTGCCAGGGCGGACAACGTCACTGATTGTGTTCCAGAAGTTTCACGGAGGTCTGCAGAGTGTTTTGCAAGAAGTAAAAGAAAGTTGTCCAAAACAGCTCCTCTTCGAATGGAATGCTAATGGAGAGGGTAGGAGAGTGGAAGGCAACTGTTTTCCACAGGTTTGCAAGCTGCGCACACAATCCCAGTGTAGTGCGGCTTCGTTCTTCGCCTTTCGGAAGATGCAGCTTTGCCCTTCTTCCGGAGGCGAAGAAGCGGCTTCTTCACGCACAGAGCATTGTGCCGGTCGTGGTGTGTTCCGGAGAGCGGCTTCTGGTGAAAGACGCCCGGGACCGGCGCTCAGCTTCCTAGAGCTGTGTATCTCAGTCTTCTGCGTCTGCTGTCGCCTACATCTTAGCCAAAAGCTTTTCCACGATGTGTCGCAAGGAGAAACTGTGCCAGGGAAGAAAACATCACCGATTTGTGTTCTAGAGGTTGCACAGAGGTCTGCAGAGTGTTTTGCAAGAAGTTCAAGAAAGTTGTCCAAAACAGCTCCTGTTTGAAGGGAATGTGAATGGAGATGGCAGGAGAGTGGAAGGCAACTGTTTTCCACAAGTTTCCAAGCTGAGCACACAATCCCAGTGTAGTGCGGCTTCGTTCTTCACCTTTTGGAAGATGCAGCTTTGCCCTTCTCCAGGAGGCGAAGAAACGGAGTCTTCGCGCACAGAGCATTGTGCTGGTCGTGGTGCATTCCGGAGAGCGGCTTCTGTCGAAAGACTCCCGGGACCGGCACTCAGCTTCTGAGAGCTGCGTATCTCAGTCTTCTGCGTCTGCTGTCGCCTACATCTTAGCCAAAAGCTTTTCCACTATGTCTCGCAAGGAGAAACTTTGCCAGGGCAGAAAGCATCACCGATTTGTGTTCTAGAGGTTGCACAGAGGTCTGCAGAGTGTTTTGCGAGAAGTACAAGAAAGTTGTCCCAAACAGCTCCTCTTCGAAGGGGATGCTAATGGAGAAGGCAGTAGAGTGGAAGGCAACTGTTTTCCACAGGTTTGCAAGCTGCGCACACAATCCCAGTGTAGTGCGGCTTCCTTCTTCGCCTTTTGGAAGATGCATCTTTCCCCGGCTCCCGGGGGCGAAGAGGCGGCTTCATCGCGCACAGAGC
Organism: Molothrus aeneus; assembly: GCF_037042795.1. Lineage (NCBI taxonomy): Eukaryota > Metazoa > Chordata > Aves > Passeriformes > Icteridae > Molothrus > Molothrus aeneus. The sequence goes on from NC_089652.1 coordinate 387,847, forward strand.
ATTGTGCCGGTCGTGGTGCGTTCTGGAGAGCGGCTTCTGCTGAAAGACGCCCGGGACCGGCGCTCTTCTACGCAGAGCTCCGTATCATAGTCTTCTGCGTCTGCTGTCGCCTACATCTTAGCCAAAAGCTTTTCCACTATGTCTCGCAAGGACAAACTGTGCCAGGGCAGAAAACATCACCGATTTGTGTTCTAATAGTTGCACAGAGGTCTGCAGAGTGTTTTGCAAGAAGTAAAAGAAAGTTGTCCAAAACAGCTCCTCTTCGAAGGGAATGTGAATGGAGAAGGCAGGAGAGTGGAAGGCTACTGTTTTCCACAAGTTTGCGAGCTGCACACACAATCCCAGTGTAGTGCGGCTTCGTTCTTCGCCTTTCGGAAGATGCAGTTTGCCCTTCTTCCGGAGGCGAAGGAGCGCCTTCTTCGCGCACAGAGCATTGTGCCGGTCGTGGTGCATTCCGGAGAGCGGCTTCTGTCGAAAGACTCCCGGGACCGGCACTCTGCTTCTGAGAGCTGCGTATCTCAGTCTTCTGCGTCTGCTGTCACCTACATCTTAGCCAAAAGCTTTTCCTCTATGTCTCACACGGAGAAACTGTGCCAGGGCGGACAACGTCACTGATTGTGTTCCAGAAGTTTCACGGTGGTCTGCAGAGTGTTTTGCAAGAAGTACAAGAAAGTTGTCCCAAACAGCTCCTCTTCGAAGGGGATGCTAATGGAGAAGGCAGTAGAGTGGAAGGCAACTGTTTTCCACAAGTTTGCAAGCTGCGCACACAATCCCAGGGTAATTCGGCTTCCTTCTTCGCCTTTTGGAAGATGCATCTTTCCCCGGCTCCCGGAGGCGAAGAAGTGGCTTCATCGCGCACAGAGCATTGTGCCGGTCGTGGTGCGTTCCCGAGAGCGGCTTCTGCTGAAAGACGCCCGGGACCGGCGCTCTGCTTCGCAGAGCTCCGTATCATGGTCTTCTGCGTCTGCTGTCGCCTACATCTTAGCCAAAAGCTTTTCCTCTATGTCTCACACGGAGAAACTGTGCCAGGGCGGACAACGTCACTGATTGTGTTCCAGAAGTTTCACGGAGGTCTGCAGAGTGTTTTGCAAGAAGTACAAGAAAGTTGTCCAAAACAGCTCCTCTTCGAATGGAATGCTAATGGAGAGGGTAGGAGAGTGGAAGGCAACTGTTTTCCACAGGTTTGCAAGCTGCGCACACAATCCCAGTGTAGTGCGGCTTCGTTCTTCGCCTTTCGGAAGATGCAGCTTTGCCCTTCTTCCGGAGGCGAAGAAGCGGCTTCTTCACGCACAGAGCATTGTGCCGGTCGTGGTGCGTTCCGGAGAGCGGCTTCTGGTGAAAGACGCCCGGGACCGGCGCTCAGCTTCCTAGAGCTGTGTATCTCAGTCTTCTGCGTCTGCTGTCGCCTACATCTTAGCCAAAAGCTTTTCCACTATGTCTCGCAAGGAGAAACTGTGCCAGGTCAGAAAACATCACCGATTTGTGTTCTAGAGGTTGCACAGAGGTCTGCAGAGTGTTTTGCAAGAAGTACAAGAAAGTTGTCCAAAACAGCTCCTCTTCGAAGGGGATGCTAATGGAGAAGGCAGTAGAGTGGAAGGCTACTGTTTTCCACAAGTTTGCAAGCTACGCATACAATCCCAGTGTAGTGCGGCTTCGTTCTTCGCCTTTCGGAAGATGCAGCTTTGCCCTTCTCCCGGAGGCGAAGAATCGGCTTCTTCGCGCACAGAGCATTGTGACGGTCGTGGTGCATTCCGGAGAGCGGCTTCTGGTGAAAGACGCCCGGGACCGGCGCTCTGCTTCTGAGAGCTGTGTATCTCCTTCTTCTACGTCTGCTGTCGCCTACATCTTAGCCAAAAGCTTTTCCACTATGTCTCGCAAGGAGAAACTGTGCCAGGGAAGAAAACATCACCAATTTTTGTTCTAAGAGTTGCAGAGAGGTCTGCAGAGTGTTTTGCAAGAAGTAAAAGAAAGTTGTCCAAAACAGCTCCTCTTCGAAGGGAATGTGAATGGAGAAGGCAGTAGAGTGGAAGGCAACTGTTTTCCACAAGTTTGCGAGCTGCACACACAATCCCAGTGTAGTGCGGCTTCGTTCTTCGCCTTTCGGAAGATGCAGTTTGCCCTTCTTCCGGAGGCAAAGAAGCGGCTTCTTCGCGCACAGAGCATTGTGCCGGTCGTGGTGCGTTCCCGAGAGCGGCTTCTGCCGAAAGACGCCCGGGACCGGCGCTCTGCTTCTGAGAGCTGTGTATCTCCGTCTTCTGTGTCTGCTGTCGCCTACATCTTAGCCAGAAGCTTTTCCACTATGTCTTGCAAAAGGAAACTGTGCCAGGGAAGAAAACATCACCGATTTGTGTTCTCATAGTTGCACGGAGGTCTGCAGAGTGTTTTGCAAGAAGTACAAGAAAGTTGTCCAAAACAGCTCCTCTTCGTAGGGAATGTGAATGGAGAAGGCAGTAGAGTGGAAGGCAACTTTTTTCCACAAGTTTGCAAGCTGCGCACACAATCCCAGGGTAATTTGGCTTCGTTCTTCGCCTTTCGGAAGATGCAGCTTTCCCCGGCTCCCGGAGGTGAAGAAGCGGCTTCATCGTGCACAGAGCATTGTGCCAGCCGTGGTGCATTCTGGAGAGCAGCTTCTGCCAAAAGACGCCCGGGACTGGTGCTCTGCTTCGCACAGCTACGTGTCATGGTCTTCTGCATCTGCTGTCGCCTACATCTCAGCCAAAAACTTTTCCTCTATGTCTCACACGGAGAAACTGTGCCAGGGGGGACAACGTCACCGATTGTGTTCCAGAATTTTCACGGAGGTCTGCAGAGTGTTTTGCAAGAAGTAAAAGAAAGTTGTCCAAAACAGCTCCTCTTCGTAGGGAATGCTAATGGAGAAGGCAGGAGAGTGGAAGGCAACTGTTTTCCACAAGTTTGCAAGCTGCGCACACAATCCCAGGGTAATTCGGCTTCCTTCTTCGCCTTTTGGAAGATGCATCTTTCCCCGGCTCCTGGAGGGGAAGATGCGGCTTCATCGCGCACAGAGCATTGTGCCGGTCGTGGTGCGTTCTGGAGAGCGGCTTCTGCTGAAAGACGCCCGGGACCGGCGCTCTGCTTCGCAGAGCTGCGTATCTCCGTCTTCTGCGTCTGCTGTCGCCTACATCTTAGCCAAAAGCTTTTCCACTATGTCTCGCAAGGACAAACTGTGCCAGGGCAGAAAACCTCACCGATTTGTGTTCTAATAGTTGCACGGAGGTCTGCAGAGTGTTTTGCAAGAAGTAAAAGAAAGTTGTCCAAAACAGCTCCTCTTCGAAGGGAATGCTAATGGAGAAGGCAATAGAGTGGAAGGCAACTGTTTTCCACAGGTTTGCGAGCTGCGCACACAATCCCAGTGTAGTGCGGCTTCGTTCTTCACCTTTCGGAAGATGCAGCTTTGCCCTTCTTCCGGAGGCGAAGAAGCGGCTTCTTCGCGCACAGAGCATTGTGCCGGCCGTGGTGCGTTCCTGAGAGCGGCTTCTGCTGAAAGACGCCCGGGTCCGGCGCTCTGCTTCTGAGAGCTGCGTATCTCCGTCTTCTGCGTCTGCTGTCGCCTACATCTTAGCCAAAAGCTTTTCCACTATGTCTCGCAAGGAGAAACTGTGCCAGGGCAGAAAACATCACCGATATGTGTTCTAGACGTTGCACGGAGGTCTGCAGAGTGTTTTGCAAGAAGTAAAGAAAGTTGTCCAAAACAGCTCATGTTTGAAGGGAATGCTAATGGAGAAGGCAGTAGAGTGGAAGGCAACTGTTTTCCACAAGTTTGCAAGCTGCGCACACAATCCCAGGGTAATTCGGCTTCCTTCTTCGCCTTTTGGAAGATGCATCTTTCCCCGGCTCCCGGAGGCGAAGAAGCGGCTTCATTGCGCACAGAGCATTGTGCCGGTCGTGGTGCGTTCCCGAGAGCGGCTTCTGCTGAAAGACGCCCGGGACCGGCGCTCTGCTTCGCAGAGCTCCGTATCATGGTCTTCTGCGTCTGCTGTCGCCTACATCTTAGCCAAAAGATTTTCCTCTATGTCTCACACGGAGAAACTGTGCCAGGGCGGACAACGTCACTGATTGTGTTCCAGAAGTTTCACGGAGGTCTGCAGAGTGTTTTGCAAGAAGTAAAAGAAAGTTGTCCAAAACAGCTCCTCTTCGAATGGAATGCTAATGGAGAGGGTAGGAGAGTGGAAGGCAACTGTTTTCCACAGGTTTGCAAGCTGCGCACACAATCCCAGTGTAGTGCGGCTTCGTTCTTCGCCTTTCGGAAGATGCAGCTTTGCCCTTCTTCCGGAGGCGAAGAAGCGGCTTCTTCACGCACAGAGCATTGTGCCGGTCGTGGTGTGTTCCGGAGAGCGGCTTCTGGTGAAAGACGCCCGGGACCGGCGCTCAGCTTCCTAGAGCTGTGTATCTCAGTCTTCTGCGTCTGCTGTCGCCTACATCTTAGCCAAAAGCTTTTCCACGATGTGTCGCAAGGAGAAACTGTGCCAGGGAAGAAAACATCACCGATTTGTGTTCTAGAGGTTGCACAGAGGTCTGCAGAGTGTTTTGCAAGAAGTTCAAGAAAGTTGTCCAAAACAGCTCCTGTTTGAAGGGAATGTGAATGGAGATGGCAGGAGAGTGGAAGGCAACTGTTTTCCACAAGTTTCCAAGCTGAGCACACAATCCCAGTGTAGTGCGGCTTCGTTCTTCACCTTTTGGAAGATGCAGCTTTGCCCTTCTCCAGGAGGCGAAGAAACGGAGTCTTCGCGCACAGAGCATTGTGCTGGTCGTGGTGCATTCCGGAGAGCGGCTTCTGTCGAAAGACTCCCGGGACCGGCACTCTGCTTCTGAGAGCTGCGTATCTCAGTCTTCTGCGTCTGCTGTCGCCTACATCTTAGCCAAAAGCTTTTCCACTATGTCTCGCAAGGAGAAACTTTGCCAGGGCAGAAAGCATCACCGATTTGTGTTCTAGAGGTTGCACAGAGGTCTGCAGAGTGTTTTGCGAGAAGTACAAGAAAGTTGTCCCAAACAGCTCCTCTTCGAAGGGGATGCTAATGGAGAAGGCAGTAGAGTGGAAGGCAACTGTTTTCCACAGGTTTGCAAGCTGCGCACACAATCCCAGTGTAGTGCGGCTTCGTTCTTCGCCTTTTGGAAGATGCATCTTTCCCCGGCTCCCGGGGGCGAAGAGGCGGCTTCATCGCGCACAGAGCATTGTGCCGGTCGTGGTGCGTTCTGGAGAGCGGCTTCTGCTGAAAGACGCCCGGGACCGGCGCTCTTCTACGCAGAGCTCCGTATCATAGTCTTCTGCGTCTGCTGTCGCCTACATCTTAGCCAAAAGCTTTTCCACTATGTCTCGCAAGGACAAACTGTGCCAGGGCAGAAAACCTCACCGATTTGTGTTCTAATAGTTGCACAGAGGTCTGCAGAGTGTTTTGCAAGAAGTAAAAGAAAGTTGTCCAAAACAGCTCCTCTTCGAAGGGAATGTGAATGGAGAAGGCAGGAGAGTGGAAGGCTACTGTTTTCCACAAGTTTGCGAGCTGCGCACACAATCCCAGTGTAGTGCGGCTTCGTTCTTCGCCTTTCGGAAGATGCAGTTTGCCCTTCTTCCGGAGGCGAAGGAGCGCCTTCTTCGCGCACAGAGCATTGTGCCAGTCGTGGTGCGTTCCGGAGAGCGGCTTCTGCCAAAAAACGCCCGGGACCGGCGCTCAGCTTCTGAGAGCTGCGTATCTCCGTCTTCTGCGTCTGCTGTCACCTACATCTTAGCCAAAAGCTTTTCCACTATGTCTTGCAAAAGGAAACTGTGCCAGGGCAGAAAACGTCACCGATTTGTGTTCTCATAGTTGCACGGAGGTCTGCAGAGTGTTTTGCAAGAAGTAAAGAAAGTTGTCCAAAACAGCTCCTCTTCGAAGGGAATGTGAATGGAGAAGGCAGGAGAGTGGAAGGCTACTGTTTTCCAGAAGTTTGCAAGCTGCGCACACAATCCCAGTGTAGCGCGGGTTCACTCTTCGCCTTTCGGAAGATGCAGTTTGCCCTTCTCCCGGAGGCGAAGAAGCGGCTTCTTTGCACACAGAGCATTGTGCCGCTCGTGGTGCATTCCGGAGAGCGGCTTCTGCCGAAAGATGCCCGGGACCGGCGCTCAGCTTCGCAGAGCTGCATATCTCCGTCTTCTGCGTCTGCTGTCGCCTACATCTTAGCCAAAAGCTTTTCCACTATGTCTCGCAAGGAGAAACTGTGCCAGGGCAGAAAACATCACCGATTTGTGTTCTAATATTTGTACGGAGGTCTGCAGAGTGTTTTGCAAGAAGTAAAAGAAAGTTGTCCAAAACAGCTCCTGTTTGAAGGGAATGTGAATGGAGAAGGCAGGAGAGTGGAAGGCAACTGTTTTCCACAAGTTTCCAAGCTGAGCACACAATCCCAGTGTAGTGTGGCTTCGTTCTTCACCTTTTGGAAGATGCAGCTTTGCCCTTCTCCAGGAGGCGAAGGAACGGAGTCTTCGCGCACAGAGCATTGTGCCGGTCGTGGTGCATTCCGGAGAGCGGCTTCTGTCGAAAGACTCCCGGGACCGGCACTCTGCTTCTGAGAGCTGCGTATCTCAGTCTTCTGCGTCTGCTGTCACCTACATCTTAGCCAAAAGCTTTTCCTCTATGTCTCACACGGAGAAACTGTGCCAGGGCGGACAACGTCACTGATTGTGTTCCAGAAGTTTCACGGTGGTCTGCAGAGTGTTTTGCAAGAAGTACAAGAAAGTTGTCCCAAACAGCTCCTCTTCGAAGGGGATGCTAATGGAGAAGGCAGTAGAGTGGAAGGCAACTGTTTTCCACAAGTTTGCAAGCTGCGCACACAATCCCAGGGTAATTCGGCTTCCTTCTTCGCCTTTTGGAAGATGCATCTTTCCCCGGCTCCCGGAGGCGAAGAAGCGGCTTCATCGCGCACAGAGCATTGTGCCGGTCGTGGTGCGTTCCCGAGAGCGGCTTCTGCTGAAAGACGCCCGGGACCGGCGCTCTGCTTCGCAGAGCTCCGTATCATGGTCTTCTGCGTCTGCTGTCGCCTACATCTTAGCCAAAAGCTTTTCCTCTATGTCTCACACGGAGAAACTGTGCCAGGGCGGACAACGTCACTGATTGTGTTCCAGAAGTTTCACGGAGGTCTGCAGAGTGTTTTGCAAGAAGTAAAAGAAAGTTGTCCAAAACAGCTCCTCTTCGAATGGAATGCTAATGGAGAGGATAGGAGAGTGGAAGGCAACTGTTTTCCACAGGTTTGCAAGCTGCGCACACAATCCCAGTGTAGTGCGGCTTCGTTCTTCGCCTTTCGGAAGATGCAGCTTTGCCCTTCTTCCGGAGGCGAAGAAGCGGCTTCTTCACGCACAGAGCATTGTGCCGGTCGTGGTGCGTTCCGGAGAGCGGCTTCTGGTGAAAGACGCCCGGGACCGGCGCTCAGCTTCCTAGAGCTGTGTATCTCAGTCTTCTGCGTCTGCTGTCGCCTACATCTTAGCCAAAAGCTTTTCCACTATGTCTCGCAAGGAGAAACTGTGCCAGGTCAGAAAACATCACCGATTTGTGTTCTAGAGGTTGCACAGAGGTCTGCAGAGTGTTTTGCAAGAAGTACAAGAAAGTTGTCCAAAACAGCTCCTCTTCGAAGGGGATGCTAATGGAGAAGGCAGTAGAGTGGAAGGCTACTGTTTTCCACAAGTTTGCAAGCTACGCATACAATCCCAGTGTAGTGCGGCTTCGTTCTTCGCCTTTCGGAAGATGCAGCTTTGCCCTTCTCCCGGAGGCGAAGAATCGGCTTCTTCGCGCACAGAGCATTGTGACGGTCGTGGTGCATTCCGGAGAGCGGCTTCTGGTGAAAGACGCCCGGGACCGGCGCTCTGCTTCTGAGAGCTGTGTATCTCCTTCTTCTACGTCTGCTGTCGCCTACATCTTAGCCAAAAGCTTTTCCACTATGTCTCGCAAGGAGAAACTGTGCCAGGGAAGAAAACATCACCAATTTTTGTTCTAAGAGTTGCAGAGAGGTCTGCAGAGTGTTTTGCAAGAAGTAAAAGAAAGTTGTCCAAAACAGCTCCTCTTCGAAGGGAATGTGAATGGAGAAGGCAGTAGAGTGGAAGGCAACTGTTTTCCACAAGTTTGCGAGCTGCACACACAATCCCAGTGTAGTGCGGCTTCGTTCTTCGCCTTTCGGAAGATGCAGTTTGCCCTTCTTCCGGAGGCAAAGAAGCGGCTTCTTCGCGCACAGAGCATTGTGCCGGTCGTGGTGCGTTCCGGAGAGCGGCTTCTGGTGAAAGACGCCCGGGACCGGCGCTCTGCTTCTGAGAGCTGTGTATCTCCGTCTTCTGTGTCTGCTGTCGCCTACATCTTAGCCAGAAGCTTTTCCACTATGTCTTGCAAAAGGAAACTGTGCCAGGGAAGAAAACATCACCGATTTGTGTTCTCATAGTTGCACGGAGGTCTGCAGAGTGTTTTGCAAGAAGTACAAGAAAGTTGTCCAAAACAGCTCCTCTTCGTAGGGAATGCTAATGGAGAAGGCAGTAGAGTGGAAGGCAACTTTTTTCCACAAGTTTGCAAGCTGCGCACACAATCCCAGGGTAATTTGGCTTCGTTCTTCGCCTTTCGGAAGATGCAGCTTTCCCCGGCTCCCGGAGGTGAAGAAGCGGCTTCATCGTGCACAGAGCATTGTGCCAGCCGTGGTGCATTCTGGAGAGCAGCTTCTGCCAAAAGACGCCCGGGACTGGTGCTCTGCTTCGCACAGCTACGTGTCATGGTCTTCTGCATCTGCTGTCGCCTACATCTCAGCCAAAAACTTTTCCTCTATGTCTCACACGGAGAAACTGTGCCAGGGGGGACAACGTCACCGATTGTGTTCCAGAATTTTCACGGAGGTCTGCAGAGTGTTTTGCAAGAAGTAAAAGAAAGTTGTCCAAAACAGCTCCTCTTCGTAGGGAATGCTAATGGAGAAGGCAGGAGAGTGGAAGGCAACTGTTTTCCACAAGTTTGCAAGCTGCGCACACAATCCCAGGGTAATTCGGCTTCCTTCTTCGCCTTTTGGAAGATGCATCTTTCCCCGGCTCCTGGAGGGGAAGATGCGGCTTCATCGCGCACAGAGCATTGTGCCGGTCGTGGTGCGTTCTGGAGAGCGGCTTCTGCTGAAAGACGCCCGGGACCGGCGCTCTGCTTCGCAGAGCTGCGTATCTCCGTCTTCTGCGTCTGCTGTCGCCTACATCTTAGCCAAAAGCTTTTCCACTATGTCTCGCAAGGACAAACTGTGCCAGGGCAGAAAACCTCACCGATTTGTGTTCTAATAGTTGCACGGAGGTCTGCAGAGTGTTTTGCAAGAAGTAAAAGAAAGTTGTCCAAAACAGCTCCTCTTCGAAGGGAATGCTAATGGAGAAGGCAATAGAGTGGAAGGCAACTGTTTTCCACAGGTTTGCGAGCTGCGCACACAATCCCAGTGTAGTGCGGCTTCGTTCTTCACCTTTCGGAAGATGCAGCTTTGCCCTTCTTCCGGAGGCGAAGAAGCGGCTTCTTCGCGCACAGAGCATTGTGCCGGCCGTGGTGCGTTCCTGAGAGCGGCTTCTGCTGAAAGACGCCCGGGTCCGGCGCTCTGCTTCTGAGAGCTGCGTATCTCCGTCTTCTGCGTCTGCTGTCGCCTACATCTTAGCCAAAAGCTTTTCCACTATGTCTCGCAAGGAGAAACTGTGCCAGGGCAGAAAACATCACCGATATGTGTTCTAGACGTTGCACGGAGGTCTGCAGAGTGTTTTGCAAGAAGTAAAGAAAGTTGTCCAAAACAGCTCATGTTTGAAGGGAATGCTAATGGAGAAGGCAGTAGAGTGGAAGGCAACTGTTTTCCACAAGTTTGCAAGCTGCGCACACAATCCCAGGGTAATTCGGCTTCCTTCTTCGCCTTTTGGAAGATGCATCTTTCCCCGGCTCCCGGAGGCGAAGAAGCGGCTTCATTGCGCACAGAGCATTGTGCCGGTCGTGGTGCGTTCCCGAGAGCGGCTTCTGCTGAAAGACGCCCGGGACCGGCGCTCTGCTTCGCAGAGCTCCGTATCATGGTCTTCTGCGTCTGCTGTCGCCTACATCTTAGCCAAAAGATTTTCCTCTATGTCTCACACGGAGAAACTGTGCCAGGGCGGACAACGTCACTGATTGTGTTCCAGAAGTTTCACGGAGGTCTGCAGAGTGTTTTGCAAGAAGTAAAAGAAAGTTGTCCAAAAGAGCTCCTCTTCGAATGGAATGCTAATGGAGAGGGTAGGAGAGTGGAAGGCAACTGTTTTCCACAGGTTTGCAAGCTGCGCACACAATCCCAGTGTAGTGCGGCTTCGTTCTTCGCCTTTCGGAAGATGCAGCTTTGCCCTTCTTCCGGAGGCGAAGAAGCGGCTTCTTCACGCACAGAGCATTGTGCCGGTCGTGGTGTGTTCCGGAGAGCGGCTTCTGGTGAAAGACGCCCGGGACCGGCGCTCAGCTTCCTAGAGCTGTGTATCTCAGTCTTCTGCGTCTGCTGTCGCCTACATCTTAGCCAAAAGCTTTTCCACGATGTGTCGCAAGGAGAAACTGTGCCAGGGAAGAAAACATCACCGATTTGTGTTCTAGAGGTTGCACAGAGGTCTGCAGAGTGTTTTGCAAGAAGTTCAAGAAAGTTGTCCAAAACAGCTCCTGTTTGAAGGGAATGTGAATGGAGATGGCAGGAGAGTGGAAGGCAACTGTTTTCCACAAGTTTCCAAGCTGAGCACACAATCCCAGTGTAGTGCGGCTTCGTTCTTCACCTTTTGGAAGATGCAGCTTTGCCCTTCTCCAGGAGGCGAAGAAACGGAGTCTTCGCGCACAGAGCATTGTGCTGGTCGTGGTGCATTCCGGAGAGCGGCTTCTGTCGAAAGACTCCCGGGACCGGCACTCTGCTTCTGAGAGCTGCGTATCTCAGTCTTCTGCGTCTGCTGTCGCCTACATCTTAGCCAAAAGCTTTTCCACTATGTCTCGCAAGGAGAAACTTTGCCAGGGCAGAAAGCATCACCGATTTGTGTTCTAGAGGTTGCACAGAGGTCTGCAGAGTGTTTTGCGAGAAGTACAAGAAAGTTGTCCCAAACAGCTCCTCTTCGAAGGGGATGCTAATGGAGAAGGCAGTAGAGTGGAAGGCAACTGTTTTCCACAGGTTTGCAAGCTGCGCACACAATCCCAGTGTAGTGCGGCTTCGTTCTTCGCCTTTTGGAAGATGCATCTTTCCCCGGCTCCCGGGGGCGAAGAGGCGGCTTCATCGCGCACAGAGCATTGTGCCGGTCGTGGTGCGTTCTGGAGAGCGGCTTCTGCTGAAAGACGCCCGGGACCGGCGCTCTTCTACGCAGAGCTCCGTATCATAGTCTTCTGCGTCTGCTGTCGCCTACATCTTAGCCAAAAGCTTTTCCACTATGTCTCGCAAGGACAAACTGTGCCAGGGCAGAAAACCTCACCGATTTGTGTTCTAATAGTTGCACAGAGGTCTGCAGAGTGTTTTGCAAGAAGTAAAAGAAAGTTGTCCAAAACAGCTCCTCTTCGAAGGGAATGTGAATGGAGAAGGCAGGAGAGTGGAAGGCTACTGTTTTCCACAAGTTTGCGAGCTGCGCACACAATCCCAGTGTAGTGCGGCTTCGTTCTTCGCCTTTCGGAAGATGCAGTTTGCCCTTCTTCCGGAGGCGAAGGAGCGCCTTCTTCGCGCACAGAGCATTGTGCCGGTCGTGGTGCGTTCCGGAGAGCGGCTTCTGCCAAAAAACGCCCGGGACCGGCGCTCAGCTTCTGAGAGCTGCGTATCTCCGTCTTCTGCGTCTGCTGTCACCTACATCTTAGCCAAAAGCTTTTCCACTATGTCTTGCAAAAGGAAACTGTGCCAGGGCAGAAAACGTCACCGATTTGTGTTCTCATAGTTGCACGGAGGTCTGCAGAGTGTTTTGCAAGAAGTAAAGAAAGTTGTCCAAAACAGCTCCTCTTCGAAGGGAATGTGAATGGAGAAGGCAGGAGAGTGGAAGGCTACTGTTTTCCAGAAGTTTGCAAGCTGCGCACACAATCCCAGTGTAGCGCGGGTTCACTCTTCGCCTTTCGGAAGATGCAGTTTGCCCTTCTCCCGGAGGCGAAGAAGCGGCTTCTTTGCACACAGAGCATTGTGCCGCTCGTGGTGCATTCCGGAGAGCGGCTTCTGCCGAAAGATGCCCGGGACCGGCGCTCAGCTTCGCAGAGCTGCATATCTCCGTCTTCTGCGTCTGCTGTCGCCTACATCTTAGCCAAAAGCTTTTCCACTATGTCTCGCAAGGAGAAACTGTGCCAGGGCAGAAAACATCACCGATTTGTGTTCTAATATTTGTACGGAGGTCTGCAGAGTGTTTTGCAAGAAGTAAAAGAAAGTTGTCCAAAACAGCTCCTGTTTGAAGGGAATGTGAATGGAGAAGGCAGGAGAGTGGAAGGCAACTGTTTTCCACAAGTTTCCAAGCTGAGCACACAATCCCAGTGTAGTGTGGCTTCGTTCTTCACCTTTTGGAAGATGCAGCTTTGCCCTTCTCCAGGAGGCGAAGGAACGGAGTCTTCGCGCACAGAGCATTGTGCCGGTCGTGGTGCATTCCGGAGAGCGGCTTCTGTCGAAAGACTCCCGGGACCGGCACTCTGCTTCTGAGAGCTGCGTATCTCAGTCTTCTGCGTCTGCTGTCACCTACATCTTAGCCAAAAGCTTTTCCTCTATGTCTCACACGGAGAAACTGTGCCAGGGCGGACAACGTCACTGATTGTGTTCCAGAAGTTTCACGGTGGTCTGCAGAGTGTTTTGCAAGAAGTACAAGAAAGTTGTCCCAAACAGCTCCTCTTCGAAGGGGATGCTAATGGAGAAGGCAGTAGAGTGGAAGGCAACTGTTTTCCACAAGTTTGCAAGCTGCGCACACAATCCCAGGGTAATTCGGCTTCCTTCTTCGCCTTTTGGAAGATGCATCTTTCCCCGGCTCCCGGAGGCGAAGAAGCGGCTTCATCGCGCACAGAGCATTGTGCCGGTCGTGGTGCGTTCCCGAGAGCGGCTTCTGCTGAAAGACGCCCGGGACCGGCGCTCTGCTTCGCAGAGCTCCGTATCATGGTCTTCTGCGTCTGCTGTCGCCTACATCTTAGCCAAAAGCTTTTCCTCTATGTCTCACACGGAGAAACTGTGCCAGGGCGGACAACGTCACTGATTGTGTTCCAGAAGTTTCACGGAGGTCTGCAGAGTGTTTTGCAAGAAGTACAAGAAAGTTGTCCAAAACAGCTCCTCTTCGAATGGAATGCTAATGGAGAGGGTAGGAGAGTGGAAGGCAACTGTTTTCCACAGGTTTGCAAGCTGCGCACACAATCCCAGTGTAGTGCGGCTTCGTTCTTCGCCTTTCGGAAGATGCAGCTTTGCCCTTCTTCCGGAGGCGAAGAAGCGGCTTCTTCACGCACAGAGCATTGTGCCGGTCGTGGTGCGTTCCGGAGAGCGGCTTCTGGTGAAAGACGCCCGGGACCGGCGCTCAGCTTCCTAGAGCTGTGTATCTCAGTCTTCTGCGTCTGCTGTCGCCTACATCTTAGCCAAAAGCTTTTCCACTATGTCTCGCAAGGAGAAACTGTGCCAGGTCAGAAAACATCACCGATTTGTGTTCTAGAGGTTGCACAGAGGTCTGCAGAGTGTTTTGCAAGAAGTACAAGAAAGTTGTCCAAAACAGCTCCTCTTCGAAGGGGATGCTAATGGAGAAGGCAGTAGAGTGGAAGGCTACTGTTTTCCACAAGTTTGCAAGCTACGCATACAATCCCAGTGTAGTGCGGCTTCGTTCTTCGCCTTTCGGAAGATGCAGCTTTGCCCTTCTCCCGGAGGCGAAGAATCGGCTTCTTCGCGCACAGAGCATTGTGACGGTCGTGGTGCATTCCGGAGAGCGGCTTCTGGTGAAAGACGCCCGGGACCGGCGCTCTGCTTCTGAGAGCTGTGTATCTCCTTCTTCTACGTCTGCTGTCGCCTACATCTTAGCCAAAAGCTTTTCCACTATGTCTCGCAAGGAGAAACTGTGCCAGGGAAGAAAACATCACCAATTTTTGTTCTAAGAGTTGCAGAGAGGTCTGCAGAGTGTTTTGCAAGAAGTAAAAGAAAGTTGTCCAAAACAGCTCCTCTTCGAAGGGAATGTGAATGGAGAAGGCAGTAGAGTGGAAGGCAACTGTTTTCCACAAGTTTGCGAGCTGCACACACAATCCCAGTGTAGTGCGGCTTCGTTCTTCGCCTTTCGGAAGATGCAGTTTGCCCTTCTTCCGGAGGCAAAGAAGCGGCTTCTTCGCGCACAGAGCATTGTGCCGGTCGTGGTGCGTTCCGGAGAGCGGCTTCTGGTGAAAGACGCCCGGGACCGGCGCTCTGCTTCTGAGAGCTGTGTATCTCCGTCTTCTGTGTCTGCTGTCGCCTACATCTTAGCCAGAAGCTTTTCCACTATGTCTTGCAAAAGGAAACTGTGCCAGGGAAGAAAACATCACCGATTTGTGTTCTCATAGTTGCACGGAGGTCTGCAGAGTGTTTTGCAAGAAGTACAAGAAAGTTGTCCAAAACAGCTCCTCTTCGTAGGGAATGCTAATGGAGAAGGCAGTAGAGTGGAAGGCAACTTTTTTCCACAAGTTTGCAAGCTGCGCACACAATCCCAGGGTAATTTGGCTTCGTTCTTCGCCTTTCGGAAGATGCAGCTTTCCCCGGCTCCCGGAGGTGAAGAAGCGGCTTCATCGTGCACAGAGCATTGTGCCAGCCGTGGTGCATTCTGGAGAGCAGCTTCTGCCAAAAGACGCCCGGGACTGGTGCTCTGCTTCGCACAGCTACGTGTCATGGTCTTCTGCATCTGCTGTCGCCTACATCTCAGCCAAAAACTTTTCCTCTATGTCTCACACGGAGAAACTGTGCCAGGGGGGACAACGTCACCGATTGTGTTCCAGAATTTTCACGGAGGTCTGCAGAGTGTTTTGCAAGAAGTAAAAGAAAGTTGTCCAAAACAGCTCCTCTTCAAAGGGAATGTGAATGGAGAAGGCAGTAGAGTGGAAGGCAACTGTTTTCCACAAGTTTGCAAGCTGCGCACACAATCCCAGGGTAATTCGGCTTCCTTCTTCGCCTTTTGGAAGATGCATCTTTCCCCGGCTCCTGGAGGGGAAGATGCGGCTTCATCGCGCACAGAGCATTGTGCCGGTCGTGGTGCGTTCTGGAGAGCGGCTTCTGCTGAAAGACGCCCGGGACCGGCGCTCTGCTTCGCAGAGCTGCGTATCTCCGTCTTCTGCGTCTGCTGTCGCCTACATCTTAGCCAAAAGCTTTTCCACTATGTCTCGCAAGGACAAACTGTGCCAGGGCAGAAAACCTCACCGATTTGTGTTCTAATAGTTGCACGGAGGTCTGCAGAGTGTTTTGCAAGAAGTAAAAGAAAGTTGTCCAAAACAGCTCCTCTTCGAAGGGAATGCTAATGGAGAAGGCAATAGAGTGGAAGGCAACTGTTTTCCACAGGTTTGCGAGCTGCGCACACAATCCCAGTGTAGTGCGGCTTCGTTCTTCACCTTTCGGAAGATGCAGCTTTGCCCTTCTTCCGGAGGCGAAGAAGCGGCTTCTTCGCGCACAGAGCATTGTGCCGGCCGTGGTGCGTTCCTGAGAGCGGCTTCTGCTGAAAGACGCCCGGGTCCGGCGCTCTGCTTCTGAGAGCTGCGTATCTCCGTCTTCTGCGTCTGCTGTCGCCTACATCTTAGCCAAAAGCTTTTCCACTATGTCTCGCAAGGAGAAACTGTGCCAGGGCAGAAAACATCACCGATATGTGTTCTAGACGTTGCACGGAGGTCTGCAGAGTGTTTTGCAAGAAGTAAAGAAAGTTGTCCAAAACAGCTCATGTTTGAAGGGAATGCTAATGGAGAAGGCAGTAGAGTGGAAGGCAACTGTTTTCCACAAGTTTGCAAGCTGCGCACACAATCCCAGGGTAATTCGGCTTCCTTCTTCGCCTTTTGGAAGATGCATCTTTCCCCGGCTCCCGGAGGCGAAGAAGCGGCTTCATCGCGCACAGAGCATTGTGCCGGTCGTGGTGCGTTCCCGAGAGCGGCTTCTGCTGAAAGACGCCCGGGACCGGCGCTCTGCTTCGCAGAGCTCCGTATCATGGTCTTCTGCGTCTGCTGTCGCCTACATCTTAGCCAAAAGATTTTCCTCTATGTCTCACACGGAGAAACTGTGCCAGGGCGGACAACGTCACTGATTGTGTTCCAGAAGTTTCACGGAGGTCTGCAGAGTGTTTTGCAAGAAGTAAAAGAAAGTTGTCCAAAACAGCTCCTCTTCGAATGGAATGCTAATGGAGAGGGTAGGAGAGTGGAAGGCAACTGTTTTCCACAGGTTTGCAAGCTGCGCACACAATCCCAGTGTAGTGCGGCTTCGTTCTTCGCCTTTCGGAAGATGCAGCTTTGCCCTTCTTCCGGAGGCGAAGAAGCGGCTTCTTCACGCACAGAGCATTGTGCCGGTCGTGGTGTGTTCCGGAGAGCGGCTTCTGGTGAAAGACGCCCGGGACCGGCGCTCAGCTTCCTAGAGCTGTGTATCTCAGTCTTCTGCGTCTGCTGTCGCCTACATCTTAGCCAAAAGCTTTTCCACGATGTCTCGCAAGGAGAAACTGTGCCAGGGAAGAAAACATCACCGATTTGTGTTCTAGAGGTTGCACAGAGGTCTGCAGAGTGTTTTGCAAGAAGTTCAAGAAAGTTGTCCAAAACAGCTCCTGTTTGAAGGGAATGTGAATGGAGATGGCAGGAGAGTGGAAGGCAACTGTTTTCCACAAGTTTCCAAGCTGAGCACACAATCCCAGTGTAGTGCGGCTTCGTTCTTCACCTTTTGGAAGATGCAGCTTTGCCCTTCTCCAGGAGGCGAAGAAACGGAGTCTTCGCGCACAGAGCATTGTGCTGGTCGTGGTGCATTCCGGAGAGCGGCTTCTGTCGAAAGACTCCCGGGACCGGCACTCTGCTTCTGAGAGCTGCGTATCTCAGTCTTCTGCGTCTGCTGTCGCCTACATCTTAGCCAAAAGCTTTTCCACTATGTCTCGCAAGGAGAAACTTTGCCAGGGCAGAAAGCATCACCGATTTGTGTTCTAGAGGTTGCACAGAGGTCTGCAGAGTGTTTTGCGAGAAGTACAAGAAAGTTGTCCCAAACAGCTCCTCTTCGAAGGGGATGCTAATGGAGAAGGCAGTAGAGTGGAAGGCAACTGTTTTCCACAGGTTTGCAAGCTGCGCACACAATCCCAGTGTAGTGCGGCTTCGTTCTTCGCCTTTTGGAAGATGCATCTTTCCCCGGCTCCCGGGGGCGAAGAGGCGGCTTCATCGCGCACAGAGCATTGTGCCGGTCGTGGTGCGTTCTGGAGAGCGGCTTCTGCTGAAAGACGCCCGGGACCGGCGCTCTGCTTCGCAGAGCTCCGTATCATGGTCTTCTGCGTCTGCTGTCGCCTACATCTTAGCCAAAAGCTTTTCCTCTATGTCTCACACGGAGAAACTGTGCCAGGGCGGACAACGTCACTGATTGTGTTCCAGAAGTTTCACGGAGGTCTGCAGAGTGTTTTGCAAGAAGTAAAAGAAAGTTGTCCAAAACAGCTCCTCTTCGAAGGGAATGTGAATGGAGAAGGCAGGAGAGTGGAAGGCTACTGTTTTCCACAAGTTTGCGAGCTGCACACACAATCCCAGTGTAGTGCGGCTTCGTTCTTCGCCTTTCGGAAGATGCAGTTTGCCCTTCTTCCGGAGGCGAAGGAGCGCCTTCTTCGCGCACAGAGCATTGTGCCAGTCGTGGTGCGTTCCGGAGAGCGGCTTCTGCCAAAAAACGCCCGGGACCGGCGCTCAGCTTCTGAGAGCTGCGTATCTCCGTCTTCTGCGTCTGCTGTCGCCTACATCTTTGCCAAAAGCTTTTCCACTATGTCTTGCAAAAGGAAACTGTGCCAGGGCAGAAAACGTCACCGATTTGTGTTCTCATAGTTGCACGGAGGTCTGCAGAGTGTTTTGCAAGAAGTAAAGAAAGTTGTCCAAAACAGCTCCTCTTCGAAGGGAATGTGAATGGAGAAGGCAGGAGAGTGGAAGGCTACTGTTTTCCAGAAGTTTGCAAGCTGCGCACACAATCCCAGTGTAGCGCGGGTTCACTCTTCGCCTTTCGGAAGATGCAGTTTGCCCTTCTCCCGGAGGCGAAGAAGCGGCTTCTTTGCACACAGAGCATTGTGCCGCTCGTGGTGCATTCCGGAGAGCGGCTTCTGCCGAAAGACGCCCGGGACCGGCGCTCAGCTTCGCAGAGCTGCATATCTCCGTCTTCTGCGTCTGCTGTCGCCTACATCTTAGCCAAAAGCTTTTCCACTATGTCTCGCAAGGAGAAACTGTGCCAGGGCAGAAAACATCACCGATTTGTGTTCTAATATTTGTACGGAGGTCTGCAGAGTGTTTTGCAAGAAGTAAAAGAAAGTTGTCCAAAACAGCTCCTGTTTGAAGGGAATGTGAATGGAGAAGGCAGGAGAGTGGAAGGCAACTGTTTTCCACAAGTTTCCAAGCTGAGCACACAATCCCAGTGTAGTGTGGCTTCGTTCTTCACCTTTTGGAAGATGCAGCTTTGCCCTTCTCCAGGAGGCGAAGGAACGGAGTCTTCGCGCACAGAGCATTGTGCCGGTCGTGGTGCATTCCGGAGAGCGGCTTCTGTCGAAAGACTCCCGGGACCGGCACTCTGCTTCTGAGAGCTGCGTATCTCAGTCTTCTGCGTCTGCTGTCACCTACATCTTAGCCAAAAGCTTTTCCTCTATGTCTCACACGGAGAAACTGTGCCAGGGCGGACAACGTCACTGATTGTGTTCCAGAAGTTTCACGGTGGTCTGCAGAGTGTTTTGCAAGAAGTACAAGAAAGTTGTCCCAAACAGCTCCTCTTCGAAGGGGATGCTAATGGAGAAGGCAGTAGAGTGGAAGGCAACTGTTTTCCACAAGTTTGCAAGCTGCGCACACAATCCCAGGGTAATTCGGCTTCCTTCTTCGCCTTTTGGAAGATGCATCTTTCCCCGGCTCCCGGAGGCGAAGAAGCGGCTTCATCGCGCACAGAGCATTGTGCCGGTCGTGGTGCGTTCCCGAGAGCGGCTTCTGCTGAAAGACGCCCGGGACCGGCGCTCTGCTTCGCAGAGCTCCGTATCATGGTCTTCTGCGTCTGCTGTCGCCTACATCTTAGCCAAAAGCTTTTCCTCTATGTCTCACACGGAGAAACTCTGCCAGGGCGGACAACGTCACTGATTGTGTTCCAGAAGTTTCACGGAGGTCTGCAGAGTGTTTTGCAAGAAGTACAAGAAAGTTGTCCAAAACAGCTCCTCTTCGAATGGAATGCTAATGGAGAGGGTAGGAGAGTGGAAGGCAACTGTTTTCCACAGGTTTGCAAGCTGCGCACACAATCCCAGTGTAGTGCGGCTTCGTTCTTCGCCTTTCGGAAGATGCAGCTTTGCCCTTCTTCCGGAGGCGAAGAAGCGGCTTCTTCACGCACAGAGCATTGTGCCGGTCGTGGTGCGTTCCGGAGAGCGGCTTCTGGTGAAAGACGCCCGGGACCGGCGCTCAGCTTCCTAGAGCTGTGTATCTCAGTCTTCTGCGTCTGCTGTCGCCTACATCTTAGCCAAAAGCTTTTCCACTATGTCTCGCAAGGAGAAACTGTGCCAGGTCAGAAAACATCACCGATTTGTGTTCTAGAGGTTGCACAGAGGTCTGCAGAGTGTTTTGCAAGAAGTACAAGAAAGTTGTCCAAAACAGCTCCTCTTCGAAGGGGATGCTAATGGAGAAGGCAGTAGAGTGGAAGGCTACTGTTTTCCACAAGTTTGCAAGCTACGCATACAATCCCAGTGTAGTGCGGCTTCGTTCTTCGCCTTTCGGAAGATGCAGCTTTGCCCTTCTCCCGGAGGCGAAGAATCGGCTTCTTCGCGCACAGAGCATTGTGACGGTCGTGGTGCATTCCGGAGAGCGGCTTCTGGTGAAAGACGCCCGGGACCGGCGCTCTGCTTCTGAGAGCTGTGTATCTCCTTCTTCTACGTCTGCTGTCGCCTACATCTTAGCCAAAAGCTTTTCCACTATGTCTCGCAAGGAGAAACTGTGCCAGGGAAGAAAACATCACCAATTTTTGTTCTAAGAGTTGCAGAGAGGTCTGCAGAGTGTTTTGCAAGAAGTAAAAGAAAGTTGTCCAAAACAGCTCCTCTTCGAAGGGAATGTGAATGGAGAAGGCAGTAGAGTGGAAGGCAACTGTTTTCCACAAGTTTGCGAGCTGCACACACAATCCCAGTGTAGTGCGGCTTCGTTCTTCGCCTTTCGGAAGATGCAGTTTGCCCTTCTTCCGGAGGCAAAGAAGCGGCTTCTTCGCGCACAGAGCATTGTGCCGGTCGTGGTGCGTTCCCGAGAGCGGCTTCTGCCGAAAGACGCCCGGGACCGGCGCTCTGCTTCTGAGAGCTG
Organism: Molothrus aeneus; assembly: GCF_037042795.1. NCBI lineage: Eukaryota > Metazoa > Chordata > Aves > Passeriformes > Icteridae > Molothrus > Molothrus aeneus. Next base: position 408,246 of record NC_089652.1, read on the forward strand.
TGTATCTCCGTCTTCTGTGTCTGCTGTCGCCTACATCTTAGCCAGAAGCTTTTCCACTATGTCTTGCAAAAGGAAACTGTGCCAGGGAAGAAAACATCACCGATTTGTGTTCTCATAGTTGCACGGAGGTCTGCAGAGTGTTTTGCAAGAAGTACAAGAAAGTTGTCCAAAACAGCTCCTCTTCGTAGGGAATGCTAATGGAGAAGGCAGTAGAGTGGAAGGCAACTTTTTTCCACAAGTTTGCAAGCTGCGCACACAATCCCAGGGTAATTCGGCTTCGTTCTTCGCCTTTCGGAAGATGCAGCTTTCCCCGGCTCCCGGAGGTGAAGAAGCGGCTTCATCGTGCACAGAGCATTGTGCCAGCCGTGGTGCATTCTGGAGAGCAGCTTCTGCCAAAAGACGCCCGGGACTGGTGCTCTGCTTCGCACAGCTACGTGTCATGGTCTTCTGCATCTGCTGTCGCCTACATCTCAGCCAAAAACTTTTCCTCTATGTCTCACACGGAGAAACTGTGCCAGGGGGGACAACGTCACCGATTGTGTTCCAGAATTTTCACGGAGGTCTGCAGAGTGTTTTGCAAGAAGTAAAAGAAAGTTGTCCAAAACAGCTCCTCTTCAAAGGGAATGTGAATGGAGAAGGCAGGAGAGTGGAAGGCAACTGTTTTCCACAAGTTTGCAAGCTGCGCACACAATCCCAGGGTAATTCGGCTTCCTTCTTCGCCTTTTGGAAGATGCATCTTTCCCCGGCTCCTGGAGGGGAAGATGCGGCTTCATCGCGCACAGAGCATTGTGCCGGTCGTGGTGCGTTCTGGAGAGCGGCTTCTGCTGAAAGACGCCCGGGACCGGCGCTCTGCTTCGCAGAGCTGCGTATCTCCGTCTTCTGCGTCTGCTGTCGCCTACATCTTAGCCAAAAGCTTTTCCACTATGTCTCGCAAGGACAAACTGTGCCAGGGCAGAAAACCTCACCGATTTGTGTTCTAATAGTTGCACGGAGGTCTGCAGAGTGTTTTGCAAGAAGTAAAAGAAAGTTGTCCAAAACAGCTCCTCTTCGAAGGGAATGCTAATGGAGAAGGCAATAGAGTGGAAGGCAACTGTTTTCCACAGGTTTGCGAGCTGCGCACACAATCCCAGTGTAGTGCGGCTTCGTTCTTCACCTTTCGGAAGATGCAGCTTTGCCCTTCTTCCGGAGGCGAAGAAGCGGCTTCTTCGCGCACAGAGCATTGTGCCGGTCGTGGTGCGTTCCTGAGAGCGGCTTCTGCTGAAAGACGCCCGGGTCCGGCGCTCTGCTTCTGAGAGCTGCGTATCTCCGTCTTCTGCGTCTGCTGTCGCCTACATCTTAGCCAAAAGCTTTTCCACTATGTCTCGCAAGGAGAAACTGTGCCAGGGCAGAAAACATCACCGATTTGTGTTCTAGACGTTGCACGGAGGTCTGCAGAGTGTTTTGCAAGAAGTAAAGAAAGTTGTCCAAAACAGCTCATGTTTGAAGGGAATGCTAATGGAGAAGGCAGTAGAGTGGAAGGCAACTGTTTTCCACAAGTTTGCAAGCTGCGCACACAATCCCAGGGTAATTCGGCTTCCTTCTTCGCCTTTTGGAAGATGCATCTTTCCCCGGCTCCCGGAGGCGAAGAAGCGGCTTCATCGCGCACAGAGCATTGTGCCGGTCGTGGTGCGTTCCCGAGAGCGGCTTCTGCTGAAAGACGCCCGGGACCGGCGCTCTGCTTCGCAGAGCTCCGTATCATGGTCTTCTGCGTCTGCTGTCGCCTACATCTTAGCCAAAAGATTTTCCTCTATGTCTCACACGGAGAAACTGTGCCAGGGCGGACAACGTCACTGATTGTGTTCCAGAAGTTTCACGGAGGTCTGCAGAGTGTTTTGCAAGAAGTAAAAGAAAGTTGTCCAAAACAGCTCCTCTTCGAATGGAATGCTAATGGAGAGGGTAGGAGAGTGGAAGGCAACTGTTTTCCACAGGTTTGCAAGCTGCGCACACAATCCCAGTGTAGTGCGGCTTCGTTCTTCGCCTTTCGGAAGATGCAGCTTTGCCCTTCTTCCGGAGGCGAAGAAGCGGCTTCTTCACGCACAGAGCATTGTGCCGGTCGTGGTGTGTTCCGGAGAGCGGCTTCTGGTGAAAGACGCCCGGGACCGGCGCTCAGCTTCCTAGAGCTGTGTATCTCAGTCTTCTGCGTCTGCTGTCGCCTACATCTTAGCCAAAAGCTTTTCCACGATGTCTCGCAAGGACAAACTGTGCCAGGGAAGAAAACATCACCGATTTGTGTTCTAGAGGTTGCACAGAGGTCTGCAGAGTGTTTTGCAAGAAGTTCAAGAAAGTTGTCCAAAACAGCTCCTGTTTGAAGGGAATGTGAATGGAGATGGCAGGAGAGTGGAAGGCAACTGTTTTCCACAAGTTTCCAAGCTGAGCACACAATCCCAGTGTAGTGCGGCTTCGTTCTTCACCTTTTGGAAGATGCAGCTTTGCCCTTCTCCAGGAGGCGAAGAAACGGAGTCTTCGCGCACAGAGCATTGTGCTGGTCGTGGTGCATTCCGGAGAGTGGCTTCTGTCGAAAGACTCCCGGGACCGGCACTCTGCTTCTGAGAGCTGCGTATCTCAGTCTTCTGCGTCTGCTGTCGCCTACATCTTAGCCAAAAGCTTTTCCACTATGTCTCGCAAGGAGAAACTTTGCCAGGGCAGAAAGCATCACCGATTTGTGTTCTAGAGGTTGCACAGAGGTCTGCAGAGTGTTTTGCGAGAAGTACAAGAAAGTTGTCCCAAACAGCTCCTCTTCGAAGGGGATGCTAATGGAGAAGGCAGTAGAGTGGAAGGCAACTGTTTTCCACAGGTTTGCAAGCTGCGCACACAATCCCAGTGTAGTGCGGCTTCGTTCTTCGCCTTTCGGAAGATGCAGCTTTGCCCTTCTTCCGGAGGCAAAGAAGCGGCTTCTTCGCGCACAGAGCATTGTGCCGCTCGTGGTGCGTTCTGGAGAGCGGCTTCTGCCGAAAGACGCCCGGGACCGGCGCTCAGCTTCCCAGAGCTGTGTATCTCAGTCTTCTGCGTCTGCTGTCGCCTACATCTTAGCCAAAAGCTTTTCCACTATGTCTCGCAAGGAGAAACTGTGCCAGGGCAGAAAACATCACCGATTTGTGTTCTAGAGGTTGCACAGAGGTCGGCAGAGTGTTTTGCAAGAAGTAAAAGAAAGTTGTCCAAAACAGCTCCTCTTCGAAGGGAATGCTAATGGAGAAGGCAGGAGAGTGGAAGGCTACTGTTTTCCACAGGTTTGCGAGCTGCGCACACAATCCCAGTGTAGTGCGGCTTCGTTCTTCGCCTTTCGGAAGATGCAGCTTTGCCCTTCTCCCGGAGGCGAAGAAGCGGCTTCATCGCGCACAGAGCATTGTGCCGGTCTTGGTGCGTTCCGGAGAGCGGCTTCTGCTGAAAGACGCCCGGGACCGGCGCTCTGCTTCGCAGAGCTCTGTATCATGGTCTTCTGCGTCTGCTGTCGCCTACATCTTAGCCAAAAGCTTTTCCTCTATGTCTCACACGGAGAAACTGTGCCAGGGCGGACAACGTCACCGATTGTGTTCCAGAAGTTTCACGGAGGTCTGCAGAGTGTTTTGCACGAAGTAAAAGAAAGTTGTCCAAAACAGCTCCTGTTTGAAGGGAATGCTAATGGAGAAGGCAGTAGAGTGGAAGGCAACTGTTTTCCACAAGTTTGCAAGCTGCGCACACAATCCCAGTGTAGTGCGGCTTCGTTCATCGCCTTTTGGAAGATGCATCTTTCCCCGGCTCCCGGAGGCGAAGAAGAGGCTTCATCGCGCACAGAGCATTGTGCCGGTCGTGGTGCGTTCTGGAGAGCGGCTTCTGCTGAAAGACGCCCGGGACCGGTGCTCTGCTTCTGAGAGCTGCGTATCTCCGTCTTCTGCGTCTGCTGTCGCCTACATCTTAGCCAGAAGCTTTTCCACTATGTCTTGCAAAAGGAAACTGTGCCAGGGAAGAAAACCTCACCGATTTGTGTTCTAATAGTTGCACGGAGGTCTGCAGAGTGTTTTGCAAGAAGTACAAGAAAGTTGTCCAAAACAGCTCCTCTTCGTAGGGAATGCTAATGGAGAAGGCAGTAGAGTGGAAGGCAACTTTTTTCCACATGTTTGCAAGCTGCGCACACAATCCCAGGGTAATTCGGCTTCGTTCTTCGCCTTTCGGAAGATGCAGCTTTCCCCGGCTCCCGGAGGTGAAGAAGCGGCTTCATCGTGCACAGAGCATTGTGCCAGCCGTGGTGCATTCTGGAGAGCAGCTTCTGCCAAAAGACGCCCGGGACTGGTGCTCTGCTTCGCACAGCTACGTGTCATGGTCTTCTGCATCTGCTGTCGCCTACATCTCAGCCAAAAACTTTTCCTCTATGTCTCACACGGAGAAACTGTGCCAGGGGGGACAACGTCACCGATTGTGTTCCAGAATTTTCACGGAGGTCTGCAGAGTGTTTTGCAAGAAGTAAAAGAAAGTTGTCCAAAACAGCTCCTCTTCGAAGGGAATGTGAATGGAGAAGGCAGGAGAGTGGAAGGCAACTGTTTTCCACAAGTTTGCAAGCTGCGCACACAATCCCAGGGTAATTCGGCTTCCTTCTTCGCCTTTTGGAAGATGCATCTTTCCCCGGCTCCTGGAGGGGAAGATGCGGCTTCATCGCGCACAGAGCATTGTGCCGGTCGTGGTGCGTTCTGGAGAGCGGCTTCTGCTGAAAGACGCCCGGGACCGGCGCTCTGCTTCGCAGAGCTGCGTATCTCCGTCTTCTGCGTCTGCTGTCGCCTACATCTTAGCCAAAAGCTTTTCCACTATGTCTCGCAAGGACAAACTGTGCCAGGGCAGAAAACCTCACCGATTTGTGTTCTAATAGTTGCACGGAGGTCTGCAGAGTGTTTTGCAAGAAGTAAAAGAAAGTTGTCCAAAACAGCTCCTCTTCGAAGGGAATGCTAATGGAGAAGGCAATAGAGTGGAAGGCAACTGTTTTCCACAGGTTTGCGAGCTGCGCACACAATCCCAGTGTAGTGCGGCTTCGTTCTTCACCTTTCGGAAGATGCAGCTTTGCCCTTCTCCCGGAGGCGAAGAAGCGGCTTCTTCGCGCACAGAGCATTGTGCCGGTCGTGGTGCGTTCCGGAGAGCGGCTTCTGCCGAAAGACGCCCGGGACCGGCGCTCTGCTTCTGAGAGCTGCGTATCTCCGTCTTCTGCGTCTGCTGTCGCCTACATCTTAGCCAAAAGCTTTTCCACTATGTCTCGCAAGGAGAAACTGTGCCAGAAAAGAAAACATCACCGATATGTGTTCTAGACGTTGCACGGAGGTCTGCAGAGTGTTTTGCAAGAAGTAAAGAAAGTTGTCCAAAACAGCTCATGTTTGAAGGGAATGCTAATGGAGAAGGCAGTAGAGTGGAAGGCAACTGTTTTCCACAAGTTTGCAAGCTGCGCACACAATCCCAGGGTAATTCGGCTTCCTTCTTCGCCTTTTGGAAGATGCATCTTTCCCCGGCTCCCGGAGGCGAAGAAGCGGCTTCATCGCGCACAGAGCATTGTGCCGGTCGTGGTGCGTTCCCGAGAGCGGCTTCTGCTGAAAGACGCCCGGGACCGGCGCTCTGCTTCGCAGAGCTCCGTATCATGGTCTTCTGCGTCTGCTGTCGCCTACATCTTAGCCAAAAGATTTTCCTCTATGTCTCACACGGAGAAACTGTGCCAGGGCGGACAACGTCACTGATTGTGTTCCAGAAGTTTCACGGAGGTCTGCAGAGTGTTTTGCAAGAAGTAAAAGAAAGTTGTCCAAAAGAGCTCCTCTTCGAATGGAATGCTAATGGAGAGGGTAGGAGAGTGGAAGGCAACTGTTTTCCACAGGTTTGCAAGCTGCGCACACAATCCCAGTGTAGTGCGGCTTCGTTCTTCGCCTTTCGGAAGATGCAGCTTTGCCCTTCTTCCGGAGGCGAAGAAGCGGCTTCTTCGCGCACAGAGCATTGTGCCGGTCGTGGTGCGTTCCGGAGAGCGGCTTCTGGTGAAAGACGCCCGGGACCGGCGCTCAGCTTCCTAGAGCTGTGTATCTCAGTCTTCTGCGTCTGCTGTCGCCTACATCTTAGCCAAAAGCTTTTCCACTATGTCTCGCAAGGAGAAACTGTGCCAGGTCAGAAAACATCACCGATTTGTGTTCTAGAGGTTGCACAGAGGTCTGCAGAGTGTTTTGCAAGAAGTACAAGAAAGTTGTCCAAAACAGCTCCTCTTCGAAGGGGATGCTAATGGAGAAGGCAGTAGAGTGGAAGGCTACTGTTTTCCACATGTTTGCAAGCTACGCATACAATCCCAGTGTAGTGCGGCTTCGTTCTTCGCCTTTCGGAAGATGCAGCTTTGCCCTTCTCCCGGAGGCGAAGAATCGGCTTCTTCGCGCACAGAGCATTGTGACGGTCGTGGTGCATTCCGGAGAGCGGCTTCTGCTGAAAGACGCCCGGGACCGGCGCTCTGCTTCTGAGAGCTGTGTATCTCCTTCTTCTGCGTCTGCTGTCGCCTACATCTTAGCCAAAAGCTTTTCCACTATGTCTCGCAAGGAGAAACTGTGCCAGGGAAGAAAACATCACCAATTTGTGTTCTAAGAGTTGCAGAGAGGTCTGCAGAGTGTTTTGCAAGAAGTAAAAGAAAGTTGTCCAAAACAGCTCCTCTTCGAAGGGAATGTGAATGGAGAAGGCAGGAGAGTGGAAGGCTACTGTTTTCCACAGGTTTGCAAGCTGCGCACACAATCCCAGTGTAGTGCGGCTTCGTTCTTTGCCTTTCGGAAGATGCAGCTTTGCCCTTCTCCAGGAGGCGAAGAAGCGGCTTCTTCGCGCACAGAGCATTGTGCCGCTCGTGGTGCGTTCTGGAGAGCGGCTTCTGCCGAAAGATGCCTGGGACCGGCGCTCTGCTTCTGAGAGCTGCGTATCTCCGTCTTCTGCGTCTGCTGTCGCCTACATCTTAGCCAAAAGCTTTTCCACTATGTCTTGCAAACGGAAACTGTGCCAGGGCAGAAAACCTCACCGATTTGTGTTCTAATAGTTGCACAGAGGTCTGCAGAGTGTTTTGCAAGAAGTAAAAGAAAGTTGTCCAAAACAGCTCCTCTTCGAAGGGAATGTGAATGGAGAAGGCAGTAGAGTGGAAGGCAACTGTTTTCCACAAGTTTGCGAGCTGCACACACAATCCCAGTGTAGTGCGGCTTCGTTCTTCGCCTTTCGGAAGATGCAGCTTTCCCCGGCTCCCGGAGGTGAAGAAGCGGCTTCATCGTGCACAGAGCATTGTGCCAGCCGTGGTGCATTCTGGAGAGCAGCTTCTGCCAAAAGACGCCCGGGACTGGTGCTCTGCTTCGCACAGCTACGTGTCATGGTCTTCTGCATCTGCTGTCGCCTACATCTCAGCCAAAAACTTTTCCTCTACGTCTCACACGGAGAAACTGTGCCAGGGGGGACAACGTCACCGATTGTGTTCCAGAATTTTCACGGAGGTCTGCAGAGTGTTTTGCAAGAAGTAAAAGAAAGTTGTCCAAAACAGCTCCTGTTTGAAGGGAATGTGAATGGAGAAGGCAGAAGAGTGGAAGGCAACTGTTTTCCACAAGTTTGCAAGCTGCGCACACAATCCCAGGGTAATTCGGCTTCCTTCTTCGCCTTTTGGAAGATGCATCTTTCCCCGGCTCCTGGAGGGGAAGATGCGGCTTCATCGCGCACAGAGCATTGTGCCGGTCGTGGTGCGTTCTGGAGAGCGGCTTCTGCTGAAAGACGCCCGGGACCGGCGCTCTGCTTCGCAGAGCTGCGTATCTCCGTCTTCTGCGTCTGCTGTCGCCTACATCTTAGCCAAAAGCTTTTCCACTATGTCTCGCAAGGACAAACTGTGCCAGGGCAGAAAACCTCACCGATTTGTGTTCTAATAGTTGCACGGAGGTCTGCAGAGTGTTTTGCAAGAAGTAAAAGAAAGTTGTCCAAAACAGCTCCTCTTCGAAGGGAATGCTAATGGAGAAGGCAATAGAGTGGAAGGCAACTGTTTTCCACAGGTTTGCGAGCTGCGCACACAATCCCAGTGTAGTGCGGCTTCGTTCTTCACCTTTCGGAAGATGCAGCTTTGCCCTTCTCCCGGAGGCGAAGAAGCGGCTTCTTCGCGCACAGAGCATTGTGCCGGTCGTGGTGCGTTCCTGAGAGCGGCTTCTGCCGAAAGACGCCCGGGTCCGGCGCTCTGCTTCTGAGAGCTGCGTATCTCCGTCTTCTGCGTCTGCTGTCGCCTACATCTTAGCCAAAAGCTTTTCCACTATGTCTCGCAAGGAGAAACTGTGCCAGGGCAGAAAACGTCACCGATATGTGTTCTAGACGTTGCACGGAGGTCTGCAGAGTGTTTTGCAAGAAGTAAAGAAAGTTGTCCAAAACAGCTCATGTTTGAAGGGAATGCTAATGGAGAAGGCAGTAGAGTGGAAGGCAACTGTTTTCCACAAGTTTGCAAGCTGCGCACACAATCCCAGGGTAATTCGGCTTCCTTCTTCGCCTTTTGGAAGATGCATCTTTCCCCGGCTCCCGGAGGCGAAGAAGCGGCTTCATCGCGCACAGAGCATTGTGCCGGTCGTGGTGCGTTCCCGAGAGCGGCTTCTGCTGAAAGACGCCCGGGACCGGCGCTCTGCTTCGCAGAGCTCCGTATCATGGTCTTCTGCGTCTGCTGTCGCCTACATCTTAGCCAAAAGCTTTTCCTCTATGTCTCACACGGAGAAACTGTGCCAGGGCGGACAACGTCACTGATTGTGTTCCAGAAGTTTCACGGAGGTCTGCAGAGTGTTTTGCAAGAAGTACAAGAAAGTTGTCCAAAACAGCTCCTCTTCGAATGGAATGCTAATGGAGAGGGTAGGAGAGTGGAAGGCAACTGTTTTCCACAGGTTTGCAAGCTGCGCACACAATCCCAGTGTAGTGCGGCTTCGTTCTTCGCCTTTCGGAAGATGCAGCTTTGCCCTTCTCCCGGAGGCGAAGAAGCGGCTTCTTCACGCACAGAGCATTGTGCCGGTCGTGGTGCGTTCCGGAGAGCGGCTTCTGGTGAAAGACGCCTGGGACCGGCGCTCAGCTTCCTAGAGCTGTGTATCTCAGTCTTCTGCGTCTGCTGTCGCCTACATCTTAGCCAAAAGCTTTTCCACTATGTCTCGCAAGGAGAAACTGTGCCAGGTCAGAAAACATCACCGATTTGTGTTCTAGAGGTTGCACAGAGGTCTGCAGAGTGTTTTGCAAGAAGTACAAGAAAGTTGTCCAAAACAGCTCCTCTTCGAAGGGGATGCTAATGGAGAAGGCAGTAGAGTGGAAGGCTACTGTTTTCCACATGTTTGCAAGCTACGCATACAATCCAAGTGTAGTGCGGCTTCGTTCTTCGCCTTTCGGAAGATGCAGCTTTGCCCTTCTCCCGGAGGCGAAGAATCGGCTTCTTCCCGCACAGAGCATTGTGACGGTCGTGGTGCATTCCGGAGAGCGGCTTCTGCTGAAAGACGCCCGGGACCGGCGCTCTGCTTCTGAGAGCTGTGTATCTCCTTCTTCTGCGTCTGCTGTCGCCTACATCTTAGCCAAAAGCTTTTCCACTATGTCTCGCAAGGAGAAACTGTGCCAGGGCAGAAAACCTCACCGATTTGTGTTCTAATAGTTGCACAGAGGTCTGCAGAGTGTTTTGCAAGAAGTAAAAGAAAGTTGTCCAAAACAGCTCCTCTTCGAAGGGAATGTGAATGGAGAAGGCAGGAGAGTGGAAGGCAACTTTTTTCCACAAGTTTGCGAGCTGCACACACAATCCCAGTGTAGTGCGGCTTCGTTCTTCGCCTTTCGGAAGATGCAGTTTGCCCTTCTTCCGGAGGCAAAGAAGCGGCTTCTTCGCGCACAGAGCATTGTGCCGGTCGTGGTGCGTTCCCGAGAGCGGCTTCTGCCGAAAGACGCCCGGGACCGGCGCTCTGCTTCTGAGAGCTGTGTATCTCCGTCTTCTGTGTCTGCTGTCGCCTACATCTTAGCCAAAAGCTTTTCCACTATGTCTTGCAAAAGGAAAGTGTGCCAGGTCAGAAAACATCACCGATTTGTGTTGTAGACGTTGCACGGAGGTCTGCAGAGTGTTTTGCAAGAAGTAAAAGAAAGTTGTCCAAAACAGCTCATGTTTGAAGGGAATGCTAATGGAGAAGGCAGGAGAGTGGAAGGCAACTGTCTTCCACAGGTTTGCGAGCTGCGCACACAATCCCAGTGTAGTGCGGCTTCGTTCTTCGCCTTTCGGAAGATGCAGCTTTGCCCTTCTCCCGGAGGCGAAGAAGCGGCTTCTTCGCGCACAGAGCATTGTGCCGGTCGTGGTGCGTTCCGGAGAGGGGCTTCTGCCGAAAGACGCCCGGGTCCGGCGCTCTGCTTCTGAGAGCTGCGTATCTCCGTCTTCTGTGTCTGCTGTCGCCTACATCTTAGCCAAAAGCTTTTCCACTATGTCTCGCAAGGAGAAACTGTGCCAGAAAAGAAAACATCACCGATATGTGTTCTAGACGTTGCACGGAGGTCTGCAGAGTGTTTTGCAAGAAGTAAAGAAAGTTGTCCAAAACAGCTCATGTTTGAAGGGAATGCTAATGGAGAAGGCAGTAGAGTGGAAGGCAACTGTTTTCCACACGTTTGCAAGCTGCGCACACAATCCCAGGGTAATTCGGCTTCCTTCTTCGCCTTTCGGAAGATGCAGCTTTGCCCTTCTTCCGGAGGTGAAGAAGCGGCTTCTTCACGCACAGAGCATTGTGCCGGTCGTGGTGCGTTCCGGAGAGCGGCTTCTGGTGAAAGACGCCCGGGACCGGCGCTCAGCTTCCTAGAGCTGTGTATCTCAGTCTTCTGCGTCTGCTGTCGCCTACATCTTAGCCAAAAGCTTTTCCACTATGTCTCGCAAGGAGAAACTGTGCCAGGTCAGAAAACATCACCGATTTGTGTTCTAGAGGTTGCACAGAGGTCTGCAGAGTGTTTTGCAAGAAGTACAAGAAAGTTGTCCAAAACAGCTCCTCTTCGAAGGGGATGCTAATGGAGAAGGCAGTAGAGTGGAAGGCTACTGTTTTCCACAAGTTTGCAAGCTGCGCATACAATCCCAGTGTAGTGCGGCTTCGTTCTTCGCCTTTCGGAAGATGCAGCTTTGCCCTTCTCCCGGACGCGAAGAATCGGCTTCTTCGCGCACAGTGCATTGTGCCGCTCGTGGTGCGTTCTGGAGAGCGGCTTCTGCCGAAAGACGCCTGGGACCGGCGCTCTGCTTCTGAGAGCTGCGTATCTCCGTCTTCTGCGTCTGCTGTCGCCTACATCTTAGCCAGAAGCTTTTCCACTATGTCTTGCAAAAGGAAACTGTGCCAGGGAAGAAAACCTCACCGATTTGTGTTCTAATAGTTGCACGGAGGTCTGCAGAGTGTTTTGCAAGAAGTACAAGAAAGTTGTCCAAAACAGCTCCTCTTCGTAGGGAATGCTAATGGAGAAGGCAGTAGAGTGGAAGGCAACTTTTTTCCACATGTTTGCAAGCTGCGCACACAATCCCAGGGTAATTCGGCTTCGTTCTTCGCCTTTCGGAAGATGCAGCTTTCCCCGGCTCCCGGAGGTGAAGAAGCGGCTTCATCGTGCACAGAGCATTGTGCCAGCCGTGGTGCATTCTGGAGAGCAGCTTCTGCCAAAAGACGCCCGGGACTGGTGCTCTGCTTCGCACAGCTACGTGTCATGGTCTTCTGCATCTGCTGTCGCCTACATCTCAGCCAAAAACTTTTCCTCTATGTCTCACACGGAGAAACTGTGCCAGGGGGGACAACGTCACCGATTGTGTTCCAGAATTTTCACGGAGGTCTGCAGAGTGTTTTGCAAGAAGTAAAAGAAAGTTGTCCAAAACAGCTCCTCTTCGAAGGGAATGTGAATGGAGAAGGCAGGAGAGTGGAAGGCAACTGTTTTCCACAAGTTTGCAAGCTGCGCACACAATCCCAGGGTAATTCGGCTTCCTTCTTCGCCTTTTGGAAGATGCATCTTTCCCCGGCTCCTGGAGGGGAAGATGCGGCTTCATCGCGCACAGAGCATTGTGCCGGTCGTGGTGCGTTCTGGAGAGCGGCTTCTGCTGAAAGACGCCCGGGACCGGCGCTCTGCTTCGCAGAGCTGCGTATCTCCGTCTTCTGCGTCTGCTGTCGCCTACATCTTAGCCAAAAGCTTTTCCACTATGTCTCGCAAGGACAAACTGTGCCAGGGCAGAAAACCTCACCGATTTGTGTTCTAATAGTTGCACGGAGGTCTGCAGAGTGTTTTGCAAGAAGTAAAAGAAAGTTGTCCAAAACAGCTCCTCTTCGAAGGGAATGTGAATGGAGAAGGCAGGAGAGTGGAAGGCAACTGTTTTCCACAGGTTTGCAAGCTGCGCACACAATCCCAGTGTAGTGCGGCTTCGTTCTTTGCCTTTCGGAAGATGCAGCTTTGCCCTTCTCCAGGAGGCGAAGAAGCGGCTTCTTCGCGCACAGAGCATTGTGCCGGCCGTGGTGCGTTCCGGAGAGCGGCTTCTGCCGAAAGACGCCCGGGACCGGCGCTCTGCTTCTGAGAGCTGTGCATCGCCGTCTTCTGCGTCTGCTGTCGCCTACATCTTAGCCAAAAGCTTTTCCACTATGTCTTGCAAACGGAAACTGTGCCAGGGCAGAAAACCTCACCGACTTGTGTTCTAATAGTTGCACGGAGGTCTGCAGAGTGTTTTGCAAGAAGTACAAGAAAGTTGTCCAAAACAGCTCCTCTTCGAAGGGAATGAGAATGGAGAAGGCAGGAGAGTGGAAGGCAACTGTTTTCCACAAGTTTGCGAGCTGCGCACACAATCCCAGTGTAGTGCGGCTTCGTTCTTCGCCTTTCGGAAGATGCAGTTGGCCCTTCTCCCGGAGGCAAAGATGCGGCTTCTTCGCGCACAGAGCATTGTGCCGGTCGTGGTGCGTTCCGGAGAGGGGCTTCTGCCGAAAGACGCCCGGGACCGGCGCTCTGCTTCTGAGAGCTGCGTATCTCCGTCTTCTGCGTCTGCTGTCGCCTACATCTTAGCCAAAAGCTTTTCCACTATGTCTTGCAAAAGGAAACTGTGCCAGGAAAGAAAACATCACCGATTTGTGTTGTAGACGTTGCACGGAGGTCTGCAGAGTGTTTTGCAAGAAGTACAAGAAAGTTGTCCAAAACAGCTCCTCTTCGAAGGGAATGTGAATGGAGAAGGCAGGAGAGTGGAAGGCAACTGTTTTCCACAGGTTTGCAAGCTGCGCACACAATCCCAGTGTAGCGCGGGTTCGCTCTTCGCCTTTCGGAAGATGCAGTTTGCCCTTCTCCCGGAGGCGAAGAAGCGGCTTCTTTGCACACAGAGCATTGTGCCGCTCGTGGTGCATTCCGGAGAGCGGCTTCTGCCGAAAAACGCCCGGGACCGGCGCTCTGCTTCTGAGAGCTGCGTATCTCCGTCTTCTGCGTCTGCTGTCGCCTACATCTTAGCCAAAAGCTTTTCCACTATGTCTCGCAAGGAGAAACTGTGCCAGGGCAGAAAACATCACCGATTTGTGTTCTAATAGTTGCACGGAGGTCTGCAGAGTGTTTTGCAAGAAGTTCAAGAAAGTTGTCCAAAACAGCTCCTGTTTGAAGGGAATGTGAATGGAGATGGCAGGAGAGTGGAAGGCAACTGTTTTCCACAAGTTTCCAAGCTGAGCACACAATCCCAGTGTAGTGCGGCTTCGTTCTTCACCTTTTGGAAGATGCAGCTTTGCCCTTCTCCAGGAGGCGAAGAACCGGAGTCTTCGCGCACAGAGCATTGTGCCGGTCGTGGTGCATTCCGGAGAGCGGCTTCTGTCGAAAGACTCCCGGGACCGGCACTCTGCTTCTGAGAGCTGCGTATCTCAGTCTTCTGCGTCTGCTGTCGCCTACATCTTAGCCAAAAGCTTTTCCACTATGTCTCGCAAGGAGAAACTTTGCCAGGGCAGAAAGCATCACCGATTTGTGTTCTAGAGGTTGCACAGAGGTCTGCAGAGTGTTTTGCGAGAAGTACAAGAAAGTTGTCCAAAACAGCTCCTCTTCGAAGGGGATGCTAATGGAGAAGGCAGTAGAGTGGAAGGCAACTGTTTTCCACAGGTTTGCAAGCTGCGCACACAATCCCAGTGTAGTGCGGCTTCGTTCTTCGCCTTTTGGAAGATGCATCTTTCCCCGGCTCCCGGGGGTGAAGAGGCGGCTTCATCGCGCACAGAGCATTATGCCGGTCGTGGTGCGTTCTGGAGAGCGGCTTCTGCTGAAAGACGCCCGGGACCGGCGCTCTGCTACGCAGAGCTCCGTATCATAGTCTTCTGCGTCTGCTGTCGCCTACATCTTAGCCAAAAGCTTTTCCACTATGTCTCGCAAGGACAAACTGTGCCAGGGCAGAAAACCTCACCGATTTGTGTTCTAATAGTTGCACAGAGGTCTGCAGAGTGTTTTGCAAGAAGTAAAAGAAAGTTGTCCAAAACAGCTCCTCTTCGAAGGGAATGTGAATGGAGAAGGCAGGAGAGTGGAAGGCTACTGTTTTCCACAAGTTTGCGAGATACACACACAATCCCAGTGTACTGTGGCTTCGTTCTTCGCCTTTCGGAAGATGCAGTTTGCCCTTCTTCCGGAGGCGAAGGAGCGCCTTCTTCGCGCACAGAGCATTGTGCCGGTCGTGGCGCGTTCCGGAGAGCGGCTTCTGCCAAAAAACGCCCGGGACCGGCACTCAGCTTCTGAGAGCTGCGTATCTCCGTCTTCTGCGTCTGCTGTCGCCTACATCTTAGCCAAAAGCTTTTCCACTATGTCTTGCAAACGGAAACTGTGCCAGGGCAGAAAACCTCACCGATTTGTGTTCTCATAGTTGCACGGAGGTCTGCAGAGTGTTTTGCAAGAAGTAAAGAAAGTTGTCCAAAACAGCTCCTCTTCGAAGGGAATGCTAATGGAGAAGGCAGTAGAGTGGAAGGCTACTGTTTTCCACAGGTTTGCAAGCTGCGCACACCATCCCAGTGTAGTGCGGCTTCGTTCTTCGCCTTTCGGAAGATGCAGCTTTGCCCTTCTTCCGGAGGCAAAGAAGCGGCTTCTTCGCGCACAGAGCATTGTGCCAGTCGTGGTGCATTCCGGAGAGCGGCTTCTGCCGAAAGACGCCCGGGACCGGCGCTCAGCTTCCCAGAGCTGTGTATCTCAGTCTTCTGCGTCTGCTGTCGCCTACATCTTAGCCAAAAGCTTTTCCACTATGTCTCGCAAGGAGAAACTGTGCCAGGGAAGAAAACATCACCGATTTGTGTTCTAGAGGTTGCACAGAGGTCCGCAGAGTGTTTTGCAAGAAGTAAAAGAAAGTTGTCCAAAACAGCTCCTCTTCGAAGGGAATGCTAATGGAGAAGGCAGGAGAGTGGAAGGCTACTGTTTTCCACAGGTTTGCGAGCTGCGCACACAATCCCAGTGTAGTGCGGCTTCGTTCTTCGCCTTTCGGAAGATGCAGCTTTGCCCTTCTCCCGGAGGCGAAGAAGCGGCTTCATCGCGCACAGAGCATTGTGCCGGTCTTGGTGCGTTCCGGAGAGCGGCTTCTGCTGAAAGACGCCCGGGACCGGCGCTCTGCTTCGCAGAGCTCTGTATCATGGTCTTCTGCGTCTGCTGTCGCCTACATCTTAGCCAAAAGCTTTTCCTCTATGTCTCACACGGAGAAACTGTGCCAGGGCGGACAACGTCACCGATTGTGTTCCAGAAGTTTCACGGAGGTCTGCAGAGTGTTTTGCAAGAAGTAAAAGAAAGTTGTCCAAAACAGCTCCTGTTTGAAGGGAATGCTAATGGAGAAGGCAGTAGAGTGGAAGGCAACTGTTTTCCACAAGTTTGCAAGCTGCGCACACAATCCCAGCGTAGTGCGGCTTCGTTCATCGCCTTTTGGAAGATGCATCTTTCCCCGGCTCCCGGAGGCGAAGAAGAGGCTTCATCGCGCACAGAGCATTGTGCCGGTCGTGGTGCGTTCTGGAGAGCGGCTTCTGCTGAAAGACGCCCGGGACCGGCGCTCTGCTTCGCAGAGCTCCGTATCATGGTCTTCTGCGTCTGCTGTCGCCTACATCTTAGCCAAAAGCTTTTCCTCTATGTCTCACACGGAGAAACTGTGCCAGGGCGGACAACGTCACTGATTGTGTTCCAGAAGTTTCACGGAGGTCTGCAGAGTGTTTTGCAAGAAGTAAAAGAAAGTTGTCCAAAACAGCTCCTCTTCGAATGGAATGCTAATGGAGAGGGTAGGAGAGTGGAAGGCAACTGTTTTCCACAGGTTTGCAAGCTGCGCACACAATCCCAGTGTAGTGCGGCTTCGTTCTTCGCCTTTCGGAAGATGCAGCTTTGCCCTTCTTCCGGAGGCGAAGAAGCGGCTTCTTCACGCACAGAGCATTGTGCCGGTCGTGGTGCGTTCCGGAGAGCGGCTTCTGGTGAAAGACGCCCGGGACCGGCGCTCAGCTTCCTAGAGCTGTGTATCTCAGTCTTCTGCGTCTGCTGTCGCCTACATCTTAGCCAAAAGCTTTTCCACTATGTCTCGCAAGGAGAAACTGTGCCAGGTCAGAAAACATCACCGATTTGTGTTCTAGAGGTTGCACGGAGGTCTGCAGAGTGTTTTGCAAGAAGTACAAGAAAGTTGTCCAAAACAGCTCCTCTTCGGAGGGGATGCTAATGGAGAAGGCAGTAGAGTGGAAGGCTACTGTTTTCCACAAGTTTGCAAGCTACGCATACAATCCCAGTGTAGTGCGGCTTCGTTCTTCGCCTTTCGGAAGATGCAGCTTTGCCCTTCTCCCGGAGGCGAAGAATCGGCTTCTTCGCGCACAGAGCATTGTGACGGTCGTGGTGCATTCCGGAGAGCGGCTTCTGCTGAAAGACGCCCGGGACCGGCGCTCTGCTTCTGAGAGCTGTGTATCTCCTTCTTCTGCGTCTGCTGTCGCCTACATCTTAGCCAAAAGCTTTTCCACTATGTCTCGCAAGGAGAAACTGTGCCAGGGAAGAAAACATCACCAATTTGTGTTCTAAGAGTTGCAGAGAGGTCTGCAGAGTGTTTTGCAAGAAGTAAAAGAAAGTTGTCCAAAACAGCTCCTCTTCGAAGGGAATGTGAATGGAGAAGGCAGGAGAGTGGAAGGCAACGGTTTTCCTCAGGTTTGCAAGCTGCGCACACAATCCCAGTGTAGTGCGGCTTCGTTCTTTGCCTTTCGGAAGATGCAGCTTTGCCCTTCTCCAGGAGGCGAAGAAGCGGCTTCTTCGCGCACAGAGCATTGTGCCGCTCGTGGTGCGTTCTGGAGAGCGGCTTCTGCCGAAAGACGCCTGGGACCGGCGCTCTGCTTCTGAGAGCTGCGTATCTCCGTCTTCTGCGTCTGCTGTCGCCTACATCTTAGCCAAAAGCTTTTCCACTATGTCTTGCAAACGGAAACTGTGCCAGGGCAGAAAACCTCACCGATTTGTGTTCTAATAGTTGCACAGAGGTCTGCAGAGTGTTTTGCAAGAAGTAAAAGAAAGTTGTCCAAAACAGCTCCTCTTCGAAGGGAATGTGAATGGAGAAGGCAGGAGAGTGGAAGGCAACTGTTTTCCACAAGTTTGCAAGCTGCGCACACCATCCCAGTGTACTGGGGCTTCGTTCTTTGCCTTTCGGAAGATGCAGCTTTGCCCTTCTCCAGGAGGCGAAGAAGCGGCTTCTTCGCGCACAGAGCATTGTGCCGCTCGTGGTGCGTTCCGGAGAGGGGCTTCTGCCGAAAGATGCCCGGGTCCGGCGCTCTGCTTCTGAGAGCTGCGTATCTCCGTCTTCTGCGTCTGCTGTCGCCTACATCTTAGCCAAAAGCTTTTCCACTATGTCTCGCAAGGAGAAACTGTGCCAGAAAAGAAAACATCACCGATATGTGTTCTAGACGTTGCACGGAGGTCTGCAGAGTGTTTTGCAAGAAGTAAAAGAAAGTTGTCCAAAACAGCTCCTCTTCGAAGGGAATGTGAATGGAGAAGGCAGGAGAGTGGAAGGCAACTGTTTTCCACAAGTTTGCAAGCTGCGCACACAATCCCAGTGTACTGCGGCTTCGTTCTTTGCCTTTCGGAAGATGCAGCTTTGCCCTTCTCCAGGAGGCGAAGAAGCGGCTTCTTCGCGCACAGAGCATTGTGCCGCTTGTTGTGCGTTCTGGAGAGCGGCTTCTGCCGAAAGACGCCTGTGACCGGCGCTCTGCTTCTGAGAGCTGCGTATCTCCGTCTTCTGCGTCTGCTGTCGCCTACATCTTAGCCAAAAGCTTTTCCACTATGTCTTGCAAACGGAAACTGTGCCAGGGCAGAAAACCTCACCGATTTGTGTTCTAATAGTTGCACAGAGGTCTGCAGAGTGTTTTGCAAGAAGTAAAAGAAAGTTGTCCAAAACAGCTCCTCTTCGAAGGGAATGTGAATGGAGAAGGCAGGAGAGTGGAAGGCTACTGTTTTCCACAAGTTTGCGAGCTGCACACACAATCCCAGTGTAGTGCGGCTTCGTTCTTCGCCTTTCGGAAGATGCAGCTTTGCCCTTCTCCCGGAGGCGAAGAATCGGCTTCTTCGCGCACAGAGCATTGTGACGGTCGTGGTGCGTTCTGGAGAGCGGCTTCTGCTGAAAGACGCCCGGGACCGGCGCTCTGCTTCTGAGAGCTGCGTATCTCCGTCTTCTGCGTCTGCTGTCGCCTACATCTTAGCCAGAAGCTTTTCCACTATGTCTTGCAAAAGGAAACTGTGCCAGGGAAGAAAACCTCACCGATTTGTGTTCTAATAGTTGCACGGAGGTCTGCAGAGTGTTTTGCAAGAAGTACAAGAAAGTTGTCCAAAACAGCTCCTCTTCGTAGGGAATGCTAATGGAGAAGGCAGTAGAGTGGAAGGCAACTTTTTTCCACAAGTTTGCAAGCTGCGCACACAATCCCAGGGTAATTCGGCTTCGTTCTTCGCCTTTCGGAAGATGCAGCTTTCCCCGGCTCCCGGAGGTGAAGAAGCGGCTTCATCGTGCACGGAGCATTGTGCCAGCCGTGGTGCATTCTGGAGAGCAGCTTCTGCCAAAAGACGCCCGGGACTGGTGCTCTGCTTCGCACAGCTACGTGTCATGGT
This sequence comes from Molothrus aeneus, assembly GCF_037042795.1. Classification (NCBI taxonomy): domain Eukaryota; kingdom Metazoa; phylum Chordata; class Aves; order Passeriformes; family Icteridae; genus Molothrus; species Molothrus aeneus. Next base: position 427,290 of record NC_089652.1, read on the forward strand.
CTTCTGCATCTGCTGTCGCCTACATCTCAGCCAAAAACTTTTCCTCTATGTCTCACACGGAGAAACTGTGCCAGGGGGGACAACGTCACCGATTGTGTTCCAGAATTTTCACGGAGGTCTGCAGAGTGTTTTGCAAGAAGTAAAAGAAAGTTGTCCAAAACAGCTCCTCTTCGAAGGGAATGTGAATGGAGTAGGCAGAAGAGTGGAAGGCAACTGTTTTCCACAAGTTTGCAAGCTGCGCACACAATCCCAGGGTAATTCGGCTTCCTTCTTCACCTTTTGGAAGATGCATCTTTCCCCGGCTCCTGGAGGGGAAGATGCGGCTTCATCGCGCACAGAGCATTGTGCCGGTCGTGGTGCGTTCCCGAGAGCGGCTTCTGCTGAAAGACGCCCGGGACCGGCGCTCTGCTTCGCAGAGCTGCGTATCTTTGTCTTCTGCGTCTGCTGTCGCCTACATCTTAGCCAAAAGCTTTTCCACTATGTCTTGCAAGGACAAACTGTGCCAGGGCAGAAAACCTCACCGATTTGTGTTCTAATAGTTGCACGGAGGTCTGCAGAGTGTTTTGCAAGAAGTAAAAGAAAGTTGTCCAAAACAGCTCCTCTTCGAAGGGAATGCTAATGGAGAAGGCAATAGAGTGGAAGGCAACTGTTTTCCACAGGTTTGCGAGCTGCGCACACAATCCCAGTGTAGTGCGGCTTCGTTCTTCACCTTTCGGAAGATGCAGCTTTGCCCTTCTCCCGGAGGCGAAGAAGCGGCTTCTTCGCGCACAGAGCATTGTGCCGGTCGTGGTGCGTTCCGGAGAGCGGCTTCTGCCGAAAGACGCCTGGGACCGGCCCTCTGCTTCTGAGAGCTGCGTATCTCCGTCTTCTGCGTCTGCTGTCGCCTACATCTTAGCCAAAAGCTTTTCCACTATGTCTCGCAAGGAGAAACTGTGCCAGAAAAGAAAACATCACCGATATGTGTTCTAGACGTTGCACGGAGGTCTGCAGAGTGTTTTGCAAGAAGTAAAGAAAGTTGTCCAAAACAGCTCATGTTTGAAGGGAATGCTAATGGAGAAGGCAGTAGAGTGGAAGGCAACTGTTTTCCACAAGTTTGCAAGCTGCGCACACAATCCCAGGGTAATTCGGCTTCCTTCTTCGCCTTTTGGAAGATGCATCTTTCCCCGGCTCCCGGAGGCGAAGAAGCGGCTTCATCGCGCACAGAGCATTGTGCCGGTCGTGGTGCGTTCTGGAGAGCGGCTTCTGCTGAAAGATGCCCGGGACCGGCGCTCTGCTTCGCAGAGCTCCGTATCATGGTCTTCTGCGTCTGCTGTCGCCTACATCTTAGCCAAAAGCTTTTCCTCTATGTCTCACACGGAGAAACTGTGCCAGGGCGGACAACGTCACTGATTGTGTTCCAGAAGTTTCACGGAGGTCTGCAGAGTGTTTTGCAAGAAGTACAAGAAAGTTGTCCAAAACAGCTCCTCTTCGAATGGAATGCTAATGGAGAGGGTAGGAGAGTGGAAGGCAACTGTTTTCCACAGGTTTGCAAGCTGCGCACACAATCCCAGTGTAGTGCGGCTTCGTTCTTCGCCTTTCGGAAGATGCAGCTTTGCCCTTCTCCCGGAGGCGAAGAAGCGGCTTCTTCACGCACAGAGCATTGTGCCGGTCGTGGTGCGTTCCGGAGAGCGGCTTCTGGTGAAAGACGCCTGGGACCGGCGCTCAGCTTCCTAGAGCTGTGTATCTCAGTCTTCTGCGTCTGCTGTCGCCTACATCTTAGCCAAAAGCTTTTCCACTATGTCTCGCAAGGAGAAACTGTGCCAGGTCAGAAAACATCACCGATTTGTGTTCTAGAGGTTGCACAGAGGTCTGCAGAGTGTTTTGCAAGAAGTACAAGAAAGTTGTCCAAAACAGCTCCTCTTCGAAGGGGATGCTAATGGAGAAGGCAGTAGAGTGGAAGGCTACTGTTTTCCACATGTTTGCAAGCTACGCATACAATCCAAGTGTAGTGCGGCTTCGTTCTTCGCCTTTCGGAAGATGCAGCTTTGCCCTTCTCCCGGAGGCGAAGAATCGGCTTCTTCCCGCACAGAGCATTGTGACGGTCGTGGTGCATTCCGGAGAGCGGCTTCTGCTGAAAGACGCCCGGGACCGGCGCTCTGCTTCTGAGAGCTGTGTATCTCCTTCTTCTGCGTCTGCTGTCGCCTACATCTTAGCCAAAAGCTTTTCCACTATGTCTCGCAAGGAGAAACTGTGCCAGGGCAGAAAACCTCACCGATTTGTGTTCTAATAGTTGCACAGAGGTCTGCAGAGTGTTTTGCAAGAAGTAAAAGAAAGTTGTCCAAAACAGCTCCTCTTCGAAGGGAATGTGAATGGAGAAGGCAGGAGAGTGGAAGGCAACTTTTTTCCACAAGTTTGCGAGCTGCACACACAATCCCAGTGTAGTGCGGCTTCGTTCTTCGCCTTTCGGAAGATGCAGTTTGCCCTTCTTCCGGAGGCAAAGAAGCGGCTTCTTCGCGCACAGAGCATTGTGCCGGTCGTGGTGCGTTCCCGAGAGCGGCTTCTGCCGAAAGACGCCCGGGACCGGCGCTCTGCTTCTGAGAGCTGTGTATCTCCGTCTTCTGTGTCTGCTGTCGCCTACATCTTAGCCAAAAGCTTTTCCACTATGTCTTGCAAAAGGAAAGTGTGCCAGGTCAGAAAACATCACCGATTTGTGTTGTAGACGTTGCACGGAGGTCTGCAGAGTGTTTTGCAAGAAGTAAAAGAAAGTTGTCCAAAACAGCTCATGTTTGAAGGGAATGCTAATGGAGAAGGCAGGAGAGTGGAAGGCAACTGTCTTCCACAGGTTTGCGAGCTGCGCACACAATCCCAGTGTAGTGCGGCTTCGTTCTTCGCCTTTCGGAAGATGCAGCTTTGCCCTTCTCCCGGAGGCGAAGAAGCGGCTTCTTCGCGCACAGAGCATTGTGCCCGTCGTGGTGCGTTCCGGAGAGGGGCTTCTGCCGAAAGACGCCCGGGTCCGGCGCTCTGCTTCTGAGAGCTGCGTATCTCCGTCTTCTGTGTCTGCTGTCGCCTACATCTTAGCCAAAAGCTTTTCCACTATGTCTCGCAAGGAGAAACTGTGCCAGAAAAGAAAACATCACCGATATGTGTTCTAGACGTTGCACGGAGGTCTGCAGAGTGTTTTGCAAGAAGTAAAGAAAGTTGTCCAAAACAGCTCATGTTTGAAGGGAATGCTAATGGAGAAGGCAGTAGAGTGGAAGGCAACTGTTTTCCACACGTTTGCAAGCTGCGCACACAATCCCAGGGTAATTCGGCTTCCTTCTTCGCCTTTCGGAAGATGCAGCTTTGCCCTTCTTCCGGAGGTGAAGAAGCGGCTTCTTCACGCACAGAGCATTGTGCCGGTCGTGGTGCGTTCCGGAGAGCGGCTTCTGGTGAAAGACGCCCGGGACCGGCGCTCAGCTTCCTAGAGCTGTGTATCTCAGTCTTCTGCGTCTGCTGTCGCCTACATCTTAGCCAAAAGCTTTTCCACTATGTCTCGCAAGGAGAAACTGTGCCAGGTCAGAAAACATCACCGATTTGTGTTCTAGAGGTTGCACAGAGGTCTGCAGAGTGTTTTGCAAGAAGTACAAGAAAGTTGTCCAAAACAGCTCCTCTTCGAAGGGGATGCTAATGGAGAAGGCAGTAGAGTGGAAGGCTACTGTTTTCCACAAGTTTGCAAGCTGCGCATACAATCCCAGTGTAGTGCGGCTTCGTTCTTCGCCTTTCGGAAGATGCAGCTTTGCCCTTCTCCCGGACGCGAAGAATCGGCTTCTTCGCGCACAGTGCATTGTGCCGCTCGTGGTGCGTTCTGGAGAGCGGCTTCTGCCGAAAGACGCCTGGGACCGGCGCTCTGCTTCTGAGAGCTGCGTATCTCCGTCTTCTGCGTCTGCTGTCGCCTACATCTTAGCCAGAAGCTTTTCCACTATGTCTTGCAAAAGGAAACTGTGCCAGGGAAGAAAACCTCACCGATTTGTGTTCTAATAGTTGCACGGAGGTCTGCAGAGTGTTTTGCAAGAAGTACAAGAAAGTTGTCCAAAACAGCTCCTCTTCGTAGGGAATGCTAATGGAGAAGGCAGTAGAGTGGAAGGCAACTTTTTTCCACATGTTTGCAAGCTGCGCACACAATCCCAGGGTAATTCGGCTTCGTTCTTCGCCTTTCGGAAGATGCAGCTTTCCCCGGCTCCCGGAGGTGAAGAAGCGGCTTCATCGTGCACAGAGCATTGTGCCAGCCGTGGTGCATTCTGGAGAGCAGCTTCTGCCAAAAGACGCCCGGGACTGGTGCTCTGCTTCGCACAGCTACGTGTCATGGTCTTCTGCATCTGCTGTCGCCTACATCTCAGCCAAAAACTTTTCCTCTATGTCTCACACGGAGAAACTGTGCCAGGGGGGACAACGTCACCGATTGTGTTCCAGAATTTTCACGGAGGTCTGCAGAGTGTTTTGCAAGAAGTAAAAGAAAGTTGTCCAAAACAGCTCCTCTTCGAAGGGAATGTGAATGGAGAAGGCAGGAGAGTGGAAGGCAACTGTTTTCCACAAGTTTGCAAGCTGCGCACACAATCCCAGGGTAATTCGGCTTCCTTCTTCGCCTTTTGGAAGATGCATCTTTCCCCGGCTCCTGGAGGGGAAGATGCGGCTTCATCGCGCACAGAGCATTGTGCCGGTCGTGGTGCGTTCTGGAGAGCGGCTTCTGCTGAAAGACGCCCGGGACCGGCGCTCTGCTTCGCAGAGCTGCGTATCTCCGTCTTCTGCGTCTGCTGTCGCCTACATCTTAGCCAAAAGCTTTTCCACTATGTCTCGCAAGGACAAACTGTGCCAGGGCAGAAAACCTCACCGATTTGTGTTCTAATAGTTGCACGGAGGTCTGCAGAGTGTTTTGCAAGAAGTAAAAGAAAGTTGTCCAAAACAGCTCCTCTTCGAAGGGAATGTGAATGGAGAAGGCAGGAGAGTGGAAGGCAACTGTTTTCCACAGGTTTGCAAGCTGCGCACACAATCCCAGTGTAGTGCGGCTTCGTTCTTTGCCTTTCGGAAGATGCAGCTTTGCCCTTCTCCAGGAGGCGAAGAAGCGGCTTCTTCGCGCACAGAGCATTGTGCCGGCCGTGGTGCGTTCCGGAGAGCGGCTTCTGCCGAAAGACGCCCGGGACCGGCGCTCTGCTTCTGAGAGCTGTGTATCGCCGTCTTCTGCGTCTGCTGTCGCCTACATCTTAGCCAAAAGCTTTTCCACTATGTCTTGCAAACGGAAACTGTGCCAGGGCAGAAAACCTCACCGACTTGTGTTCTAATAGTTGCACGGAGGTCTGCAGAGTGTTTTGCAAGAAGTACAAGAAAGTTGTCCAAAACAGCTCCTCTTCGAAGGGAATGAGAATGGAGAAGGCAATAGAGTGGAAGGCAACTGTTTTCCACAAGTTTGCGAGCTGCGCACACAATCCCAGTGTAGTGCGGCTTCGTTCTTCGCCTTTCGGAAGATGCAGTTGGCCCTTCTCCCGGAGGCAAAGATGCGGCTTCTTCGCGCACAGAGCATTGTGCCGGTCGTGGTGCGTTCCGGAGAGGGGCTTCTGCCGAAAGACGCCCGGGACCGGCGCTCTGCTTCTGAGAGCTGCGTATCTCCGTCTTCTGCGTCTGCTGTCGCCTACATCTTAGCCAAAAGCTTTTCCACTATGTCTTGCAAAAGGAAACTGTGCCAGGAAAGAAAACATCACCGATTTGTGTTGTAGACGTTGCACGGAGGTCTGCAGAGTGTTTTGCAAGAAGTACAAGAAAGTTGTCCAAAACAGCTCCTCTTCGAAGGGAATGTGAATGGAGAAGGCAGGAGAGTGGAAGGCAACTGTTTTCCACAGGTTTGCAAGCTGCGCACACAATCCCAGTGTAGCGCGGGTTCGCTCTTCGCCTTTCGGAAGATGCAGTTTGCCCTTCTCCCGGAGGCGAAGAAGCGGCTTCTTTGCACACAGAGCATTGTGCCGCTCGTGGTGCATTCCGGAGAGCGGCTTCTGCCGAAAAACGCCCGGGACCGGCGCTCTGCTTCTGAGAGCTGCGTATCTCCGTCTTCTGCGTCTGCTGTCGCCTACATCTTAGCCAAAAGCTTTTCCACTATGTCTCGCAAGGAGAAACTGTGCCAGGGCAGAAAACATCACCGATTTGTGTTCTAATAGTTGCACGGAGGTCTGCAGAGTGTTTTGCAAGAAGTTCAAGAAAGTTGTCCAAAACAGCTCCTGTTTGAAGGGAATGTGAATGGAGATGGCAGGAGAGTGGAAGGCAACTGTTTTCCACAAGTTTCCAAGCTGAGCACACAATCCCAGTGTAGTGCGGCTTCGTTCTTCACCTTTTGGAAGATGCAGCTTTGCCCTTCTCCAGGAGGCGAAGAACCGGAGTCTTCGCGCACAGAGCATTGTGCCGGTCGTGGTGCATTCCGGAGAGCGGCTTCTGTCGAAAGACTCCCGGGACCGGCACTCTGCTTCTGAGAGCTGCGTATCTCAGTCTTCTGCGTCTGCTGTCGCCTACATCTTAGCCAAAAGCTTTTCCACTATGTCTCGCAAGGAGAAACTTTGCCAGGGCAGAAAGCATCACCGATTTGTGTTCTAGAGGTTGCACAGAGGTCTGCAGAGTGTTTTGCGAGAAGTACAAGAAAGTTGTCCAAAACAGCTCCTCTTCGAAGGGGATGCTAATGGAGAAGGCAGTAGAGTGGAAGGCAACTGTTTTCCACAGGTTTGCAAGCTGCGCACACAATCCCAGTGTAGTGCGGCTTCGTTCTTCGCCTTTTGGAAGATGCATCTTTCCCCGGCTCCCGGGGGTGAAGAGGCGGCTTCATCGCGCACAGAGCATTATGCCGGTCGTGGTGCGTTCTGGAGAGCGGCTTCTGCTGAAAGACGCCCGGGACCGGCGCTCTGCTACGCAGAGCTCCGTATCATAGTCTTCTGCGTCTGCTGTCGCCTACATCTTAGCCAAAAGCTTTTCCACTATGTCTCGCAAGGACAAACTGTGCCAGGGCAGAAAACCTCACCGATTTGTGTTCTAATAGTTGCACAGAGGTCTGCAGAGTGTTTTGCAAGAAGTAAAAGAAAGTTGTCCAAAACAGCTCCTCTTCGAAGGGAATGTGAATGGAGAAGGCAGGAGAGTGGAAGGCTACTGTTTTCCACAAGTTTGCGAGATACACACACAATCCCAGTGTACTGTGGCTTCGTTCTTCGCCTTTCGGAAGATGCAGTTTGCCCTTCTTCCGGAGGCGAAGGAGCGCCTTCTTCGCGCACAGAGCATTGTGCCGGTCGTGGCGCGTTCCGGAGAGCGGCTTCTGCCAAAAAACGCCCGGGACCGGCACTCAGCTTCTGAGAGCTGCGTATCTCCGTCTTCTGCGTCTGCTGTCGCCTACATCTTAGCCAAAAGCTTTTCCACTATGTCTTGCAAACGGAAACTGTGCCAGGGCAGAAAACCTCACCGATTTGTGTTCTCATAGTTGCACGGAGGTCTGCAGAGTGTTTTGCAAGAAGTAAAGAAAGTTGTCCAAAACAGCTCCTCTTCGAAGGGAATGTGAATGGAGAAGGCAGGAGAGTGGAAGGCTACTGTTTTCCAGAAGTTTGCAAGCTGCGCACACAATCCCAGTGTAGCGCGGGTTCACTCTTCGCCTTTCGGAAGATGCAGTTTGCCCTTCTCCCGGAGGCGAAGAAGCGGCTTCTTTGCACACAGAGCATTGTGCCGCTCGTGGTGCATTCCGGAGAGCGGCTTCTGCCGAAAGACGCCCGGGACCGGCGCTCTGCTTCGCAGAGCTGCATATCTCCGTCTTCTGCGTCTGCTGTCGCCTACATCTTAGCCAAAAGCTTTTCCACTATGTCTCGCAAGGAGAAACTGTGCCAGGGCAGAAAACATCACCGATTTGTGTTCTAATAGTTGTACGGAGGTCTGCAGAGTGTTTTGCAAGAAGTAAAAGAAAGTTGTCCAAAACAGCTCCTGTTTGAAGGGAATGTGAATGGAGAAGGCAGGAGAGTGGAAGGCAACTGTTTTCCACAGGTTTGCAAGCTGCGCACACAATCCCAGTGTAGTGTGGCTTCGTTCTTCACCTTTTGGAAGATGCAGCTTTGCCCTTCTCCAGGAGGCGAAGGAACGGAGTCTTCGCGCACAGAGCATTGTGCCGGTCGTGGTGCATTCCGGAGAGCGGCTTCTGTCGAAAGACTCCCGGGACCGGCACTCTGCTTCTGAGAGCTGCGTATCTCAGTCTTCTGCGTCTGCTGTCGCCTACATCTTAGCCAAAAGCTTTTCCTCTATGTCTCACACGGAGAAACTGTGCCAGGGCGGACAACGTCACTGATTGTGTTCCAGAAGTTTCACGGTGGTCTGCAGAGTGTTTTGCAAGAAGTACAAGAAAGTTGTCCAAAACAGCTCCTCTTCGAAGGGGATGCTAATGGAGAAGGCAGTAGAGTGGAAGGCTACTGTTTTCCACAGGTTTGCAAGCTGCGCACACCATCCCAGTGTAGTGCGGCTTCGTTCTTCGCCTTTCGGAAGATGCAGCTTTGCCCTTCTTCCGGAGGCAAAGAAGCGGCTTCTTCGCGCACAGAGCATTGTGCCAGTCGTGGTGCATTCCGGAGAGCGGCTTCTGCCGAAAGACGCCCGGGACCGGCGCTCAGCTTCCCAGAGCTGTGTATCTCAGTCTTCTGCGTCTGCTGTCGCCTACATCTTAGCCAAAAGCTTTTCCACTATGTCTCGCAAGGAGAAACTGTGCCAGGGAAGAAAACATCACCGATTTGTGTTCTAGAGGTTGCACAGAGGTCCGCAGAGTGTTTTGCAAGAAGTAAAAGAAAGTTGTCCAAAACAGCTCCTCTTCGAAGGGAATGCTAATGGAGAAGGCAGGAGAGTGGAAGGCTACTGTTTTCCACAGGTTTGCGAGCTGCGCACACAATCCCAGTGTAGTGCGGCTTCGTTCTTCGCCTTTCGGAAGATGCAGCTTTGCCCTTCTCCCGGAGGCGAAGAAGCGGCTTCATCGCGCACAGAGCATTGTGCCGGTCTTGGTGCGTTCCGGAGAGCGGCTTCTGCTGAAAGACGCCCGGGACCGGCGCTCTGCTTCGCAGAGCTCTGTATCATGGTCTTCTGCGTCTGCTGTCGCCTACATCTTAGCCAAAAGCTTTTCCTCTATGTCTCACACGGAGAAACTGTGCCAGGGCGGACAACGTCACCGATTGTGTTCCAGAAGTTTCACGGAGGTCTGCAGAGTGTTTTGCAAGAAGTAAAAGAAAGTTGTCCAAAACAGCTCCTGTTTGAAGGGAATGCTAATGGAGAAGGCAGTAGAGTGGAAGGCAACTGTTTTCCACAAGTTTGCAAGCTGCGCACACAATCCCAGCGTAGTGCGGCTTCGTTCATCGCCTTTTGGAAGATGCATCTTTCCCCGGCTCCCGGAGGCGAAGAAGAGGCTTCATCGCGCACAGAGCATTGTGCCGGTCGTGGTGCGTTCTGGAGAGCGGCTTCTGCTGAAAGACGCCCGGGACCGGCGCTCTGCTTCGCAGAGCTCCGTATCATGGTCTTCTGCGTCTGCTGTCGCCTACATCTTAGCCAAAAGCTTTTCCTCTATGTCTCACACGGAGAAACTGTGCCAGGGCGGACAACGTCACTGATTGTGTTCCAGAAGTTTCACGGAGGTCTGCAGAGTGTTTTGCAAGAAGTAAAAGAAAGTTGTCCAAAACAGCTCCTCTTCGAATGGAATGCTAATGGAGAGGGTAGGAGAGTGGAAGGCAACTGTTTTCCACAGGTTTGCAAGCTGCGCACACAATCCCAGTGTAGTGCGGCTTCGTTCTTCGCCTTTCGGAAGATGCAGCTTTGCCCTTCTTCCGGAGGCGAAGAAGCGGCTTCTTCACGCACAGAGCATTGTGCCGGTCGTGGTGCGTTCCGGAGAGCGGCTTCTGGTGAAAGACGCCCGGGACCGGCGCTCAGCTTCCTAGAGCTGTGTATCTCAGTCTTCTGCGTCTGCTGTCGCCTACATCTTAGCCAAAAGCTTTTCCACTATGTCTCGCAAGGAGAAACTGTGCCAGGTCAGAAAACATCACCGATTTGTGTTCTAGAGGTTGCACGGAGGTCTGCAGAGTGTTTTGCAAGAAGTACAAGAAAGTTGTCCAAAACAGCTCCTCTTCGGAGGGGATGCTAATGGAGAAGGCAGTAGAGTGGAAGGCTACTGTTTTCCACAAGTTTGCAAGCTACGCATACAATCCCAGTGTAGTGCGGCTTCGTTCTTCGCCTTTCGGAAGATGCAGCTTTGCCCTTCTCCCGGAGGCGAAGAATCGGCTTCTTCGCGCACAGAGCATTGTGACGGTCGTGGTGCATTCCGGAGAGCGGCTTCTGCTGAAAGACGCCCGGGACCGGCGCTCTGCTTCTGAGAGCTGTGTATCTCCTTCTTCTGCGTCTGCTGTCGCCTACATCTTAGCCAAAAGCTTTTCCACTATGTCTCGCAAGGAGAAACTGTGCCAGGGAAGAAAACATCACCAATTTGTGTTCTAAGAGTTGCAGAGAGGTCTGCAGAGTGTTTTGCAAGAAGTAAAAGAAAGTTGTCCAAAACAGCTCCTCTTCGAAGGGAATGTGAATGGAGAAGGCAGGAGAGTGGAAGGCAACGGTTTTCCTCAGGTTTGCAAGCTGCGCACACAATCCCAGTGTAGTGCGGCTTCGTTCTTTGCCTTTCGGAAGATGCAGCTTTGCCCTTCTCCAGGAGGCGAAGAAGCGGCTTCTTCGCGCACAGAGCATTGTGCCGCTCGTGGTGCGTTCTGGAGAGCGGCTTCTGCCGAAAGACGCCTGGGACCGGCGCTCTGCTTCTGAGAGCTGCGTATCTCCGTCTTCTGCGTCTGCTGTCGCCTACATCTTAGCCAAAAGCTTTTCCACTATGTCTTGCAAACGGAAACTGTGCCAGGGCAGAAAACCTCACCGATTTGTGTTCTAATAGTTGCACAGAGGTCTGCAGAGTGTTTTGCAAGAAGTAAAAGAAAGTTGTCCAAAACAGCTCCTCTTCGAAGGGAATGTGAATGGAGAAGGCAGGAGAGTGGAAGGCAACTGTTTTCCACAAGTTTGCAAGCTGCGCACACCATCCCAGTGTACTGGGGCTTCGTTCTTTGCCTTTCGGAAGATGCAGCTTTGCCCTTCTCCAGGAGGCGAAGAAGCGGCTTCTTCGCGCACAGAGCATTGTGCCGCTCGTGGTGCGTTCCGGAGAGGGGCTTCTGCCGAAAGATGCCCGGGTCCGGCGCTCTGCTTCTGAGAGCTGCGTATCTCCGTCTTCTGCGTCTGCTGTCGCCTACATCTTAGCCAAAAGCTTTTCCACTATGTCTCGCAAGGAGAAACTGTGCCAGAAAAGAAAACATCACCGATATGTGTTCTAGACGTTGCACGGAGGTCTGCAGAGTGTTTTGCAAGAAGTAAAAGAAAGTTGTCCAAAACAGCTCCTCTTCGAAGGGAATGTGAATGGAGAAGGCAGGAGAGTGGAAGGCAACTGTTTTCCACAAGTTTGCAAGCTGCGCACACAATCCCAGTGTACTGCGGCTTCGTTCTTTGCCTTTCGGAAGATGCAGCTTTGCCCTTCTCCAGGAGGCGAAGAAGCGGCTTCTTCGCGCACAGAGCATTGTGCCGCTTGTTGTGCGTTCTGGAGAGCGGCTTCTGCCGAAAGACGCCTGTGACCGGCGCTCTGCTTCTGAGAGCTGCGTATCTCCGTCTTCTGCGTCTGCTGTCGCCTACATCTTAGCCAAAAGCTTTTCCACTATGTCTTGCAAACGGAAACTGTGCCAGGGCAGAAAACCTCACCGATTTGTGTTCTAATAGTTGCACAGAGGTCTGCAGAGTGTTTTGCAAGAAGTAAAAGAAAGTTGTCCAAAACAGCTCCTCTTCGAAGGGAATGTGAATGGAGAAGGCAGGAGAGTGGAAGGCTACTGTTTTCCACAAGTTTGCGAGCTGCACACACAATCCCAGTGTAGTGCGGCTTCGTTCTTCGCCTTTCGGAAGATGCAGCTTTGCCCTTCTCCCGGAGGCGAAGAATCGGCTTCTTCGCGCACAGAGCATTGTGACGGTCGTGGTGCGTTCTGGAGAGCGGCTTCTGCTGAAAGACGCCCGGGACCGGCGCTCTGCTTCTGAGAGCTGCGTATCTCCGTCTTCTGCGTCTGCTGTCGCCTACATCTTAGCCAGAAGCTTTTCCACTATGTCTTGCAAAAGGAAACTGTGCCAGGGAAGAAAACCTCACCGATTTGTGTTCTAATAGTTGCACGGAGGTCTGCAGAGTGTTTTGCAAGAAGTACAAGAAAGTTGTCCAAAACAGCTCCTCTTCGTAGGGAATGCTAATGGAGAAGGCAGTAGAGTGAAAGGCAACTTTTTTCCACAAGTTTGCAAGCTGCGCACACAATCCCAGGGTAATTCGGCTTCGTTCTTCGCCTTTCGGAAGATGCAGCTTTCCCCGGCTCCCGGAGGTGAAGAAGCGGCTTCATCGTGCACGGAGCATTGTGCCAGCCGTGGTGCATTCTGGAGAGCAGCTTCTGCCAAAAGACGCCCGGGACTGGTGCTCTGCTTCGCACAGCTACGTGTCATGGTCTTCTGCATCTGCTGTCGCCTACATCTCAGCCAAAAACTTTTCCTCTATGTCTCACACGGAGAAACTGTGCCAGGGGGGACAACGTCACCGATTGTGTTCCAGAATTTTCACGGAGGTCTGCAGAGTGTTTTGCAAGAAGTAAAAGAAAGTTGTCCAAAACAGCTCCTCTTCGAAGGGAATGTGAATGGAGTAGGCAGAAGAGTGGAAGGCAACTGTTTTCCACAAGTTTGCAAGCTGCGCACACAATCCCAGGGTAATTCGGCTTCCTTCTTCACCTTTTGGAAGATGCATCTTTCCCCGGCTCCTGGAGGGGAAGATGCGGCTTCATCGCGCACAGAGCATTGTGCCGGTCGTGGTGCGTTCTGAAGAGCGGCTTCTGCTGAAAGACGCCCGGGACCGGCGCTCTGCTTCGCAGAGCTGCGTATCTTTGTCTTCTGCGTCTGCTGTCGCCTACATCTTAGCCAAAAGCTTTTCCACTATGTCTTGCAAGGACAAACTGTGCCAGGGCAGAAAACCTCACCGATTTGTGTTCTAATAGTTGCACGGAGGTCTGCAGAGTGTTTTGCAAGAAGTAAAAGAAAGTTGTCCAAAACAGCTCCTCTTCGAAGGGAATGCTAATGGAGAAGGCAATAGAGTGGAAGGCAACTGTTTTCCACAGGTTTGCGAGCTGCGCACACAATCCCAGTGTAGTGCGGCTTCGTTCTTCACCTTTCGGAAGATGCAGCTTTGCCCTTCTCCCGGAGGCGAAGAAGCGGCTTCTTCGCGCACAGAGCATTGTGCCGGTCGTGGTGCGTTCCGGAGAGCGGCTTCTGCCGAAAGACGCCTGGGACCGGCCCTCTGCTTCTGAGAGCTGCGTATCTCCGTCTTCTGCGTCTGCTGTCGCCTACATCTTAGCCAAAAGCTTTTCCACTATGTCTCGCAAGGAGAAACTGTGCCAGAAAAGAAAACATCACCGATATGTGTTCTAGACGTTGCACGGAGGTCTGCAGAGTGTTTTGCAAGAAGTAAAGAAAGTTGTCCAAAACAGCTCCTCTTCGAAGGGAATGCTAATGGAGAAGGCAGTAGAGTGGAAGGCAACTGTTTTCCACAAGTTTGCAAGCTGCGCACACAATCCCAGGGTAATTCGGCTTCCTTCTTCGCCTTTTGGAAGATGCATCTTTCCCCGGCTCCCGGAGGCGAAGAAGCGGCTTCATCGCGCACAGAGCATTGTGCCGGTCGTGGTGCGTTCCCGAGAGCGGCTTCTGCTGAAAGACGCCCGGGACCGGCGCTCTGCTTCGCAGAGCTCCGTATCATGGTCTTCTGCGTCTGCTGTCGCCTACATCTTAGCCAAAAGCTTTTCCTCTATGTCTCACACGGAGAAACTGTGCCAGGGCGGACAACGTCACTGATTGTGTTCCAGAAGTTTCACGGAGGTCTGCAGAGTGTTTTGCAAGAAGTACAAGAAAGTTGTCCAAAACAGCTCCTCTTCGAATGGAATGCTAATGGAGAGGGTAGGAGAGTGGAAGGCAACTGTTTTCCACAGGTTTGCAAGCTGCGCACACAATCCCAGTGTAGTGCGGCTTCGTTCTTCGCCTTTCGGAAGATGCAGCTTTGCCCTTCTTCCGGAGGCGAAGAAGCGGCTTCTTCACGCACAGAGCATTGTGCCGGTCGTGGTGCGTTCCGGAGAGCGGCTTCTGGTGAAAGACGCCCGGGACCGGCGCTCAGCTTCCTAGAGCTGTGTATCTCAGTCTTCTGCGTCTGCTGTCGCCTACATCTTAGCCAAAAGCTTTTCCACTATGTCTCGCAAGGAGAAACTGTGCCAGGTCAGAAAACATCACCGATTTGTGTTCTAGAGGTTGCACAGAGGTCTGCAGAGTGTTTTGCAAGAAGTACAAGAAAGTTGTCCAAAACAGCTCCTCTTCGAAGGGGATGCTAATGGAGAAGGCAGTAGAGTGGAAGGCTACTGTTTTCCACAAGTTTGCAAGCTACGCATACAATCCCAGTGTAGTGCGGCTTCGTTCTTCGCCTTTCGGAAGATGCAGCTTTGCCCTTCTCCCGGAGGCGAAGAATCGGCTTCTTCGCGCACAGAGCATTGTGACGGTCGTGGTGCATTCCGGAGAGCGGCTTCTGGTGAAAGACGCCCGGGACCGGCGCTCTGCTTCTGAGAGCTGTGTATCTCCTTCTTCTACGTCTGCTGTCGCCTACATCTTAGCCAAAAGCTTTTCCACTATGTCTCGCAAGGAGAAACTGTGCCAGGGAAGAAAACATCACCAATTTTTGTTCTAAGAGTTGCAGAGAGGTCTGCAGAGTGTTTTGCAAGAAGTAAAAGAAAGTTGTCCAAAACAGCTCCTCTTCGAAGGGAATGTGAATGGAGAAGGCAGTAGAGTGGAAGGCAACTGTTTTCCACAAGTTTGCGAGCTGCACACACAATCCCAGTGTAGTGCGGCTTCGTTCTTCGCCTTTCGGAAGATGCAGTTTGCCCTTCTTCCGGAGGCAAAGAAGCGGCTTCTTCGCGCACAGAGCATTGTGCCGGTCGTGGTGCGTTCCCGAGAGCGGCTTCTGCCGAAAGACGCCCGGGACCGGCGCTCTGCTTCTGAGAGCTGTGTATCTCCGTCTTCTGTGTCTGCTGTCGCCTACATCTTAGCCAGAAGCTTTTCCACTATGTCTTGCAAAAGGAAACTGTGCCAGGGAAGAAAACATCACCGATTTGTGTTCTCATAGTTGCACGGAGGTCTGCAGAGTGTTTTGCAAGAAGTACAAGAAAGTTGTCCAAAACAGCTCCTCTTCGTAGGGAATGCTAATGGAGAAGGCAGTAGAGTGGAAGGCAACTTTTTTCCACAAGTTTGCAAGCTGCGCACACAATCCCAGGGTAATTTGGCTTCGTTCTTCGCCTTTCGGAAGATGCAGCTTTCCCCGGCTCCCGGAGGTGAAGAAGCGGCTTCATCGTGCACAGAGCATTGTGCCAGCCGTGGTGCATTCTGGAGAGCAGCTTCTGCCAAAAGACGCCCGGGACTGGTGCTCTGCTTCGCACAGCAACGTGTCATGGTCTTCTGCATCTGCTGTCGCCTACATCTCAGCCAAAAACTTTTCCTCTATGTCTCACACGGAGAAACTGTGCCAGGGGGGACAACGTCACCGATTGTGTTCCAGAATTTTCACGGAGGTCTGCAGAGTGTTTTGCAAGAAGTAAAAGAAAGTTGTCCAAAACAGCTCCTCTTCAAAGGGAATGTGAATGGAGAAGGCAGGAGAGTGGAAGGCAACTGTTTTCCACAAGTTTGCAAGCTGCGCACACAATCCCAGGGTAATTCGGCTTCCTTCTTCGCCTTTTGGAAGATGCATCTTTCCCCGGCTCCTGGAGGGGAAGATGCGGCTTCATCGCGCACAGAGCATTGTGCCGGTCGTGGTGCGTTCTGGAGAGCGGCTTCTGCTGAAAGACGCCCGGGACCGGCGCTCTGCTTCGCAGAGCTGCGTATCTCCGTCTTCTGCGTCTGCTGTTGCCTACATCTTAGCCAAAAGCTTTTCCACTATGTCTCGCAAGGAGAAACTGTGCCAGGGCAGAAAACATCACCGATTTGTGTTCTAATAGTTGCACGGAGGTCTGCAGAGTGTTTTGCAAGAAGTAAAAGAAAGTTGTCCAAAACAGCTCCTCTTCGAAGGGAATGCTAATGGAGAAGGCAATAGAGTGGAAGGCAACTGTTTTCCACAGGTTTGCGAGCTGCGCACACAATCCCAGTGTAGTGCGGCTTCGTTCTTCACCTTTCGGAAGATGCAGCTTTGCCCTTCTTCCGGAGGCGAAGAAGCGGCTTCTTCGCGCACAGAGCATTGTGCCGGTCGTGGTGCGTTCCTGAGAGCGGCTTCTGCTGAAAGACGCCCGGGTCCGGCGCTCTGCTTCTGAGAGCTGCGTATCTCCGTCTTCTGCGTCTGCTGTCGCCTACATCTTAGCCAAAAGCTTTTCCACTATGTCTCGCAAGGAGAAACTGTGCCAGGGCAGAAAACATCACCGATATGTGTTCTAGACGTTGCACGGAGGTCTGCAGAGTGTTTTGCAAGAAGTAAAGAAAGTTGTCCAAAACAGCTCATGTTTGAAGGGAATGCTAATGGAGAAGGCAGTAGAGTGGAAGGCAACTGTTTTCCACAAGTTTGCAAGCTGCGCACACAATCCCAGGGTAATTCGGCTTCCTTCTTCGCCTTTTGGAAGATGCATCTTTCCCCGGCTCCCGGAGGCGAAGAAGCGGCTTCATCGCGCACAGAGCATTGTGCCGGTCGTGGTGCGTTCCCGAGAGCGGCTTCTGCTGAAAGACGCCCGGGACCGGCGCTCTGCTTCGCAGAGCTCCGTATCATGGTCTTCTGCGTCTGCTGTTGCCTACATCTTAGCCAAAAGATTTTCCTCTATGTCTCACACGGAGAAACTGTGCCAGGGCGGACAACGTCACTGATTGTGTTCCAGAAGTTTCACGGAGGTCTGCAGAGTGTTTTGCAAGAAGTAAAAGAAAGTTGTCCAAAACAGCTCCTCTTCGAATGGAATGCTAATGGAGAGGGTAGGAGAGTGGAAGGCAACTGTTTTCCACAGGTTTGCAAGCTGCGCACACAATCCCAGTGTAGTGCGGCTTCGTTCTTCGCCGTTCGGAAGATGCAGCTTTGCCCTTCTTCCGGAGGCGAAGAAGCGGCTTCTTCACGCACAGAGCATTGTGCCGGTCTTGGTGTGTTCCGGAGAGCGGCTTCTGGTGAAAGACGCCCGGGACCGGCGCTCAGCTTCCTAGAGCTGTGTATCTCAGTCTTCTGCGTCTGCTGTCGCCTACATCTTAGCCAAAAGCTTTTCCACGATGTCTCGCAAGGAGAAACTGTGCCAGGGAAGAAAACATCACCGATTTGTGTTCTAGAGGTTGCACAGAGGTCTGCAGAGTGTTTTGCAAGAAGTTCAAGAAAGTTGTCCAAAACAGCTCCTGTTTGAAGGGAATGTGAATGGAGATGGCAGGAGAGTGGAAGGCAACTGTTTTCCACAAGTTTCCAAGCTGAGCACACAATCCCAGTGTAGTGCGGCTTCGTTCTTCACCTTTTGGAAGATGCAGCTTTGCCCTTCTCCAGGAGGCGAAGAAACGGAGTCTTCGCGCACAGAGCATTGTGCTGGTCGTGGTGCATTCCGGAGAGCGGCTTCTGTCGAAAGACTCCCGGGACCGGCACTCTGCTTCTGAGAGCTGCGTATCTCAGTCTTCTGCGTCTGCTGTCGCCTACATCTTAGCCAAAAGCTTTTCCACTATGTCTCGCAAGGAGAAACTTTGCCAGGGCAGAAAGCATCACCGATTTGTGTTCTAGAGGTTGCACAGAGGTCTGCAGAGTGTTTTGCGAGAAGTACAAGAAAGTTGTCCCAAACAGCTCCTCTTCGAAGGGGATGCTAATGGAGAAGGCAGTAGAGTGGAAGGCAACTGTTTTCCACAGGTTTGCAAGCTGCGCACACAATCCCAGTGTAGTGCGGCTTCGTTCTTCGCCTTTTGGAAGATGCATCTTTCCCCGGCTCCCGGGGGCGAAGAGGCGGCTTCATCGCGCACAGAGCATTGTGCCGGTCGTGGTGCGTTCTGGAGAGCGGCTTCTGCTGAAAGACGCCCGGGACCGGCGCTCTTCTACGCAGAGCTCCGTATCATAGTCTTCTGCGTCTGCTGTCGCCTACATCTTAGCCAAAAGCTTTTCCACTATGTCTTGCAAGGACAAACTGTGCCAGGGCAGAAAACCTCACCGATTTGTGTTCTAATAGTTGCACAGAGGTCTGCAGAGTGTTTTGCAAGAAGTAAAAGAAAGTTGTCCAAAACAGCTCCTCTTCGAAGGGAATGTGAATGGAGAAGGCAGGAGAGTGGAAGGCTACTGTTTTCCACAAGTTTGCGAGCTGCACACACAATCCCAGTGTAGTGCGGCTTCGTTCTTCGCCTTTCGGAAGATGCAGTTTGCCCTTCTTCCGGAGGCGAAGGAGCGCCTTCTTCGCGCACAGAGCATTGTGCCAGTCGTGGTGCGTTCCGGAGAGCGGCTTCTGCCAAAAAACGCCCGGGACCGGCGCTCAGCTTCTGAGAGCTGCGTATCTCCGTCTTCTGCGTCTGCTGTCGCCTACATCTTAGCCAAAAGCTTTTCCACTATGTCTTGCAAAAGGAAACTGTGCCAGGGCAGAAAACGTCACCGATTTGTGTTCTCATAGTTGCACGGAGGTCTGCAGAGTGTTTTGCAAGAAGTAAAGAAAGTTGTCCAAAACAGCTCCTCTTCGAAGGGAATGTGAATGGAGAAGGCAGGAGAGTGGAAGGCTACTGTTTTCCAGAAGTTTGCAAGCTGCGCACACAATCCCAGTGTAGCGCGGGTTCACTCTTCGCCTTTCGGAAGATGCAGTTTGCCCTTCTCCCGGAGGCGAAGAAGCGGCTTCTTTGCACACAGAGCATTGTGCCGCTCGTGGTGCATTCCGGAGAGCGGCTTCTGCCGAAAGACGCCCGGGACCGGCGCTCAGCTTCGCAGAGCTGCATATCTCCGTCTTCTGCGTCTGCTGTCGCCTACATCTTAGCCAAAAGCTTTTCCACTATGTCTCGCAAGGAGAAACTGTGCCAGGGCAGAAAACATCACCGATTTGTGTTCTAATATTTGTACGGAGGTCTGCAGAGTGTTTTGCAAGAAGTAAAAGAAAGTTGTCCAAAACAGCTCCTGTTTGAAGGGAATGTGAATGGAGAAGGCAGGAGAGTGGAAGGCAACTGTTTTCCACAAGTTTCCAAGCTGAGCACACAATCCCAGTGTAGTGTGGCTTCGTTCTTCACCTTTTGGAAGATGCAGCTTTGCCCTTCTCCAGGAGGCGAAGGAACGGAGTCTTCGCGCACAGAGCATTGTGCCGGTCGTGGTGCATTCCGGAGAGCGGCTTCTGTCGAAAGACTCCCGGGACCGGCACTCTGCTTCTGAGAGCTGCGTATCTCAGTCTTCTGCGTCTGCTGTCACCTACATCTTAGCCAAAAGCTTTTCCTCTATGTCTCACACGGAGAAACTGTGCCAGGGCGGACAACGTCACTGATTGTGTTCCAGAAGTTTCACGGTGGTCTGCAGAGTGTTTTGCAAGAAGTACAAGAAAGTTGTCCCAAACAGCTCCTCTTCGAAGGGGATGCTAATGGAGAAGGCAGTAGAGTGGAAGGCTACTGTTTTCCACAGGTTTGCAAGCTGCGCACACCATCCCAGTGTAGTGCGGCTTCGTTCTTCGCCTTTCGGAAGATGCAGCTTTGCCCTTCTTCCGGAGGCAAAGAAGCGGCTTCTTCGCGCACAGAGCATTGTGCCGCTCGTGGTGCGTTCTGGAGAGCGGCTTCTGCCGAAAGACGCCCGGGACCGGCGCTCAGCTTCCCAGAGCTGTGTATCTCAGTCTTCTGCGTCTGCTGTCGCCTACATCTTAGCCAAAAGCTTTTCCACTATGTCTCGCAAGGACAAACTGTGCCAGGGCAGAAAACCTCACCGATTTGTGTTCTAATAGTTGCACAGAGGTCTGCAGAGTGTTTTGCAAGAAGTAAAAGAAAGTTGTCCAAAACAGCTCCTCTTCGAAGGGAATGTGAATGGAGAAGGCAGGAGAGTGGAAGGCTACTGTTTTCCACAAGTTTGCGAGATACACACACAATCCCAGTGTACTGTGGCTTCGTTCTTCGCCTTTCGGAAGATGCAGTTTGCCCTTCTTCCGGAGGCGAAGGAGCGCCTTCTTCGCGCACAGAGCATTGTGCCGGTCGTGGTGCGTTCCGGAGAGCGGCTTCTGCCAAAAAACGCCCGGGACCGGCACTCAGCTTCTGAGAGCTGCGTATCTCCGTCTTCTGCGTCTGCTGTCGCCTACATCTTAGCCAAAAGCTTTTCCACTATGTCTTGCAAACGGAAACTGTGCCAGGGCAGAAAACCTCACCGATTTGTGTTCTCATAGTTGCACGGAGGTCTGCAGAGTGTTTTGCAAGAAGTAAAGAAAGTTGTCCAAAACAGCTCCTCTTCGAATGGAATGTGAATGGAGAAGGCAGGAGAGTGGAAGGCTACTGTTTTCCAGAAGTTTGCAAGCTGCGCACACAATCCCAGTGTAGCGCGGGTTCACTCTTCGCCTTTCGGAAGATGCAGTTTGCCCTTCTCCCGGAGGCGAAGAAGCGGCTTCTTTGCACACAGAGCATTGTGCCGCTCGTGGTGCATTCCGGAGAGCGGCTTCTGCCGAAAGATGCCCGGGACCGGCGCTCTGCTTCGCAGAGCTGCATATCTCCGTCTTCTGCGTCTGCTGTCGCCTACATCTTAGCCAAAAGCTTTTCCACTATGTCTCGCAAGGAGAAACTGTGCCAGGGCAGAAAACATCACCGATTTGTGTTCTAATAGTTGTACGGAGGTCTGCAGAGTGTTTTGCAAGAAGTAAAAGAAAGTTGTCCAAAACAGCTCCTGTTTGAAGGGAATGTGAATGGAGAAGGCAGGAGAGTGGAAGGCAACTGTTTTCCACAGGTTTGCAAGCTGCGCACACAATCCCAGTGTAGTGTGGCTTCGTTCTTCACCTTTTGGAAGATGCAGCTTTGCCCTTCTCCAGGAGGCGAAGGAACGGAGTGTTCGCGCACAGAGCATTGTGCCGGTCGTGGTGCATTCCGGAGAGCGGCTTCTGTCGAAAGACTCCCGGGACCGGCACTCTGCTTCTGAGAGCTGCGTATCTCAGTCTTCTGCGTCTGCTGTCGCCTACATCTTAGCCAAAAGCTTTTCCTCTATGTCTCACACGGAGAAACTGTGCCAGGGCGGACAACGTCACTGATTGTGTTCCAGAAGTTCCACGGTGGTCTGCAGAGTGTTTTGCAAGAAGTACAAGAAAGTTGTCCAAAACAGCTCCTCTTCGAAGGGGATGCTAATGGAGAAGGCAGTAGAGTGGAAGGCTACTGTTTTCCACAGGTTTGCAAGCTGCGCACACCATCCCAGTGTAGTGCGGCTTCGTTCTTCGCCTTTCGGAAGATGCAGCTTTGCCCTTCTTCCGGAGGCAAAGAAGCGGCTTCTTCGCGCACAGAGCATTGTGCCAGTCGTGGTGCATTCCGGAGAGCGGCTTCTGCCGAAAGACGCCCGGGACCGGCGCTCAGCTTCCCAGAGCTGTGTATCTCAGTCTTCTGCGTCTGCTGTCGCCTACATCTTAGCCAAAAGCTTTTCCACTATGTCTCGCAAGGAGAAACTGTGCCAGGGAAGAAAACATCACCGATTTGTGTTCTAGAGGTTGCACAGAGGTCCGCAGAGTGTTTTGCAAGAAGTAAAAGAAAGTTGTCCAAAACAGCTCCTCTTCGAAGGGAATGTGAATGGAGAAGGCAGGAGAGTGGAAGGCTACTGTTTTCCACAGGTTTGCGAGCTGCGCACACAATCCCAGTGTAGTGCGGCTTCGTTCTTCGCCTTTCGGAAGATGCAGCTTTGCCCTTCTCCCGGAGGCGAAGAAGCGGCTTCATCGCGCACAGAGCATTGTGCCGGTCTTGGTGCGTTCCGGAGAGCGGCTTCTGCTGAAAGACGCCCGGGACCGGCGCTC
The DNA here is from genome assembly GCF_037042795.1 of Molothrus aeneus. Lineage (NCBI taxonomy): Eukaryota > Metazoa > Chordata > Aves > Passeriformes > Icteridae > Molothrus > Molothrus aeneus. Next base: position 449,318 of record NC_089652.1, read on the forward strand.
TGCTTCGCAGAGCTCTGTATCATGGTCTTCTGCGTCTGCTGTCGCCTACATCTTAGCCAAAAGCTTTTCCTCTATGTCTCACACGGAGAAACTGTGCCAGGGCGGACAACGTCACCGATTGTGTTCCAGAAGTTTCACGGAGGTCTGCAGAGTGTTTTGCAAGAAGTAAAAGAAAGTTGTCCAAAACAGCTCCTGTTTGAAGGGAATGCTAATGGAGAAGGCAGTAGAGTGGAAGGCAACTGTTTTCCACAAGTTTGCAAGCTGCGCACACAATCCCAGCGTAGTGCGGCTTCGTTCATCGCCTTTTGGAAGATGCATCTTTCCCCGGCTCCCGGAGGCGAAGAAGAGGCTTCATCGCGCACAGAGCATTGTGCCGGTCGTGGTGCGTTCTGGAGAGCGGCTTCTGCTGAAAGACGCCCGGGACCGGCGCTCTGCTTCGCAGAGCTCCGTATCATGGTCTTCTGCGTCTGCTGTCGCCTACATCTTAGCCAAAAGCTTTTCCTCTATTTCTCACACGGAGAAACTGTGCCAGGGCGGACAACGTCACTGATTGTGTTCCAGAAGTTTCACGGAGGTCTGCAGAGTGTTTTGCAAGAAGTAAAAGAAAGTTGTCCAAAACAGCTCCTCTTCGAATGGAATGCTAATGGAGAGGGTAGGAGAGTGGAAGGCAACTGTTTTCCACAGGTTTGCAAGCTGCGCACACAATCCCAGTGTAGTGCGGCTTCGTTCTTCGCCTTTCGGAAGATGCAGCTTTGCCCTTCTTCCGGAGGCGAAGAAGCGGCTTCTTCACGCACAGAGCATTGTGCCGGTCGTGGTGTGTTCCGGAGAGCGGCTTCTGGTGAAAGACGCCCGGGACCGGCGCTCAGCTTCCTAGAGCTGTGTATCTCAGTCTTCTGCGTCTGCTGTCGCCTACATCTTAGCCAAAAGCTTTTCCACTATGTCTCGCAAGGAGAAACTGTGCCAGGTCAGAAAACATCACCGATTTGTGTTCTAGAGGTTGCACGGAGGTCTGCAGAGTGTTTTGCAAGAAGTACAAGAAAGTTGTCCAAAACAGCTCCTCTTCGGAGGGGATGCTAATGGAGAAGGCAGTAGAGTGGAAGGCTACTGTTTTCCACAAGTTTGCAAGCTGCGCACACCATCCCAGTGTACTGGGGCTTCGTTCTTTGCCTTTCGGAAGATGCAGCTTTGCCCTTCTCCAGGAGGCGAAGAAGCGGCTTCTTCGCGCACAGAGCATTGTGCCGCTCGTGGTGCGTTCCGGAGAGGGGCTTCTGCCGAAAGATGCCCGGGTCCGGCGCTCTGCTTCTGAGAGCTGCGTATCTCCGTCTTCTGCGTCTGCTGTCGCCTACATCTTAGCCAAAAGCTTTTCCACTATGTCTCGCAAGGAGAAACTGTGCCAGAAAAGAAAACATCACCGATATGTGTTCTAGACGTTGCACGGAGGTCTGCAGAGTGTTTTGCAAGAAGTAAAAGAAAGTTGTCCAAAACAGCTCCTCTTCGAAGGGAATGTGAATGGAGAAGGCAGGAGAGTGGAAGGCAACTGTTTTCCACAAGTTTGCAAGCTGCGCACACCATCCCAGTGTACTGCGGCTTCGTTCTTTGCCTTTCGGAAGATGCAGCTTTGCCCTTCTCCAGGAGGCGAAGAAGCGGCTTCTTCGCGCACAGAGCATTGTGCCGCTTGTTGTGCGTTCTGGAGAGCGGCTTCTGCCGAAAGACGCCTGTGACCGGCGCTCTGCTTCTGAGAGCTGCGTATCTCCGTCTTCTGCGTCTGCTGTCGCCTACATCTTAGCCAAAAGCTTTTCCACTATGTCTTGCAAACGGAAACTGTGCCAGGGCAGAAAACCTCACCGATTTGTGTTCTAATAGTTGCACAGAGGTCTGCAGAGTGTTTTGCAAGAAGTAAAAGAAAGTTGTCCAAAACAGCTCCTCTTCGAAGGGAATGTGAATGGAGAAGGCAGGAGAGTGGAAGGCTACTGTTTTCCACAAGTTTGCGAGCTGCACACACAATCCCAGTGTAGTGCGGCTTCGTTCTTCGCCTTTCGGAAGATGCAGCTTTGCCCTTCTCCCGGAGGCGAAGAATCGGCTTCTTCGCGCACAGAGCATTGTGACGGTCGTGGTGCGTTCTGGAGAGCGGCTTCTGCTGAAAGACGCCCGGGACCGGCACTCTGCTTCTGAGAGCTGCGTATCTCCGTCTTCTGCGTCTGCTGTCGCCTACATCTTAGCCAAAAGCTTTTCCACTATGTCTCGCAAGGAGAAACTGTGCCAGAAAAGAAAACATCACCGATATGTGTTCTAGACGTTGCACGGAGGTCTGCAGAGTGTTTTGCAAGAAGTAAAGAAAGTTGTCCAAAACAGCTCCTCTTCGAAGGGAATGCTAATGGAGAAGGCAGTAGAGTGGAAGGCAACTGTTTTCCACAAGTTTGCAAGCTGCGCACACAATCCCAGGGTAATTCGGCTTCCTTCTTCGCCTTTTGGAAGATGCATCTTTCCCCGGCTCCCGGAGGCGAGGAAGCGGCTTCATCGCGCACAGAGCATTGTGCCGGTCGTGGTGCGTTCCGGAGAGCGGCTTCTGGTGAAAGACGCCCGGGACCGGCGCTCAGCTTCCTAGAGCTGTGTATCTCAGTCTTCTGCGTCTGCTGTCGCCTACATCTTAGCCAAAAGCTTTTCCACTATGTCTCGCAAGGAGAAACTGTGCCAGGTCAGAAAACATCACCGATTTGTGTTCTAGAGGTTGCACAGAGGTCTGCAGAGTGTTTTGCAAGAAGTACAAGAAAGTTGTCCAAAACAGCTCCTCTTCGAAGGGGATGCTAATGGAGAAGGCAGTAGAGTGGAAGGCTACTGTTTTCCACAAGTTTGCAAGCTACGCATACAATCCCAGTGTAGTGCGGCTTCGTTCTTCGCCTTTCGGAAGATGCAGCTTTGCCCTTCTCCCGGAGGCGAAGAATCGGCTTCTTCGCGCACAGAGCATTGTGACGGTCGTGGTGCATTCCGGAGAGCGGCTTCTGGTGAAAGACGCCCGGGACCGGCGCTCTGCTTCTGAGAGCTGTGTATCTCCTTCTTCTACGTCTGCTGTCGCCTACATCTTAGCCAAAAGCTTTTCCACTATGTCTCGCAAGGAGAAACTGTGCCAGGGAAGAAAACATCACCAATTTTTGTTCTAAGAGTTGCAGAGAGGTCTGCAGAGTGTTTTGCAAGAAGTAAAAGAAAGTTGTCCAAAACAGCTCCTCTTCGAAGGGAATGTGAATGGAGAAGGCAGTAGAGTGGAAGGCAACTGTTTTCCACAAGTTTGCGAGCTGCACACACAATCCCAGTGTAGTGCGGCTTCGTTCTTCGCCTTTCGGAAGATGCAGTTTGCCCTTCTTCCGGAGGCAAAGAAGCGGCTTCTTCGCGCACAGAGCATTGTGCCGGTCGTGGTGCGTTCCCGAGAGCGGCTTCTGCCGAAAGACGCTCGGGACCGGCGCTCTGCTTCTGAGAGCTGTGTATCTCCGTCTTCTGTGTCTGCTGTCGCCTACATCTTAGCCAGAAGCTTTTCCACTATGTCTTGCAAAAGGAAACTGTGCCAGGGAAGAAAACATCACCGATTTGTGTTCTCATAGTTGCACGGAGGTCTGCAGAGTGTTTTGCAAGAAGTACAAGAAAGTTGTCCAAAACAGCTCCTCTTCGTAGGGAATGCTAATGGAGAAGGCAGTAGAGTGGAAGGCAACTTTTTTCCACAAGTTTGCAAGCTGCGCACACAATCCCAGGGTAATTTGGCTTCGTTCTTCGCCTTTCGGAAGATGCAGCTTTCCCCGGCTCCCGGAGGTGAAGAAGCGGCTTCATCGTGCACAGAGCATTGTGCCAGCCGTGGTGCATTCTGGAGAGCAGCTTCTGCCAAAAGACGCCCGGGACTGGTGCTCTGCTTCGCACAGCTACGTGTCATGGTCTTCTGCATCTGCTGTCGCCTACATCTCAGCCAAAAACTTTTCCTCTATGTCTCACACGGAGAAACTGTGCCAGGGGGGACAACGTCACCGATTGTGTTCCAGAATTTTCACGGAGGTCTGCAGAGTGTTTTGCAAGAAGTAAAAGAAAGTTGTCCAAAACAGCTCCTCTTCAAAGGGAATGTGAATGGAGAAGGCAGGAGAGTGGAAGGCAACTGTTTTCCACAAGTTTGCAAGCTGCGCACACAATCCCAGGGTAATTCGGCTTCCTTCTTCGCCTTTTGGAAGATGCATCTTTCCCCGGCTCCTGGAGGGGAAGATGCGGCTTCATCGCGCACAGAGCATTGTGCCGGTCGTGGTGCGTTCTGGAGAGCGGCTTCTGCTGAAAGACGCCCGGGACCGGCGCTCTGCTTCGCAGAGCTGCGTATCTCCGTCTTCTGCGTCTGCTGTTGCCTACATCTTAGCCAAAAGCTTTTCCACTATGTCTCGCAAGGAGAAACTGTGCCAGGGCAGAAAACCTCACCGATTTGTGTTCTAATAGTTGCACGGAGGTCTGCAGAGTGTTTTGCAAGAAGTAAAAGAAAGTTGTCCAAAACAGCTCCTCTTCGAAGGGAATGCTAATGGAGAAGGCAATAGAGTGGAAGGCAACTGTTTTCCACAGGTTTGCGAGCTGCGCACACAATCCCAGTGTAGTGCGGCTTCGTTCTTCACCTTTCGGAAGATGCAGCTTTGCCCTTCTTCCGGAGGCGAAGAAGCGGCTTCTTCGCGCACAGAGCATTGTGCCGGTCGTGGTGCGTTCCTGAGAGCGGCTTCTGCTGAAAGACGCCCGGGTCCGGCGCTCTGCTTCTGAGAGCTGCGTATCTCCGTCTTCTGCGTCTGCTGTCGCCTACATCTTAGCCAAAAGCTTTTCCACTATGTCTCGCAAGGAGAAACTGTGCCAGGGCAGAAAACATCACCGATATGTGTTCTAGACGTTGCACGGAGGTCTGCAGAGTGTTTTGCAAGAAGTAAAGAAAGTTGTCCAAAACAGCTCATGTTTGAAGGGAATGCTAATGGAGAAGGCAGTAGAGTGGAAGGCAACTGTTTTCCACAAGTTTGCAAGCTGCGCACACAATCCCAGGGTAATTCGGCTTCCTTCTTCGCCTTTTGGAAGATGCATCTTTCCCCGGCTCCCGGAGGCGAAGAAGCGGCTTCATCGCGCACAGAGCATTGTGCCGGTCGTGGTGCGTTCCCGAGAGCGGCTTCTGCTGAAAGACGCCCGGGACCGGCGCTCTGCTTCGCAGAGCTCCGTATCATGGTCTTCTGCGTCTGCTGTCGCCTACATCTTAGCCAAAAGATTTTCCTCTATGTCTCACACGGAGAAACTGTGCCAGGGCGGACAACGTCACTGATTGTGTTCCAGAAGTTTCACGGAGGTCTGCAGAGTGTTTTGCAAGAAGTAAAAGAAAGTTGTCCAAAACAGCTCCTCTTCGAATGGAATGCTAATGGAGAGGGTAGGAGAGTGGAAGGCAACTGTTTTCCACAGGTTTGCAAGCTGCGCACACAATCCCAGTGTAGTGCGGCTTCGTTCTTCGCCGTTCGGAAGATGCAGCTTTGCCCTTCTTCCGGAGGCGAAGAAGCGGCTTCTTCACGCACAGAGCATTGTGCCGGTCGTGGTGTGTTCCGGAGAGCGGCTTCTGGTGAAAGACGCCCGGGACCGGCGCTCAGCTTCCTAGAGCTGTGTATCTCAGTCTTCTGCGTCTGCTGTCGCCTACATCTTAGCCAAAAGCTTTTCCACGATGTCTCGCAAGGAGAAACTGTGCCAGGGAAGAAAACATCACCGATTTGTGTTCTAGAGGTTGCACAGAGGTCTGCAGAGTGTTTTGCAAGAAGTTCAAGAAAGTTGTCCAAAACAGCTCCTGTTTGAAGGGAATGTGAATGGAGATGGCAGGAGAGTGGAAGGCAACTGTTTTCCACAAGTTTCCAAGCTGCGCACACAATCCCAGTGTAGTGCGGCTTCGTTCTTCACCTTTTGGAAGATGCAGCTTTGCCCTTCTCCAGGAGGCGAAGAAACGGAGTCTTCGCGCACAGAGCATTGTGCTGGTCGTGGTGCATTCCGGAGAGCGGCGTCTGTCGAAAGACTCCCGGGACCGGCACTCTGCTTCTGAGAGCTGCGTATCTCAGTCTTCTGCGTCTGCTGTCGCCTACATCTTAGCCAAAAGCTTTTCCACTATGTCTCGCAAGGAGAAACTTTGCCAGGGCAGAAAGCATCACCGATTTGTGTTCTAGAGGTTGCACAGAGGTCTGCAGAGTGTTTTGCAAGAAGTAAAAGAAAGTTGTCCAAAACAGCTCCTCTTCAAAGGGAATGTGAATGGAGAAGGCAGGAGAGTGGAAGGCAACTGTTTTCCACAAGTTTGCAAGCTGCGCACACAATCCCAGGGTAATTCGGCTTCCTTCTTCGCCTTTTGGAAGATGCATCTTTCCCCGGCTCCTGGAGGGGAAGATGCGGCTTCATCGCGCACAGAGCATTGTGCCGGTCGTGGTGCGTTCTGGAGAGCGGCTTCTGCTGAAAGACGCCCGGGACCGGCGCTCTGCTTCGCAGAGCTGCGTATCTCCGTCTTCTGCGTCTGCTGTTGCCTACATCTTAGCCAAAAGCTTTTCCACTATGTCTCGCAAGGAGAAACTGTGCCAGGGCAGAAAACATCACCGATTTGTGTTCTAATAGTTGCACGGAGGTCTGCAGAGTGTTTTGCAAGAAGTAAAAGAAAGTTGTCCAAAACAGCTCCTCTTCGAAGGGAATGCTAATGGAGAAGGCAATAGAGTGGAAGGCAACTGTTTTCCACAGGTTTGCGAGCTGCGCACACAATCCCAGTGTAGTGCGGCTTCGTTCTTCACCTTTCGGAAGATGCAGCTTTGCCCTTCTTCCGGAGGCGAAGAAGCGGCTTCTTCGCGCACAGAGCATTGTGCCGGTCGTGGTGCGTTCCTGAGAGCGGCTTCTGCTGAAAGACGCCCGGGTCCGGCGCTCTGCTTCTGAGAGCTGCGTATCTCCGTCTTCTGCGTCTGCTGTCGCCTACATCTTAGCCAAAAGCTTTTCCACTATGTCTCGCAAGGAGAAACTGTGCCAGGGCAGAAAACATCACCGATATGTGTTCTAGACGTTGCACGGAGGTCTGCAGAGTGTTTTGCAAGAAGTAAAGAAAGTTGTCCAAAACAGCTCATGTTTGAAGGGAATGCTAATGGAGAAGGCAGTAGAGTGGAAGGCAACTGTTTTCCACAAGTTTGCAAGCTGCGCACACAATCCCAGGGTAATTCGGCTTCCTTCTTCGCCTTTTGGAAGATGCATCTTTCCCCGGCTCCCGGAGGCGAAGAAGCGGCTTCATCGCGCACAGAGCATTGTGCCGGTCGTGGTGCGTTCCCGAGAGCGGCTTCTGCTGAAAGACGCCCGGGACCGGCGCTCTGCTTCGCAGAGCTCCGTATCATGGTCTTCTGCGTCTGCTGTTGCCTACATCTTAGCCAAAAGATTTTCCTCTATGTCTCACACGGAGAAACTGTGCCAGGGCGGACAACGTCACTGATTGTGTTCCAGAAGTTTCACGGAGGTCTGCAGAGTGTTTTGCAAGAAGTAAAAGAAAGTTGTCCAAAACAGCTCCTCTTCGAATGGAATGCTAATGGAGAGGGTAGGAGAGTGGAAGGCAACTGTTTTCCACAGGTTTGCAAGCTGCGCACACAATCCCAGTGTAGTGCGGCTTCGTTCTTCGCCGTTCGGAAGATGCAGCTTTGCCCTTCTTCCGGAGGCGAAGAAGCGGCTTCTTCACGCACAGAGCATTGTGCCGGTCTTGGTGTGTTCCGGAGAGCGGCTTCTGGTGAAAGACGCCCGGGACCGGCGCTCAGCTTCCTAGAGCTGTGTATCTCAGTCTTCTGCGTCTGCTGTCGCCTACATCTTAGCCAAAAGCTTTTCCACGATGTCTCGCAAGGAGAAACTGTGCCAGGGAAGAAAACATCACCGATTTGTGTTCTAGAGGTTGCACAGAGGTCTGCAGAGTGTTTTGCAAGAAGTTCAAGAAAGTTGTCCAAAACAGCTCCTGTTTGAAGGGAATGTGAATGGAGATGGCAGGAGAGTGGAAGGCAACTGTTTTCCACAAGTTTCCAAGCTGAGCACACAATCCCAGTGTAGTGCGGCTTCGTTCTTCACCTTTTGGAAGATGCAGCTTTGCCCTTCTCCAGGAGGCGAAGAAACGGAGTCTTCGCGCACAGAGCATTGTGCTGGTCGTGGTGCATTCCGGAGAGCGGCTTCTGTCGAAAGACTCCCGGGACCGGCACTCTGCTTCTGAGAGCTGCGTATCTCAGTCTTCTGCGTCTGCTGTCGCCTACATCTTAGCCAAAAGCTTTTCCACTATGTCTCGCAAGGAGAAACTTTGCCAGGGCAGAAAGCATCACCGATTTGTGTTCTAGAGGTTGCACAGAGGTCTGCAGAGTGTTTTGCGAGAAGTACAAGAAAGTTGTCCCAAACAGCTCCTCTTCGAAGGGGATGCTAATGGAGAAGGCAGTAGAGTGGAAGGCAACTGTTTTCCACAGGTTTGCAAGCTGCGCACACAATCCCAGTGTAGTGCGGCTTCGTTCTTCGCCTTTTGGAAGATGCATCTTTCCCCGGCTCCCGGGGGCGAAGAGGCGGCTTCATCGCGCACAGAGCATTGTGCCGGTCGTGGTGCGTTCTGGAGAGCGGCTTCTGCTGAAAGACGCCCGGGACCGGCGCTCTTCTACGCAGAGCTCCGTATCATAGTCTTCTGCGTCTGCTGTCGCCTACATCTTAGCCAAAAGCTTTTCCACTATGTCTTGCAAGGACAAACTGTGCCAGGGCAGAAAACCTCACCGATTTGTGTTCTAATAGTTGCACAGAGGTCTGCAGAGTGTTTTGCAAGAAGTAAAAGAAAGTTGTCCAAAACAGCTCCTCTTCGAAGGGAATGTGAATGGAGAAGGCAGGAGAGTGGAAGGCTACTGTTTTCCACAAGTTTGCGAGCTGCACACACAATCCCAGTGTAGTGCGGCTTCGTTCTTCGCCTTTCGGAAGATGCAGTTTGCCCTTCTTCCGGAGGCGAAGGAGCGCCTTCTTCGCGCACAGAGCATTGTGCCAGTCGTGGTGCGTTCCGGAGAGCGGCTTCTGCCAAAAAACGCCCGGGACCGGCGCTCAGCTTCTGAGAGCTGCGTATCTCCGTCTTCTGCGTCTGCTGTCGCCTACATCTTAGCCAAAAGCTTTTCCACTATGTCTTGCAAAAGGAAACTGTGCCAGGGCAGAAAACGTCACCGATTTGTGTTCTCATAGTTGCACGGAGGTCTGCAGAGTGTTTTGCAAGAAGTAAAGAAAGTTGTCCAAAACAGCTCCTCTTCGAAGGGAATGTGAATGGAGAAGGCAGGAGAGTGGAAGGCTACTGTTTTCCAGAAGTTTGCAAGCTGCGCACACAATCCCAGTGTAGCGCGGGTTCACTCTTCGCCTTTCGGAAGATGCAGTTTGCCCTTCTCCCGGAGGCGAAGAAGCGGCTTCTTTGCACACAGAGCATTGTGCCGCTCGTGGTGCATTCCGGAGAGCGGCTTCTGCCGAAAGACGCCCGGGACCGGCGCTCAGCTTCGCAGAGCTGCATATCTCCGTCTTCTGCGTCTGCTGTCGCCTACATCTTAGCCAAAAGCTTTTCCACTATGTCTCGCAAGGAGAAACTGTGCCAGGGCAGAAAACATCACCGATTTGTGTTCTAATATTTGTACGGAGGTCTGCAGAGTGTTTTGCAAGAAGTAAAAGAAAGTTGTCCAAAACAGCTCCTGTTTGAAGGGAATGTGAATGGAGAAGGCAGGAGAGTGGAAGGCAACTGTTTTCCACAAGTTTCCAAGCTGAGCACACAATCCCAGTGTAGTGTGGCTTCGTTCTTCACCTTTTGGAAGATGCAGCTTTGCCCTTCTCCAGGAGGCGAAGGAACGGAGTCTTCGCGCACAGAGCATTGTGCCGGTCGTGGTGCATTCCGGAGAGCGGCTTCTGTCGAAAGACTCCCGGGACCGGCACTCTGCTTCTGAGAGCTGCGTATCTCAGTCTTCTGCGTCTGCTGTCACCTACATCTTAGCCAAAAGCTTTTCCTCTATGTCTCACACGGAGAAACTGTGCCAGGGCGGACAACGTCACTGATTGTGTTCCAGAAGTTTCACGGTGGTCTGCAGAGTGTTTTGCAAGAAGTACAAGAAAGTTGTCCCAAACAGCTCCTCTTCGAAGGGGATGCTAATGGAGAAGGCAGTAGAGTGGAAGGCTACTGTTTTCCACAGGTTTGCAAGCTGCGCACACCATCCCAGTGTAGTGCGGCTTCGTTCTTCGCCTTTCGGAAGATGCAGCTTTGCCCTTCTTCCGGAGGCAAAGAAGCGGCTTCTTCGCGCACAGAGCATTGTGCCGCTCGTGGTGCGTTCTGGAGAGCGGCTTCTGCCGAAAGACGCCCGGGACCGGCGCTCAGCTTCCCAGAGCTGTGTATCTCAGTCTTCTGCGTCTGCTGTCGCCTACATCTTAGCCAAAAGCTTTTCCACTATGTCTCGCAAGGACAAACTGTGCCAGGGCAGAAAACCTCACCGATTTGTGTTCTAATAGTTGCACAGAGGTCTGCAGAGTGTTTTGCAAGAAGTAAAAGAAAGTTGTCCAAAACAGCTCCTCTTCGAAGGGAATGTGAATGGAGAAGGCAGGAGAGTGGAAGGCTACTGTTTTCCACAAGTTTGCGAGATACACACACAATCCCAGTGTACTGTGGCTTCGTTCTTCGCCTTTCGGAAGATGCAGTTTGCCCTTCTTCCGGAGGCGAAGGAGCGCCTTCTTCGCGCACAGAGCATTGTGCCGGTCGTGGTGCGTTCCGGAGAGCGGCTTCTGCCAAAAAACGCCCGGGACCGGCACTCAGCTTCTGAGAGCTGCGTATCTCCGTCTTCTGCGTCTGCTGTCGCCTACATCTTAGCCAAAAGCTTTTCCACTATGTCTTGCAAACGGAAACTGTGCCAGGGCAGAAAACCTCACCGATTTGTGTTCTCATAGTTGCACGGAGGTCTGCAGAGTGTTTTGCAAGAAGTAAAGAAAGTTGTCCAAAACAGCTCCTCTTCGAATGGAATGTGAATGGAGAAGGCAGGAGAGTGGAAGGCTACTGTTTTCCAGAAGTTTGCAAGCTGCGCACACAATCCCAGTGTAGCGCGGGTTCACTCTTCGCCTTTCGGAAGATGCAGTTTGCCCTTCTCCCGGAGGCGAAGAAGCGGCTTCTTTGCACACAGAGCATTGTGCCGCTCGTGGTGCATTCCGGAGAGCGGCTTCTGCCGAAAGATGCCCGGGACCGGCGCTCTGCTTCGCAGAGCTGCATATCTCCGTCTTCTGCGTCTGCTGTCGCCTACATCTTAGCCAAAAGCTTTTCCACTATGTCTCGCAAGGAGAAACTGTGCCAGGGCAGAAAACATCACCGATTTGTGTTCTAATAGTTGTACGGAGGTCTGCAGAGTGTTTTGCAAGAAGTAAAAGAAAGTTGTCCAAAACAGCTCCTGTTTGAAGGGAATGTGAATGGAGAAGGCAGGAGAGTGGAAGGCAACTGTTTTCCACAGGTTTGCAAGCTGCGCACACAATCCCAGTGTAGTGTGGCTTCGTTCTTCACCTTTTGGAAGATGCAGCTTTGCCCTTCTCCAGGAGGCGAAGGAACGGAGTGTTCGCGCACAGAGCATTGTGCCGGTCGTGGTGCATTCCGGAGAGCGGCTTCTGTCGAAAGACTCCCGGGACCGGCACTCTGCTTCTGAGAGCTGCGTATCTCAGTCTTCTGCGTCTGCTGTCGCCTACATCTTAGCCAAAAGCTTTTCCTCTATGTCTCACACGGAGAAACTGTGCCAGGGCGGACAACGTCACTGATTGTGTTCCAGAAGTTCCACGGTGGTCTGCAGAGTGTTTTGCAAGAAGTACAAGAAAGTTGTCCAAAACAGCTCCTCTTCGAAGGGGATGCTAATGGAGAAGGCAGTAGAGTGGAAGGCTACTGTTTTCCACAGGTTTGCAAGCTGCGCACACCATCCCAGTGTAGTGCGGCTTCGTTCTTCGCCTTTCGGAAGATGCAGCTTTGCCCTTCTTCCGGAGGCAAAGAAGCGGCTTCTTCGCGCACAGAGCATTGTGCCAGTCGTGGTGCATTCCGGAGAGCGGCTTCTGCCGAAAGACGCCCGGGACCGGCGCTCAGCTTCCCAGAGCTGTGTATCTCAGTCTTCTGCGTCTGCTGTCGCCTACATCTTAGCCAAAAGCTTTTCCACTATGTCTCGCAAGGAGAAACTGTGCCAGGGAAGAAAACATCACCGATTTGTGTTCTAGAGGTTGCACAGAGGTCCGCAGAGTGTTTTGCAAGAAGTAAAAGAAAGTTGTCCAAAACAGCTCCTCTTCGAAGGGAATGTGAATGGAGAAGGCAGGAGAGTGGAAGGCTACTGTTTTCCACAGGTTTGCGAGCTGCGCACACAATCCCAGTGTAGTGCGGCTTCGTTCTTCGCCTTTCGGAAGATGCAGCTTTGCCCTTCTCCCGGAGGCGAAGAAGCGGCTTCATCGCGCACAGAGCATTGTGCCGGTCTTGGTGCGTTCCGGAGAGCGGCTTCTGCTGAAAGACGCCCGGGACCGGCGCTCTGCTTCGCAGAGCTCTGTATCATGGTCTTCTGCGTCTGCTGTCGCCTACATCTTAGCCAAAAGCTTTTCCTCTATGTCTCACACGGAGAAACTGTGCCAGGGCGGACAACGTCACCGATTGTGTTCCAGAAGTTTCACGGAGGTCTGCAGAGTGTTTTGCAAGAAGTAAAAGAAAGTTGTCCAAAACAGCTCCTGTTTGAAGGGAATGCTAATGGAGAAGGCAGTAGAGTGGAAGGCAACTGTTTTCCACAAGTTTGCAAGCTGCGCACACAATCCCAGCGTAGTGCGGCTTCGTTCATCGCCTTTTGGAAGATGCATCTTTCCCCGGCTCCCGGAGGCGAAGAAGAGGCTTCATCGCGCACAGAGCATTGTGCCGGTCGTGGTGCGTTCTGGAGAGCGGCTTCTGCTGAAAGACGCCCGGGACCGGCGCTCTGCTTCGCAGAGCTCCGTATCGTGGTCTTCTGCGTCTGCTGTCGCCTACATCTTAGCCAAAAGCTTTTCCTCTATGTCTCACACGGAGAAACTGTGCCAGGGCGGACAACGTCACTGATTGTGTTCCAGAAGTTTCACGGAGGTCTGCAGAGTGTTTTGCAAGAAGTAAAAGAAAGTTGTCCAAAACAGCTCCTCTTCGAATGGAATGCTAATGGAGAGGGTAGGAGAGTGGAAGGCAACTGTTTTCCACAGGTTTGCAAGCTGCGCACACAATCCCAGTGTAGTGCGGCTTCGTTCTTCGCCTTTCGGAAGATGCAGCTTTGCCCTTCTTCCGGAGGCGAAGAAGCGGCTTCTTCACGCACAGAGCATTGTGCCGGTCGTGGTGTGTTCCGGAGAGCGGCTTCTGGTGAAAGACGCCCGGGACCGGCGCTCAGCTTCCTAGAGCTGTGTATCTCAGTCTTCTGCGTCTGCTGTCGCCTACATCTTAGCCAAAAGCTTTTCCACTATGTCTCGCAAGGAGAAACTGTGCCAGGTCAGAAAACATCACCGATTTGTGTTCTAGAGGTTGCACGGAGGTCTGCAGAGTGTTTTGCAAGAAGTACAAGAAAGTTGTCCAAAACAGCTCCTCTTCGGAGGGGATGCTAATGGAGAAGGCAGTAGAGTGGAAGGCTACTGTTTTCCACAAGTTTGCAAGCTGCGCACACCATCCCAGTGTACTGGGGCTTCGTTCTTTGCCTTTCGGAAGATGCAGCTTTGCCCTTCTCCAGGAGGCGAAGAAGCGGCTTCTTCGCGCACAGAGCATTGTGCCGCTCGTGGTGCGTTCCGGAGAGGGGCTTCTGCCGAAAGATGCCCGGGTCCGGCGCTCTGCTTCTGAGAGCTGCGTATCTCCGTCTTCTGCGTCTGCTGTCGCCTACATCTTAGCCAAAAGCTTTTCCACTATGTCTCGCAAGGAGAAACTGTGCCAGAAAAGAAAACATCACCGATATGTGTTCTAGACGTTGCACGGAGGTCTGCAGAGTGTTTTGCAAGAAGTAAAAGAAAGTTGTCCAAAACAGCTCCTCTTCGAAGGGAATGTGAATGGAGAAGGCAGGAGAGTGGAAGGCAACTGTTTTCCACAAGTTTGCAAGCTGCGCACACCATCCCAGTGTACTGCGGCTTCGTTCTTTGCCTTTCGGAAGATGCAGCTTTGCCCTTCTCCAGGAGGCGAAGAAGCGGCTTCTTCGCGCACAGAGCATTGTGCCGCTTGTTGTGCGTTCTGGAGAGCGGCTTCTGCCGAAAGACGCCTGTGACCGGCGCTCTGCTTCTGAGAGCTGCGTATCTCCGTCTTCTGCGTCTGCTGTCGCCTACATCTTAGCCAAAAGCTTTTCCACTATGTCTTGCAAACGGAAACTGTGCCAGGGCAGAAAACCTCACCGATTTGTGTTCTAATAGTTGCACAGAGGTCTGCAGAGTGTTTTGCAAGAAGTAAAAGAAAGTTGTCCAAAACAGCTCCTCTTCGAAGGGAATGTGAATGGAGAAGGCAGGAGAGTGGAAGGCTACTGTTTTCCACAAGTTTGCGAGCTGCACACACAATCCCAGTGTAGTGCGGCTTCGTTCTTCGCCTTTCGGAAGATGCAGCTTTGCCCTTCTCCCGGAGGCGAAGAATCGGCTTCTTCGCGCACAGAGCATTGTGACGGTCGTGGTGCGTTCTGGAGAGCGGCTTCTGCTGAAAGACGCCCGGGACCGGCACTCTGCTTCTGAGAGCTGCGTATCTCCGTCTTCTGCGTCTGCTGTCGCCTACATCTTAGCCAAAAGCTTTTCCACTATGTCTCGCAAGGAGAAACTGTGCCAGAAAAGAAAACATCACCGATATGTGTTCTAGACGTTGCACGGAGGTCTGCAGAGTGTTTTGCAAGAAGTAAAGAAAGTTGTCCAAAACAGCTCCTCTTCGAAGGGAATGCTAATGGAGAAGGCAGTAGAGTGGAAGGCAACTGTTTTCCACAAGTTTGCAAGCTGCGCACACAATCCCAGGGTAATTCGGCTTCCTTCTTCGCCTTTTGGAAGATGCATCTTTCCCCGGCTCCCGGAGGCGAGGAAGCGGCTTCATCGCGCACAGAGCATTGTGCCGGTCGTGGTGCGTTCCGGAGAGCGCTTCTGGTGAAAGACGCCCGGGACCGGCGCTCAGCTTCCTAGAGCTGTGTATCTCAGTCTTCTGCGTCTGCTGTCGCCTACATCTTAGCCAAAAGCTTTTCCACTATGTCTCGCAAGGAGAAACTGTGCCAGGTCAGAAAACATCACCGATTTGTGTTCTAGAGGTTGCACAGAGGTCTGCAGAGTGTTTGCAAGAAGTACAAGAAAGTTGTCCAAAACAGCTCCTCTTCGAAGGGATGCTAATGGAGAAGGCAGTAGAGTGGAAGGCTACTGTTTTCCACAAGTTTGCAAGCTACGCATACAATCCCAGTGTAGTGCGGCTTCGTTCTTCGCCTTTCGGAAGATGCAGCTTTGCCCTTCTCCCGGAGGCGAAGAATCGGCTTCTTCGCGCACAGAGCATTGTGACGGTCGGGGTGCATTCCGGAGAGCGGCTTCTGGTGAAAGACGCCCGGGACCGGCGCTCTGCTTCTGAGAGCTGTGTATCTCCTTCTTCTACGTCTGCTGTCGCCTACATCTTAGCCAAAAGCTTTTCCACTATGTCTCGCAAGGAGAAACTGTGCCAGGGAAGAAAACATCACCAATTTTTGTTCTAAGAGTTGCAGAGAGGTCTGCAGAGTGTTTTGCAAGAAGTAAAAGAAAGTTGTCCAAACAGCTCCTCTTCGAAGGGAATGTGAATGGAGAAGGCAGTAGAGTGGAAGGCAACTGTTTTCCACAAGTTTGCGAGCTGCACACACAATCCCAGTGTAGTGCGGCTTCGTTCTTCGCCTTTCGGAAGATGCAGTTTGCCCTTCTTCCGGAGGCAAAGAAGCGGCTTCTTCGCGCACAGAGCATTGTGCCGGTCGTGGTGCGTTCCCGAGAGCGGCTTCTGCCGAAAGACGCTCGGGACCGGGCGCTCTGCTTCTGAGAGCTGTGTATCTCCGTCTTCTGTGTCTGCTGTCGCCTACATCTTAGCCAGAAGCTTTTCCACTATGTCTTGCAAAAGGAAACTGTGCCAGGGAAGAAAACATCACCGATTTGTGTTCTCATAGGTGCACGGAGGGTCTGCAGAGTGTTTTGCAAGAAGTACAAGAAAGTTGTCCTAAACAGCTCCTCTTTTCGTAGGGAATGCTAATGGAGAAGGCAGTAGAGTGGAAGGCAACTTTTTTCCACAAGTTTGCAAGCTGCGCACACAATCCCAGGGTAATTTGGCTTCGTTCTTCGCCTTTCGGAAGATGCAGCTTTCCCCGGCTCCCGGAGGTGAAGAAGCGGCTTCATCGTGCACAGAGCATTGTGCCAGCCGTGGTGCATTCTGGAGAGCAGCTTCTGCCAAAAGACGCCCGGGACTGGTGCTCTGCTTCGCACAGCTACGTGTCATGGTCTTCTGCATCTGCTGTCGCCTACATCTCAGCCAAAAACTTTTCCTCTATGTCTCACACGGAGAAACTGTGCCAGGGGGGACAACGTCACCGATTGTGTTCCAGAATTTTCACGGAGGTCTGCAGAGTGTTTTGCAAGAAGTAAAAGAAAGTTGTCCAAAACAGCTCCTCTTCAAAGGGAATGTGAATGGAGAAGGCAGGAGAGTGGAAGGCAACTGTTTTCCACAAGTTTGCAAGCTGCGCACACAATCCCAGGGTAATTCGGCTTCCTTCTTCGCCTTTTGGAAGATGCATCTTTCCCCGGCTCCTGGAGGGGAAGATGCGGCTTCATCGCGCACAGAGCATTGTGCCGGTCGTGGTGCGTTCTGGAGAGCGGCTTCTGCTGAAAGACGCCCGGGACCGGCGCTCTGCTTCGCAGAGCTGCGTATCTCCGTCTTCTGCGTCTGCTGTTGCCTACATCTTAGCCAAAAGCTTTTCCACTATGTCTCGCAAGGAGAAACTGTGCCAGGGCAGAAAACCTCACCGATTTGTGTTCTAATAGTTGCACGGAGGTCTGCAGAGTGTTTTGCAAGAAGTAAAAGAAAGTTGTCCAAAACAGCTCCTCTTCGAAGGGAATGCTAATGGAGAAGGCAATAGAGTGGAAGGCAACTGTTTTCCACAGGTTTGCGAGCTGCGCACACAATCCCAGTGTAGTGCGGCTTCGTTCTTCACCTTTCGGAAGATGCAGCTTTGCCCTTCTTCCGGAGGCGAAGAAGCGGCTTCTTCGCGCACAGAGCATTGTGCCGGTCGTGGTGCGTTCCTGAGAGCGGCTTCTGCTGAAAGACGCCCGGGTCCGGCGCTCTGCTTCTGAGAGCTGCGTATCTCCGTCTTCTGCGTCTGCTGTCGCCTACATCTTAGCCAAAAGCTTTTCCACTATGTCTCGCAAGGAGAAACTGTGCCAGGGCAGAAAACATCACCGATATGTGTTCTAGACGTTGCACGGAGGTCTGCAGAGTGTTTTGCAAGAAGTAAAGAAAGTTGTCCAAAACAGCTCATGTTTGAAGGGAATGCTAATGGAGAAGGCAGTAGAGTGGAAGGCAACTGTTTTCCACAAGTTTGCAAGCTGCGCACACAATCCCAGGGTAATTCGGCTTCCTTCTTCGCCTTTTGGAAGATGCATCTTTCCCCGGCTCCCGGAGGCGAAGAAGCGGCTTCATCGCGCACAGAGCATTGTGCCGGTCGTGGTGCGTTCCCGAGAGCGGCTTCTGCTGAAAGACGCCCGGGACCGGCGCTCTGCTTCGCAGAGCTCCGTATCATGGTCTTCTGCGTCTGCTGTCGCCTACATCTTAGCCAAAAGATTTTCCTCTATGTCTCACACGGAGAAACTGTGCCAGGGCGGACAACGTCACTGATTGTGTTCCAGAAGTTTCACGGAGGTCTGCAGAGTGTTTTGCAAGAAGTAAAAGAAAGTTGTCCAAAACAGCTCCTCTT
Source organism: Molothrus aeneus (assembly GCF_037042795.1). Classification (NCBI taxonomy): domain Eukaryota; kingdom Metazoa; phylum Chordata; class Aves; order Passeriformes; family Icteridae; genus Molothrus; species Molothrus aeneus. The sequence continues at coordinate 467,245 of NC_089652.1, forward strand.
CGAATGGAATGCTAATGGAGAGGGTAGGAGAGTGGAAGGCAACTGTTTTCCACAGGTTTGCAAGCTGCGCACACAATCCCAGTGTAGTGCGGCTTCGTTCTTCGCCGTTCGGAAGATGCAGCTTTGCCCTTCTTCCGGAGGCGAAGAAGCGGCTTCTTCACGCACAGAGCATTGTGCCGGTCGTGGTGTGTTCCGGAGAGCGGCTTCTGGTGAAAGACGCCCGGGACCGGCGCTCAGCTTCCTAGAGCTGTGTATCTCAGTCTTCTGCGTCTGCTGTCGCCTACATCTTAGCCAAAAGCTTTTCCACGATGTCTCGCAAGGAGAAACTGTGCCAGGGAAGAAAACATCACCGATTTGTGTTCTAGAGGTTGCACAGAGGTCTGCAGAGTGTTTTGCAAGAAGTTCAAGAAAGTTGTCCAAAACAGCTCCTGTTTGAAGGGAATGTGAATGGAGATGGCAGGAGAGTGGAAGGCAACTGTTTTCCACAAGTTTCCAAGCTGAGCACACAATCCCAGTGTAGTGCGGCTTCGTTCTTCACCTTTTGGAAGATGCAGCTTTGCCCTTCTCCAGGAGGCGAAGAAACGGAGTCTTCGCGCACAGAGCATTGTGCTGGTCGTGGTGCATTCCGGAGAGCGGCGTCTGTCGAAAGACTCCCGGGACCGGCACTCTGCTTCTGAGAGCTGCGTATCTCAGTCTTCTGCGTCTGCTGTCGCCTACATCTTAGCCAAAAGCTTTTCCACTATGTCTCGCAAGGAGAAACTTTGCCAGGGCAGAAAGCATCACCGATTTGTGTTCTAGAGGTTGCACAGAGGTCTGCAGAGTGTTTTGCAAGAAGTAAAAGAAAGTTGTCCAAAACAGCTCCTCTTCAAAGGGAATGTGAATGGAGAAGGCAGGAGAGTGGAAGGCAACTGTTTTCCACAAGTTTGCAAGCTGCGCACACAATCCCAGGGTAATTCGGCTTCCTTCTTCGCCTTTTGGAAGATGCATCTTTCCCCGGCTCCTGGAGGGGAAGATGCGGCTTCATCGCGCACAGAGCATTGTGCCGGTCGTGGTGCGTTCTGGAGAGCGGCTTCTGCTGAAAGACGCCCGGGACCGGCGCTCTGCTTCGCAGAGCTGCGTATCTCCGTCTTCTGCGTCTGCTGTTGCCTACATCTTAGCCAAAAGCTTTTCCACTATGTCTCGCAAGGAGAAACTGTGCCAGGGCAGAAAACCTCACCGATTTGTGTTCTAATAGTTGCACGGAGGTCTGCAGAGTGTTTTGCAAGAAGTAAAAGAAAGTTGTCCAAAACAGCTCCTCTTCGAAGGGAATGCTAATGGAGAAGGCAATAGAGTGGAAGGCAACTGTTTTCCACAGGTTTGCGAGCTGCGCACACAATCCCAGTGTAGTGCGGCTTCGTTCTTCACCTTTCGGAAGATGCAGCTTTGCCCTTCTTCCGGAGGCGAAGAAGCGGCTTCTTCGCGCACAGAGCATTGTGCCGGTCGTGGTGCGTTCCTGAGAGCGGCTTCTGCTGAAAGACGCCCGGGTCCGGCGCTCTGCTTCTGAGAGCTGCGTATCTCCGTCTTCTGCGTCTGCTGTCGCCTACATCTTAGCCAAAAGCTTTTCCACTATGTCTCGCAAGGAGAAACTGTGCCAGGGCAGAAAACATCACCGATATGTGTTCTAGACGTTGCACGGAGGTCTGCAGAGTGTTTTGCAAGAAGTAAAGAAAGTTGTCCAAAACAGCTCATGTTTGAAGGGAATGCTAATGGAGAAGGCAGTAGAGTGGAAGGCAACTGTTTTCCACAAGTTTGCAAGCTGCGCACACAATCCCAGGGTAATTCGGCTTCCTTCTTCGCCTTTTGGAAGATGCATCTTTCCCCGGCTCCCGGAGGCGAAGAAGCGGCTTCATCGCGCACAGAGCATTGTGCCGGTCGTGGTGCGTTCTGGAGAGCGGCTTCTGCTGAAAGACGCCCGGGACCGGCGCTCTGCTTCGCAGAGCTCCGTATCATGGTCTTCTGCGTCTGCTGTCGCCTACATCTTAGCCAAAAGATTTTCCTCTATGTCTCACACGGAGAAACTGTGCCAGGGCGGACAACGTCACTGATTGTGTTCCAGAAGTTTCACGGAGGTCTGCAGAGTGTTTTGCAAGAAGTAAAAGAAAGTTGTCCAAAACAGCTCCTCTTCGAATGGAATGCTAATGGAGAGGGTAGGAGAGTGGAAGGCAACTGTTTTCCACAGGTTTGCAAGCTGCGCACACAATCCCAGTGTAGTGCGGCTTCGTTCTTCGCCGTTCGGAAGATGCAGCTTTGCCCTTCTTCCGGAGGCGAAGAAGCGGCTTCTTCACGCACAGAGCATTGTGCCGGTCGTGGTGTGTTCCGGAGAGCGGCTTCTGGTGAAAGACGCCCGGGACCGGCGCTCAGCTTCCTAGAGCTGTGTATCTCAGTCTTCTGCGTCTGCTGTCGCCTACATCTTAGCCAAAAGCTTTTCCACGATGTCTCGCAAGGAGAAACTGTGCCAGGGAAGAAAACATCACCGATTTGTGTTCTAGAGGTTGCACAGAGGTCTGCAGAGTGTTTTGCAAGAAGTTCAAGAAAGTTGTCCAAAACAGCTCCTGTTTGAAGGGAATGTGAATGGAGATGGCAGGAGAGTGGAAGGCAACTGTTTTCCACAAGTTTCCAAGCTGAGCACACAATCCCAGTGTAGTGCGGCTTCGTTCTTCACCTTTTGGAAGATGCAGCTTTGCCCTTCTCCAGGAGGCGAAGAAACGGAGTCTTCGCGCACAGAGCATTGTGCTGGTCGTGGTGCATTCCGGAGAGCGGCGTCTGTCGAAAGACTCCCGGGACCGGCACTCTGCTTCTGAGAGCTGCGTATCTCAGTCTTCTGCGTCTGCTGTCGCCTACATCTTAGCCAAAAGCTTTTCCACTATGTCTCGCAAGGAGAAACTTTGCCAGGGCAGAAAGCATCACCGATTTGTGTTCTAGAGGTTGCACAGAGGTCTGCAGAGTGTTTTGCGAGAAGTACAAGAAAGTTGTCCCAAACAGCTCCTCTTCGAAGGGGATGCTAATGGAGAAGGCAGTAGAGTGGAAGGCAACTGTTTTCCACAGGTTTGCAAGCTGCGCACACAATCCCAGTGTAGTGCGGCTTCGTTCTTCGCCTTTTGGAAGATGCATCTTTCCCCGGCTCCCGGGGGCGAAGAGGCGGCTTCATCGCGCACAGAGCATTGTGCCGGTCGTGGTGCGTTCTGGAGAGCGGCTTCTGCTGAAAGACGCCCGGGACCGGCGCTCTTCTACGCAGAGCTCCGTATCATAGTCTTCTGCGTCTGCTGTCGCCTACATCTTAGCCAAAAGCTTTTCCACTATGTCTCGCAAGGACAAACTGTGCCAGGGCAGAAAACCTCACCGATTTGTGTTCTAATAGTTGCACAGAGGTCTGCAGAGTGTTTTGCAAGAAGTAAAAGAAAGTTGTCCAAAACAGCTCCTCTTCGAAGGGAATGTGAATGGAGAAGGCAGGAGAGTGGAAGGCTACTGTTTTCCACAAGTTTGCGAGCTGCACACACAATCCCAGTGTAGTGCGGCTTCGTTCTTCGCCTTTCGGAAGATGCAGTTTGCCCTTCTTCCGGAGGCGAAGGAGCGCCTTCTTCGCGCACAGAGCATTGTGCCAGTCGTGGTGCGTTCCGGAGAGCGGCTTCTGCCAAAAAACGCCCGGGACCGGCGCTCAGCTTCTGAGAGCTGCGTATCTCCGTCTTCTGCGTCTGCTGTCGCCTACATCTTAGCCAAAAGCTTTTCCACTATGTCTTGCAAAAGGAAACTGTGCCAGGGCAGAAAACGTCACCGATTTGTGTTCTCATAGTTGCACGGAGGTCTGCAGAGTGTTTTGCAAGAAGTAAAGAAAGTTGTCCAAAACAGCTCCTCTTCGAAGGGAATGTGAATGGAGAAGGCAGGAGAGTGGAAGGCTACTGTTTTCCAGAAGTTTGCAAGCTGCGCACACAATCCCAGTGTAGCGCGGGTTCACTCTTCGCCTTTCGGAAGATGCAGTTTGCCCTTCTCCCGGAGGCGAAGAAGCGGCTTCTTTGCACACAGAGCATTGTGCCGCTCGTGGTGCATTCCGGAGAGCGGCTTCTGCCGAAAGACGCCCGGGACCGGCGCTCAGCTTCGCAGAGCTGCGTATCTCCGTCTTCTGCGTCTGCTGTCGCCTACATCTTAGCCAAAAGCTTTTCCACTATGTCTCGCAAGGAGAAACTGTGCCAGGGCAGAAAACATCACCGATTTGTGTTCTAATATTTGTACGGAGGTCTGCAGAGTGTTTTGCAAGAAGTAAAAGAAAGTTGTCCAAAACAGCTCCTGTTTGAAGGGAATGTGAATGGAGAAGGCAGGAGAGTGGAAGGCAACTGTTTTCCACAAGTTTCCAAGCTGAGCACACAATCCCAGTGTAGTGTGGCTTCGTTCTTCACCTTTTGGAAGATGCAGCTTTGCCCTTCTCCAGGAGGCGAAGGAACGGAGTCTTCGCGCACAGAGCATTGTGCCGGTCGTGGTGCATTCCGGAGAGCGGCTTCTGTCGAAAGACTCCCGGGACCGGCACTCTGCTTCTGAGAGCTGCGTATCTCAGTCTTCTGCGTCTGCTGTCACCTACATCTTAGCCAAAAGCTTTTCCTCTATGTCTCACACGGAGAAACTGTGCCAGGGCGGACAACGTCACTGATTGTGTTCCAGAAGTTTCACGGTGGTCTGCAGAGTGTTTTGCAAGAAGTACAAGAAAGTTGTCCCAAACAGCTCCTCTTCGAAGGGGATGCTAATGGAGAAGGCAGTAGAGTGGAAGGCTACTGTTTTCCACAGGTTTGCAAGCTGCGCACACCATCCCAGTGTAGTGCGGCTTCGTTCTTCGCCTTTCGGAAGATGCAGCTTTGCCCTTCTTCCGGAGGCAAAGAAGCGGCTTCTTCGCGCACAGAGCATTGTGCCGCTCGTGGTGCGTTCTGGAGAGCGGCTTCTGCCGAAAGACGCCCGGGACCGGCGCTCAGCTTCCCAGAGCTGTGTATCTCAGTCTTCTGCGTCTGCTGTCGCCTACATCTTAGCCAAAAGCTTTTCCACTATGTCTCGCAAGGAGAAACTGTGCCAGGGCAGAAAACATCACCGATTTGTGTTCTAATATTTGTACGGAGGTCTGCAGAGTGTTTTGCAAGAAGTAAAAGAAAGTTGTCCAAAACAGCTCCTGTTTGAAGGGAATGTGAATGGAGAAGGCAGGAGAGTGGAAGGCAACTGTTTTCCACAAGTTTCCAAGCTGCGCACACAATCCCAGTGTAGTGTGGCTTCGTTCTTCACCTTTTGGAAGATGCAGCTTTGCCCTTCTCCAGGAGGCGAAGGAACGGAGTCTTCGCGCACAGAGCATTGTGCCGGTCGTGGTGCATTCCGGAGAGCGGCTTCTGTCGAAAGACTCCCGGGACCGGCACTCTGCTTCTGAGAGCTGCGTATCTCAGTCTTCTGCGTCTGCTGTCGCCTACATCTTAGCCAAAAGCTTTTCCTCTATGTCTCACACGGAGAAACTGTGCCAGGGCGGACAACGTCACTGATTGTGTTCCAGAAGTTTCACGGTGGTCTGCAGAGTGTTTTGCAAGAAGTACAAGAAAGTTGTCCCAAACAGCTCCTCTTCGAAGGGGATGCTAATGGAGAAGGCAGTAGAGTGGAAGGCTACTGTTTTCCACAGGTTTGCAAGCTGCGCACACCATCCCAGTGTAGTGCGGCTTCGTTCTTCGCCTTTCGGAAGATGCAGCTTTGCCCTTCTTCCGGAGGCAAAGAAGCGGCTTCTTCGCGCACAGAGCATTGTGCCGCTCGTGGTGCGTTCTGGAGAGCGGCTTCTGCCGAAAGACGCCCGGGACCGGCGCTCAGCTTCCCAGAGCTGTGTATCTCAGTCTTCTGCGTCTGCTGTCGCCTACATCTTAGCCAAAAGCTTTTCCACTATGTCTCGCAAGGAGAAACTGTGCCAGGGCAGAAAACATCACCGATTTGTGTTCTAGAGGTTGCACAGAGGTCCGCAGAGTGTTTTGCAAGAAGTAAAAGAAAGTTGTCCAAAACAGCTCCTCTTCGAAGGGAATGCTAATGGAGAAGGCAGGAGAGTGGAAGGCTACTGTTTTCCACAGGTTTGCAAGCTGCGCACACAATCCCAGTGTAGTGCGGCTTCGTTCTTCGCCTTTCGGAAGATGCAGCTTTGCCCTTCTCCCGGAGGCGAAGAAGCGGCTTCATCGCGCACAGAGCATTGTGCCGGTCTTGGTGCGTTCCGGAGAGCGGCTTCTGCTGAAAGACGCCCGGGACCGGCGCTCTGCTTCGCAGAGCTCTGTATCATGGTCTTCTGCGTCTGCTGTCGCCTACATCTTAGCCAAAAGCTTTTCCTCTATGTCTCACACGGAGAAACTGTGCCAGGGCGGACAACGTCACCGATTGTGTTCCAGAAGTTTCACGGAGGTCTGCAGAGTGTTTTGCACGAAGTAAAAGAAAGTTGTCCAAAACAGCTCCTGTTTGAAGGGAATGCTAATGGAGAAGGCAGTAGAGTGGAAGGCAACTGTTTTCCACAAGTTTGCAAGCTGCGCACACAATCCCAGTGTAGTGCGGCTTCGTTCATCGCCTTTTGGAAGATGCATCTTTCCCCGGCTCCCGGAGGCGAAGAAGAGGCTTCATCGCGCACAGAGCATTGTGCCGGTCGTGGTGCGTTCTGGAGAGCGGCTTCTGCTGAAAGACGCCCGGGACCGGCGCTCTGCTTCTGAGAGCTGCGTATCTCCGTCTTCTGCGTCTGCTGTCGCCTACATCTTAGCCAGAAGCTTTTCCACTATGTCTTGCAAAAGGAAACTGTGCCAGGGAAGAAAACCTCACCGATTTGTGTTCTAATAGTTGCACGGAGGTCTGCAGAGTGTTTTGCAAGAAGTACAAGAAAGTTGTCCAAAACAGCTCCTCTTCGTAGGGAATGCTAATGGAGAAGGCAGTAGAGTGGAAGGCAACTTTTTTCCACATGTTTGCAAGCTGCGCACACAATCCCAGGGTAATTCGGCTTCGTTCTTCGCCTTTCGGAAGATGCAGCTTTCCCCGGCTCCTGGAGGGGAAGATGCGGCTTCATCGCGCACAGAGCATTGTGCCGGTCGTGGTGCGTTCTGGAGAGCGGCTTCTGCTGAAAGACGCCCGGGACCGGCGCTCTGCTTCGCAGAGCTGCGTATCTCCGTCTTCTGCGTCTGCTGTCGCCTACATCTTAGCCAAAAGCTTTTCCACTATGTCTCGCAAGGACAAACTGTGCCAGGGCAGAAAACCTCACCGATTTGTGTTCTAATAGTTGCACGGAGGTCTGCAGAGTGTTTTGCAAGAAGTAAAAGAAAGTTGTCCAAAACAGCTCCTCTTCGAAGGCAATGCTAATGGAGAAGGCAATAGAGTGGAAGGCAACTGTTTTCCACAGGTTTGCGAGCTGCGCACACAATCCCAGTGTAGTGCGGCTTCGTTCTTCACCTTTCGGAAGATGCAGCTTTGCCCTTCTTCCGGAGGCGAAGAAGCGGCTTCTTCGCGCACAGAGCATTGTGCCGGTCGTGGTGCGTTCCTGAGAGCGGCTTCTGCTGAAAGACGCCCGGGTCCGGCGCTCTGCTTCTGAGAGCTGCGTATCTCCGTCTTCTGCGTCTGCTGTCGCCTACATCTTAGCCAAAAGCTTTTCCACTATGTCTCGCAAGGAGAAACTGTGCCAGGGCAGAAAACATCACCGATATGTGTTCTAGACGTTGCACGGAGGTCTGCAGAGTGTTTTGCAAGAAGTAAAGAAAGTTGTCCAAAACAGCTCATGTTTGAAGGGAATGCTAATGGAGAAGGCAGTAGAGTGGAAGGCAACTGTTTTCCACAAGTTTGCAAGCTGCGCACACAATCCCAGGGTAATTCGGCTTCCTTCTTCGCCTTTTGGAAGATGCATCTTTCCCCGGCTCCCGGAGGCGAAGAAGCGGCTTCATCGCGCACAGAGCATTGTGCCGGTCGTGGTGCGTTCCCGAGAGCGGCTTCTGCTGAAAGACGCCCGGGACCGGCGCTCTGCTTCGCAGAGCTCCGTATCATGGTCTTCTGCGTCTGCTGTCGCCTACATCTTAGCCAAAAGATTTTCCTCTATGTCTCACACGGAGAAACTGTGCCAGGGCGGACAACGTCACTGATTGTGTTCCAGAAGTTTCACGGAGGTCTGCAGAGTGTTTTGCAAGAAGTAAAAGAAAGTTGTCCAAAACAGCTCCTCTTCGAATGGAATGCTAATGGAGAGGGTAGGAGAGTGGAAGGCAACTGTTTTCCACAGGTTTGCAAGCTGCGCACACAATCCCAGTGTAGTGCGGCTTCGTTCTTCGCCTTTCGGAAGATGCAGCTTTGCCCTTCTTCCGGAGGCGAAGAAGCGGCTTCTTCACGCACAGAGCATTGTGCCGGTCGTGGTGTGTTCCGGAGAGCGGCTTCTGGTGAAAGACGCCCGGGACCGGCGCTCAGCTTCCTAGAGCTGTGTATCTCAGTCTTCTGCGTCTGCTGTCGCCTACATCTTAGCCAAAAGCTTTTCCACGATGTCTCGCAAGGACAAACTGTGCCAGGGAAGAAAACATCACCGATTTGTGTTCTAGAGGTTGCACAGAGGTCTGCAGAGTGTTTTGCAAGAAGTTCAAGAAAGTTGTCCAAAACAGCTCCTGTTTGAAGGGAATGTGAATGGAGATGGCAGGAGAGTGGAAGGCAACTGTTTTCCACAAGTTTCCAAGCTGAGCACACAATCCCAGTGTAGTGCGGCTTCGTTCTTCAACTTTTGGAAGATGCAGCTTTGCCCTTCTCCAGGAGGCGAAGAAACGGAGTCTTCGCGCACAGAGCATTGTGCTGGTCGTAGTGCATTCCGGAGAGCGGCTTCTGTCGAAAGACTCCCGGGACCGGCACTCTGCTTCTGAGAGCTGCGTATCTCAGTCTTCTGCGTCTGCTGTCGCCTACATCTTAGCCAAAAGCTTTTCCACTATGTCTCGCAAGGAGAAACTTTGCCAGGGCAGAAAGCATCACCGATTTGTGTTCTAGAGGTTGCACAGAGGTCTGCAGAGTGTTTTGCGAGAAGTACAAGAAAGTTGTCCCAAACAGCTCCTCTTCGAAGGGGATGCTAATGGAGAAGGCAGTAGAGTGGAAGGCAACTGTTTTCCACAGGTTTGCAAGCTGCGCACACAATCCCAGTGTAGTGCGGCTTCGTTCTTCGCCTTTTGGAAGATGCATCTTTCCCCGGCTCCCGGGGGCGAAGAGGCGGCTTCATCGCGCACAGAGCATTGTGCCGGTCGTGGTGCGTTCTGGAGAGCGGCTTCTGCTGAAAGACGCCCGGGACCGGCGCTCTTCTACGCAGAGCTCCGTATCATAGTCTTCTGCGTCTGCTGTCGCCTACATCTTAGCCAAAAGCTTTTCCACTATGTCTCGCAAGGACAAACTGTGCCAGGGCAGAAAACCTCACCGATTTGTGTTCTAATAGTTGCACAGAGGTCTGCAGAGTGTTTTGCAAGAAGTAAAAGAAAGTTGTCCAAAACAGCTCCTCTTCGAAGGGAATGTGAATGGAGAAGGCAGGAGAGTGGAAGGCTACTGTTTTCCACAAGTTTGCGAGCTGCACACACAATCCCAGTGTAGTGCGGCTTCGTTCTTCGCCTTTCGGAAGATGCAGTTTGCCCTTCTTCCGGAGGCGAAGGAGCACCTTCTTCGCGCACAGAGCATTGTGCCAGTCGTGGTGCGTTCCGGAGAGCGGCTTCTGCCAAAAAACGCCCGGGACCGGCGCTCAGCTTCTGAGAGCTGCGTATCTCCGTCTTCTGCGTCTGCTGTCGCCTACATCTTAGCCAAAAGCTTTTCCACTATGTCTTGCAAAAGGAAACTGTGCCAGGGCAGAAAACGTCACCGATTTGTGTTCTCATAGTTGCACGGAGGTCTGCAGAGTGTTTTGCAAGAAGTAAAGAAAGTTGTCCAAAACAGCTCCTCTTCGAAGGGAATGTGAATGGAGAAGGCAGGAGAGTGGAAGGCTACTGTTTTCCAGAAGTTTGCAAGCTGCGCACACAATCCCAGTGTAGCGCGGGTTCACTCTTCGCCTTTCGGAAGATGCAGTTTGCCCTTCTCCCGGAGGCGAAGAAGCGGCTTCTTTGCACACAGAGCATTGTGCCGCTCGTGGTGCATTCCGGAGAGCGGCTTCTGCCGAAAGACGCCCGGGACCGGCGCTCAGCTTCGCAGAGCTGCATATCTCCGTCTTCTGCGTCTGCTGTCGCCTACATCTTAGCCAAAAGCTTTTCCACTATGTCTCGCAAGGAGAAACTGTGCCAGGGCAGAAAACATCACCGATTTGTGTTCTAATATTTGTACGGAGGTCTGCAGAGTGTTTTGCAAGAAGTAAAAGAAAGTTGTCCAAAACAGCTCCTGTTTGAAGGGAATGTGAATGGAGAAGGCAGGAGAGTGGAAGGCAACTGTTTTCCACAAGTTTCCAAGCTGAGCACACAATCCCAGTGTAGTGTGGCTTCGTTCTTCACCTTTTGGAAGATGCAGCTTTGCCCTTCTCCAGGAGGCGAAGGAACGGAGTCTTCGCGCACAGAGCATTGTGCCGGTCGTGGTGCATTCCGGAGAGCGGCTTCTGTCGAAAGACTCCCGGGACCGGCACTCTGCTTCTGAGAGCTGCATATCTCAGTCTTCTGCGTCTGCTGTCACCTACATCTTAGCCAAAAGCTTTTCCTCTATGTCTCACACGGAGAAACTGTGCCAGGGCGGACAACGTCACTGATTGTGTTCCAGAAGTTTCACGGTGGTCTGCAGAGTGTTTTGCAAGAAGTACAAGAAAGTTGTCCCAAACAGCTCCTCTTCGAAGGGGATGCTAATGGAGAGGGTAGGAGAGTGGAAGGCAACTGTTTTCCACAGGTTTGCAAGCTGCGCACACAATCCCAGTGTAGTGCGGCTTCGTTCTTCGCCGTTCAGAAGATGCAGCTTTGCCCTTCTTCCGGAGGCGAAGAAGCGGCTTCTTCACGCACAGAGCATTGTGCCGGTCGTGGTGTGTTCCGGAGAGCGGCTTCTGGTGAAAGACGCCCGGGACCGGCGCTCAGCTTCCTAGAGCTGTGTATCTCAGTCTTCTGCGTCTGCTGTCGCCTACATCTTAGCCAAAAGCTTTTCCACTATGTCTCGCAAGGAGAAACTGTGCCAGGGCAGAAAACATCACCGATTTGTGTTCTAATATTTGTACGGAGGTCTGCAGAGTGTTTTGCAAGAAGTAAAAGAAAGTTGTCCAAAACAGCTCCTGTTTGAAGGGAATGTGAATGGAGAAGGCAGGAGAGTGGAAGGCAACTGTTTTCCACAAGTTTCCAAGCTGAGCACACAATCCCAGTGTAGTGTGGCTTCGTTCTTCACCTTTTGGAAGATGCAGCTTTGCCCTTCTCCAGGAGGCGAAGGAACGGAGTCTTCGCGCACAGAGCATTGTGCCGGTCGTGGTGCATTCCGGAGAGCGGCTTCTGTCGAAAGACTCCCGGGACCGGCACTCTGCTTCTGAGAGCTGCGTATCTCAGTCTTCTGCGTCTGCTGTCGCCTACATCTTAGCCAAAAGCTTTTCCTCTATGTCTCACACGGAGAAACTGTGCCAGGGCGGACAACGTCACTGATTGTGTTCCAGAAGTTTCACGGTGGTCTGCAGAGTGTTTTGCAAGAAGTACAAGAAAGTTGTCCCAAACAGCTCCTCTTCGAAGGGGATGCTAATGGAGAAGGCAGTAGAGTGGAAGGCTACTGTTTTCCACAGGTTTGCAAGCTGCGCACACCATCCCAGTGTAGTGCGGCTTCGTTCTTCGCCTTTCGGAAGATGCAGCTTTGCCCTTCTTCCGGAGGCAAAGAAGCGGCTTCTTCGCGCACAGAGCATTGTGCCGCTCGTGGTGCGTTCTGGAGAGCGGCTTCTGCCGAAAGACGCCCGGGACCGGCGCTCAGCTTCCCAGAGCTGTGTATCTCAGTCTTCTGCGTCTGCTGTCGCCTACATCTTAGCCAAAAGCTTTTCCACTATGTCTCGCAAGGAGAAACTGTGCCAGGGCAGAAAACATCACCGATTTGTGTTCTAGAGGTTGCACAGAGGTCCGCAGAGTGTTTTGCAAGAAGTAAAAGAAAGTTGTCCAAAACAGCTCCTCTTCGAAGGGAATGCTAATGGAGAAGGCAGGAGAGTGGAAGGCTACTGTTTTCCACAGGTTTGCGAGCTGCGCACACAATCCCAGTGTAGTGCGGCTTCGTTCTTCGCCTTTCGGAAGATGCAGCTTTGCCCTTCTCCCGGAGGCGAAGAAGCGGCTTCATCGCGCACAGAGCATTGTGCCGGTCTTGGTGCGTTCCGGAGAGCGGCTTCTGCTGAAAGACGCCCGGGACCGGCGCTCTGCTTCGCAGAGCTCTGTATCATGGTCTTCTGCGTCTGCTGTCGCCTACATCTTAGCCAAAAGCTTTTCCTCTATGTCTCACACGGAGAAACTGTGCCAGGGCGGACAACGTCACCGATTGTGTTCCAGAAGTTTCACGGAGGTCTGCAGAGTGTTTTGCACGAAGTAAAAGAAAGTTGTCCAAAACAGCTCCTGTTTGAAGGGAATGCTAATGGAGAAGGCAGTAGAGTGGAAGGCAACTGTTTTCCACAAGTTTGCAAGCTGCGCACACAATCCCAGTGTAGTGCGGCTTCGTTCATCGCCTTTTGGAAGATGCATCTTTCCCCGGCTCCCGGAGGCGAAGAAGAGGCTTCATCGCGCACAGAGCATTGTGCCGGTCGTGGTGCGTTCTGGAGAGCGGCTTCTGCTGAAAGACGCCCGGGACCGGCGCTCTGCTTCTGAGAGCTGCGTATCTCCGTCTTCTGCGTCTGCTGTCGCCTACATCTTAGCCAGAAGCTTTTCCACTATGTCTTGCAAAAGGAAACTGTGCCAGGGAAGAAAACCTCACCGATTTGTGTTCTAATAGTTGCACGGAGGTCTGCAGAGTGTTTTGCAAGAAGTACAAGAAAGTTGTCCAAAACAGCTCCTCTTCGTAGGGAATGCTAATGGAGAAGGCAGTAGAGTGGAAGGCAACTTTTTTCCACATGTTTGCAAGCTGCGCACACAATCCCAGGGTAATTCGGCTTCGTTCTTCGCCTTTCGGAAGATGCAGCTTTCCCCGGCTCCTGGAGGGGAAGATGCGGCTTCATCGCGCACAGAGCATTGTGCCGGTCGTGGTGCGTTCTGGAGAGCGGCTTCTGCTGAAAGACGCCCGGGACCGGCGCTCTGCTTCGCAGAGCTGCGTATCTCCGTCTTCTGCGTCTGCTGTCGCCTACATCTTAGCCAAAAGCTTTTCCACTATGTCTCGCAAGGACAAACTGTGCCAGGGCAGAAAACCTCACCGATTTGTGTTCTAATAGTTGCACGGAGGTCTGCAGAGTGTTTTGCAAGAAGTAAAAGAAAGTTGTCCAAAACAGCTCCTCTTCGAAGGCAATGCTAATGGAGAAGGCAATAGAGTGGAAGGCAACTGTTTTCCACAGGTTTGCGAGCTGCGCACACAATCCCAGTGTAGTGCGGCTTCGTTCTTTGCCTTTCGGAAGATGCAGCTTTGCCCTTCTTCCGGAGGCGAAGAAGCGGCTTCTTCGCGCACAGAGCATTGTGCCGGTCGTGGTGCGTTCCTGAGAGCGGCTTCTGCTGAAAGACGCCCGGGTCCGGCGCTCTGCTTCTGAGAGCTGCGTATCTCCGTCTTCTGCGTCTGCTGTCGCCTACATCTTAGCCAGAAGCTTTTCCACTATGTCTTGCAAAAGGAAACTGTGCCAGGGAAGAAAACATCACCGATTTGTGTTCTCATAGTTGCACGGAGGTCTGCAGAGTGTTTTGCAAGAAGTACAAGAAAGTTGTCCAAAACAGCTCCTCTTCGTAGGGAATGCTAATGGAGAAGGCAGTAGAGTGGAAGGCAACTTTTTTCCACAAGTTTGCAAGCTGCGCACACAATCCCAGGGTAATTTGGCTTCGTTCTTCGCCTTTCGGAAGATGCAGCTTTCCCCGGCTCCCGGAGGTGAAGAAGCGGCTTCATCGTGCACAGAGCATTGTGCCAGCCGTGGTGCATTCTGGAGAGCAGCTTCTGCCAAAAGACGCCCGGGACTGGTGCTCTGCTTCGCACAGCTACGTGTCATGGTCTTCTGCATCTGCTGTCGCCTACATCTCAGCCAAAAACTTTTCCTCTATGTCTCACACGGAGAAACTGTGCCAGGGGGGACAACGTCACCGATTGTGTTCCAGAATTTTCACGGAGGTCTGCAGAGTGTTTTGCAAGAAGTAAAAGAAAGTTGTCCAAAACAGCTCCTCTTCAAAGGGAATGTGAATGGAGAAGGCAGTAGAGTGGAAGGCAACTGTTTTCCACAAGTTTGCAAGCTGCGCACACAATCCCAGGGTAATTCGGCTTCCTTCTTCGCCTTTTGGAAGATGCATCTTTCCCCGGCTCCTGGAGGGGAAGATGCGGCTTCATCGCGCACAGAGCATTGTGCCGGTCGTGGTGCGTTCTGGAGAGCGGCTTCTGCTGAAAGACGCCCGGGACCGGCGATCTGCTTCGCAGAGCTGCGTATCTCCGTCTTCTGCGTCTGCTGTTGCCTACATCTTAGCCAAAAGCTTTTCCACTATGTCTCGCAAGGAGAAACTGTGCCAGGGCAGAAAACATCACCGATTTGTGTTCTAATAGTTGCACAGAGGTCTGCAGAGTGTTTTGCAAGAAGTAAAAGAAAGTTGTCCAAAACAGCTCCTCTTCGAAGGGAATGCTAATGGAGAAGGCAATAGAGTGGAAGGCAACTGTTTTCCACAGGTTTGCGAGCTGCGCACACAATCCCAGTGTAGTGCGGCTTCGTTCTTCACCTTTCGGAAGATGCAGCTTTGCCCTTCTTCCGGAGGCGAAGAAGCGGCTTCTTCGCGCACAGAGCATTGTGCCGGTCGTGGTGCGTTCCTGAGAGCGGCTTCTGCTGAAAGACGCCCGGGTCCGGCGCTCTGCTTCTGAGAGCTGCGTATCTCCGTCTTCTGCGTCTGCTGTCGCCTACATCTTAGCCAAAAGCTTTTCCACTATGTCTCGCAAGGAGAAACTGTGCCAGGGCAGAAAACATCACCGATATGTGTTCTAGACGTTGCACGGAGGTCTGCAGAGTGTTTTGCAAAAAGTAAAGAAAGTTGTCCAAAACAGCTCCTGTTTGAAGGGAATGCTAATGGAGAAGGCAGTAGAGTGGAAGGCAACTGTTTTCCACAAGTTTGCAAGCTGCGCACACAATCCCAGGGTAATTCGGCTTCCTTCTTCACCTTTTGGAAGATGCATCTTTTCCCGGCTCCCGGAGGCGAAGAAGCGGCTTCATCGCGCACAGAGCATTGTGCCGGTCGTGGTGCGTTCTGGAGAGCGGCTTCTGCTGAAAGACGCCCGGGACCGGCGCTCTGCTTCGCAGAGCTCCGTATCATGGTCTTCTGCGTCTGCTGTCGCCTACATCTTAGCCAAAAGATTTTCCTCTATGTCTCACACGGAGAAACTGTGCCAGGGCGGACAACGTCACTGATTGTGTTCCAGAAGTTTCACGGAGGTCTGCAGAGTGTTTTGCAAGAAGTAAAAGAAAGTTGTCCAAAACAGCTCCTCTTCGAATGGAATGCTAATGGAGAGGGTAGGAGAGTGGAAGGCAACTGTTTTCCACAGGTTTGCAAGCTGCGCACACAATCCCAGTGTAGTGCGGCTTCGTTCTTCGCCGTTCGGAAGATGCAGCTTTGCCCTTCTTCCGGAGGCGAAGAAGCGGCTTCTTCACGCACAGAGCATTGTGCCGGTCGTGGTGTGTTCCGGAGAGCGGCTTCTGGTGAAAGACGCCCGGGACCGGCGCTCAGCTTCCTAGAGCTGTGTATCTCAGTCTTCTGCGTCTGCTGTCGCCTACATCTTAGCCAAAAGCTTTTCCACGATGTCTCGCAAGGAGAAACTGTGCCAGGGAAGAAAACATCACCGATTTGTGTTCTAGAGGTTGCACAGAGGTCTGCAGAGTGTTTTGCAAGAAGTTCAAGAAAGTTGTCCAAAACAGCTCCTGTTTGAAGGGAATGTGAATGGAGATGGCAGGAGAGTGGAAGGCAACTGTTTTCCACAAGTTTCCAAGCTGAGCACACAATCCCAGTGTAGTGCGGCTTCGTTCTTCACCTTTTGGAAGATGCAGCTTTGCCCTTCTCCAGGAGGCGAAGAAACGGAGTCTTCGCGCACAGAGCATTGTGCTGGTCGTGGTGCATTCCGGAGAGCGGCTTCTGTCGAAAGACTCCCGGGACCGGCACTCTGCTTCTGAGAGCTGCGTATCTCAGTCTTCTGCGTCTGCTGTCGCCTACATCTTAGCCAAAAGCTTTTCCACTATGTTTCGCAAGGAGAAACTTTGCCAGGGCAGAAAGCATCACCGATTTGTGTTCTAGAGGTTGCACAGAGGTCTGCAGAGTGTTTTGCGAGAAGTACAAGAAAGTTGTCCCAAACAGCTCCTCTTCGAAGGGGATGCTAATGGAGAAGGCAGTAGAGTGGAAGGCAACTGTTTTCCACAGGTTTGCAAGCTGCGCACACAATCCCAGTGTAGTGCGGCTTCGTTCTTCGCCTTTTGGAAGATGCATCTTTCCCCGGCTCCCGGGGGCGAAGAGGCGGCTTCATCGCGCACAGAGCATTGTGCCGGTCGTGGTGCGTTCTGGAGAGCGGCTTCTGCTGAAAGACGCCCGGGACCGGCGCTCTTCTACGCAGAGCTCCGTATCATAGTCTTCTGCGTCTGCTGTCGCCTACATCTTAGCCAAAAGCTTTTCCACTATGTCTCGCAAGGACAAACTGTGCCAGGGCAGAAAACCTCACCGATTTGTGTTCTAATAGTTGCACAGAGGTCTGCAGAGTGTTTTGCAAGAAGTAAAAGAAAGTTGTCCAAAACAGCTCCTCTTCGAAGGGAATGTGAATGGAGAAGGCAGGAGAGTGGAAGGCTACTGTTTTCCACAAGTTTGCGAGCTGCACACACAATCCCAGTGTAGTGCGGCTTCGTTCTTCGCCTTTCGGAAGATGCAGTTTGCCCTTCTTCCGGAGGCGAAGGAGCGCCTTCTTCGCGCACAGAGCATTGTGCCAGTCGTGGTGCGTTCCGGAGAGCGGCTTCTGCCAAAAAACGCCCGGGACCGGCGCTCAGCTTCTGAGAGCTGCGTATCTCCGTCTTCTGCGTCTGCTGTCGCCTACATCTTAGCCAAAAGCTTTTCCACTATGTCTTGCAAAAGGAAACTGTGCCAGGGCAGAAAACATCACCGATTTGTGTTCTCATAGTTGCACGGAGGTCTGCAGAGTGTTTTGCAAGAAGTAAAGAAAGTTGTCCAAAACAGCTCCTCTTCGAAGGGAATGTGAATGGAGAAGGCAGGAGAGTGGAAGGCTACTGTTTTCCAGAAGTTTGCAAGCTGCGCACACAATCCCAGTGTAGCGCGGGTTCACTCTTCGCCTTTCGGAAGATGCAGTTTGCCCTTCTCCCGGAGGCGAAGAAGCGGCTTCTTTGCACACAGAGCATTGTGCCGCTCGTGGTGCATTCCGGAGAGCGGCTTCTGCCGAAAGACGCCCGGGACCGGCGCTCAGCTTCGCAGAGCTGCATATCTCCGTCTTCTGCGTCTGCTGTCGCCTACATCTTAGCCAAAAGCTTTTCCACTATGTCTCGCAAGGAGAAACTGTGCCAGGGCAGAAAACATCACCGATTTGTGTTCTAATATTTGTACGGAGGTCTGCAGAGTGTTTTGCAAGAAGTAAAAGAAAGTTGTCCAAAACAGCTCCTGTTTGAAGGGAATGTGAATGGAGAAGGCAGGAGAGTGGAAGGCAACTGTTTTCCACAAGTTTCCAAGCTGAGCACACAATCCCAGTGTAGTGTGGCTTCGTTCTTCACCTTTTGGAAGATGCAGCTTTGCCCTTCTCCAGGAGGCGAAGGAACGGAGTCTTCGCGCACAGAGCATTGTGCCGGTCGTGGTGCATTCCGGAGAGCGGCTTCTGTCGAAAGACTCCCGGGACCGGCACTCTGCTTCTGAGAGCTGCGTATCTCAGTCTTCTGCGTCTGCTGTCGCCTACATCTTAGCCAAAAGCTTTTCCTCTATGTCTCACACGGAGAAACTGTGCCAGGGCGGACAACGTCACTGATTGTGTTCCAGAAGTTTCACGGTGGTCTGCAGAGTGTTTTGCAAGAAGTACAAGAAAGTTGTCCCAAACAGCTCCTCTTCGAAGGGGATGCTAATGGAGAAGGCAGTAGAGTGGAAGGCTACTGTTTTCCACAGGTTTGCAAGCTGCGCACACCATCCCAGTGTAGTGCGGCTTCGTTCTTCGCCTTTCGGAAGATGCAGCTTTGCCCTTCTTCCGGAGGCAAAGAAGCGGCTTCTTCGCGCACAGAGCATTGTGCCGCTCGTGGTGCGTTCTGGAGAGCGGCTTCTGCCGAAAGACGCCCGGGACCGGCGCTCAGCTTCCCAGAGCTGTGTATCTCAGTCTTCTGCGTCTGCTGTCGCCTACATCTTAGCCAAAAGCTTTTCCACTATGTCTCGCAAGGAGAAACTGTGCCAGGGCAGAAAACATCACCGATTTGTGTTCTAATATTTGTACGGAGGTCTGCAGAGTGTTTTGCAAGAAGTAAAAGAAAGTTGTCCAAAACAGCTCCTGTTTGAAGGGAATGTGAATGGAGAAGGCAGGAGAGTGGAAGGCAACTGTTTTCCACAAGTTTCCAAGCTGAGCACACAATCCCAGTGTAGTGTGGCTTCGTTCTTCACCTTTTGGAAGATGCAGCTTTGCCCTTCTCCAGGAGGCGAAGGAACGGAGTCTTCGCGCACAGAGCATTGTGCCGGTCGTGGTGCATTCCGGAGAGCGGCTTCTGTCGAAAGACTCCCGGGACCGGCACTCTGCTTCTGAGAGCTGCGTATCTCAGTCTTCTGCGTCTGCTGTCGCCTACATCTTAGCCAAAAGCTTTTCCTCTATGTCTCACACGGAGAAACTGTGCCAGGGCGGACAACGTCACTGATTGTGTTCCAGAAGTTTCACGGTGGTCTGCAGAGTGTTTTGCAAGAAGTAAAAGAAAGTTGTCCAAAACAGCTCCTCTTCGAAGGGAATGTGAATGGAGAAGGCAGGAGAGTGGAAGGCTACTGTTTTCCACAAGTTTGCGAGCTGCACACACAATCCCAGTGTAGTGCGGCTTCGTTCTTCGCCTTTCGGAAGATGCAGTTTGCCCTTCTTCCGGAGGCGAAGGAGCGCCTTCTTCGCGCACAGAGCATTGTGCCAGTCGTGGTGCGTTCCGGAGAGCGGCTTCTGCCAAAAAACGCCCGGGACCGGCGCTCAGCTTCTGAGAGCTGCGTATCTCCGTCTTCTGTGTCTGCTGTCGCCTACATCTTAGCCAAAAGCTTTTCCACTATGTCTTGCAAAAGGAAACTGTGCCAGGGCAGAAAACGTCACCGATTTGTGTTCTCATAGTTGCACGGAGGTCTGCAGAGTGTTTTGCAAGAAGTAAAGAAAGTTGTCCAAAACAGCTCCTCTTCGAAGGGAATGTGAATGGAGAAGGCAGGAGAGTGGAAGGCTACTGTTTTCCAGAAGTTTGCAAGCTGCGCACACAATCCCAGTGTAGCGCGGGTTCACTCTTCGCCTTTCGGAAGATGCAGTTTGCCCTTCTCCCAGAGGCGAAGAAGCGGCTTCTTTGCACACAGAGCATTGTGCCGCTCGTGGTGCATTCCGGAGAGCGGCTTCTGCCGAAAGACGCCCGGGACCGGCGCTCAGCTTCGCAGAGCTGCATATCTCCGTCTTCTGCGTCTGCTGTCGCCTACATCTTAGCCAAAAGCTTTTCCACTATGTCTCGCAAGGAGAAACTGTGCCAGGGCAGAAAACATCACCGATTTGTGTTCTAATATTTGTACGGAGGTCTGCAGAGTGTTTTGCAAGAAGTAAAAGAAAGTTGTCCAAAACAGCTCCTGTTTGAAGGGAATGTGAATGGAGAAGGCAGGAGAGTGGAAGGCAACTGTTTTCCACAAGTTTCCAAGCTGAGCACACAATCCCAGTGTAGTGTGGCTTCGTTCTTCACCTTTTGGAAGATGCAGCTTTGCCCTTCTCCAGGAGGCGAAGGAACGGAGTCTTCGCGCACAGAGCATTGTGCCGGTCGTGGTGCATTCCGGAGAGCGGCTTCTGTCGAAAGACTCCCGGGACCGGCACTCTGCTTCTGAGAGCTGCGTATCTCAGTCTTCTGCGTCTGCTGTCACCTACATCTTAGCCAAAAGCTTTTCCTCTATGTCTCACACGGAGAAACTGTGCCAGGGCGGACAACGTCACTGATTGTGTTCCAGAAGTTTCACGGTGGTCTGCAGAGTGTTTTGCAAGAAGTACAAGAAAGTTGTCCCAAACAGCTCCTCTTCGAAGGGGATGCTAATGGAGAAGGCAGTAGAGTGGAAGGCTACTGTTTTCCACAGGTTTGCAAGCTGCGCACACCATCCCAGTGTAGTGCGGCTTCGTTCTTCGCCTTTCGGAAGATGCAGCTTTGCCCTTCTTCCGGAGGCAAAGAAGCGGCTTCTTCGCGCACAGAGCATTGTGCCGCTCGTGGTGCGTTCTGGAGAGCGGCTTCTGCCGAAAGACGCCCGGGACCGGCGCTCAGCTTCCCAGAGCTGTGTATCTCAGTCTTCTGCGTCTGCTGTCGCCTACATCTTAGCCAAAAGCTTTTCCACTATGTCTCGCAAGGAGAAACTGTGCCAGGGCAGAAAACATCACCGATTTGTGTTCTAGAGGTTGCACAGAGGTCCGCAGAGTGTTTTGCAAGAAGTAAAAGAAAGTTGTCCAAAACAGCTCCTCTTCGAAGGGAATGCTAATGGAGAAGGCAGGAGAGTGGAAGGCTACTGTTTTCCACAGGTTTGCGAGCTGCGCACACAATCCCAGTGTAGTGCGGCTTCGTTCTTCGCCTTTCGGAAGATGCAGCTTTGCCCTTCTCCCGGAGGCGAAGAAGCGGCTTCATCGCGCACAGAGCATTGTGCCGGTCTTGGTGCGTTCCGGAGAGCGGCTTCTGCTGAAAGACGCCCGGGACCGGCGCTCTGCTTCGCAGAGCTCTGTATCATGGTCTTCTGCGTCTGCTGTCGCCTACATCTTAGCCAAAAGCTTTTCCTCTATGTCTCACACGGAGAAACTGTGCCAGGGCGGACAACGTCACCGATTGTGTTCCAGAAGTTTCACGGAGGTCTGCAGAGTGTTTTGCACGAAGTAAAAGAAAGTTGTCCAAAACAGCTCCTGTTTGAAGGGAATGCTAATGGAGAAGGCAGTAGAGTGGAAGGCAACTGTTTTCCACAAGTTTGCAAGCTGCGCACACAATCCCAGTGTAGTGCGGCTTCGTTCATCGCCTTTTGGAAGATGCATCTTTCCCCGGCTCCCGGAGGCGAAGAAGAGGCTTCATCGCGCACAGAGCATTGTGCCGGTCGTGGTGCGTTCTGGAGAGCGGCTTCTGCTGAAAGACGCCCGGGACCGGCGCTCTGCTTGTGAGAGCTGCGTATCTCCGTCTTCTGCGTCTGCTGTCGCCTACATCTTAGCCAGAAGCTTTTCCACTATGTCTTGCAAAAGGAAACTGTGCCAGGGAAGAAAACCTCACCGATTTGTGTTCTAATAGTTGCACGGAGGTCTGCAGAGTGTTTTGCAAGAAGTACAAGAAAGTTGTCCAAAACAGCTCCTCTTCGTAGGGAATGCTAATGGAGAAGGCAGTAGAGTGGAAGGCAACTTTTTTCCACATGTTTGCAAGCTGCGCACACAATCCCAGGGTAATTCGGCTTCGTTCTTCGCCTTTCGGAAGATGCAGCTTTCCCCGGCTCCTGGAGGGGAAGATGCGGCTTCATCGCGCACAGAGCATTGTGCCGGTCGTGGTGCGTTCTGGAGAGCGGCTTCTGCTGAAAGACGCCCGGGACCGGCGCTCTGCTTCGCAGAGCTGCGTATCTCCGTCTTCTGCGTCTGCTGTCGCCTACATCTTAGCCAAAAGCTTTTCCACTATGTCTCGCAAGGACAAACTGTGCCAGGGCAGAAAACCTCACCGATTTGTGTTCTAATAGTTGCACGGAGGTCTGCAGAGTGTTTTGCAAGAAGTAAAAGAAAGTTGTCCAAAACAGCTCCTCTTCGAAGGCAATGCTAATGGAGAAGGCAATAGAGTGGAAGGCAACTGTTTTCCACAGGTTTGCGAGCTGCGCACACAATCCCAGTGTAGTGCGGCTTCGTTCTTCACCTTTCGGAAGATGCAGCTTTGCCCTTCTTCCGGAGGCGAAGAAGCGGCTTCTTCGCGCACAGAGCATTGTGCCGGTCGTGGTGCGTTCCTGAGAGCGGCTTCTGCTGAAAGACGCCCGGGTCCGGCGCTCTGCTTCTGAGAGCTGCGTATCTCCGTCTTCTGCGTCTGCTGTCGCCTACATCTTAGCCAAAAGCTTTTCCACTATGTCTCGCAAGGAGAAACTGTGCCAGGGCAGAAAACATCACCGATATGTGTTCTAGACGTTGCACGGAGGTCTGCAGAGTGTTTTGCAAGAAGTAAAGAAAGTTGTCCAAAACAGCTCATGTTTGAAGGGAATGCTAATGGAGAAGGCAGTAGAGTGGAAGGCAACTGTTTTCCACAAGTTTGCAAGCTGCGCACACAATCCCAGGGTAATTCGGCTTCCTTCTTCGCCTTTTGGAAGATGCATCTTTCCCCGGCTCCCGGAGGCGAAGAAGCGGCTTCATCGCGCACAGAGCATTGTGCCGGTCGTGGTGCGTTCCCGAGAGCGGCTTCTGCTGAAAGACGCCCGGGACCGGCGCTCTGCTTCGCAGAGCTCCGTATCATGGTCTTCTGCGTCTGCTGTCGCCTACATCTTAGCCAAAAGATTTTCCTCTATGTCTCACACGGAGAAACTGTGCCAGGGCGGACAACGTCACTGATTGTGTTCCAGAAGTTTCACGGAGGTCTGCAGAGTGTTTTGCAAGAAGTAAAAGAAAGTTGTCCAAAACAGCTCCTCTTCGAATGGAATGCTAATGGAGAGGGTAGGAGAGTGGAAGGCAACTGTTTTCCACAGGTTTGCAAGCTGCGCACACAATCCCAGTGTAGTGCGGCTTCGTTCTTCGCCTTTCGGAAGATGCAGCTTTGCCCTTCTTCCGGAGGCGAAGAAGCGGCTTCTTCACGCACAGAGCATTGTGCCGGTCGTGGTGTGTTCCGGAGAGCGGCTTCTGGTGAAAGACGCCCGGGACCGGCGCTCAGCTTCCTAGAGCTGTGTATCTCAGTCTTCTGCGTCTGCTGTCGCCTACATCTTAGCCAAAAGCTTTTCCACGATGTCTCGCAAGGAGAAACTGTGCCAGGGAAGAAAACATCACCGATTTGTGTTCTAGAGGTTGCACAGAGGTCTGCAGAGTGTTTTGCAAGAAGTTCAAGAAAGTTGTCCAAAACAGCTCCTGTTTGAAGGGAATGTGAATGGAGATGGCAGGAGAGTGGAAGGCAACTGTTTTCCACAAGTTTCCAAGCTGAGCACACAATCCCAGTGTAGTGCGGCTTCGTTCTTCACCTTTTGGAAGATGCAGCTTTGCCCTTCTCCAGGAGGCGAAGAAACGGAGTCTTCGCGCACAGAGCATTGTGCTGGTCGTGGTGCATTCCGGAGAGCGGCTTCTGTCGAAAGACTCCCGGGACCGGCACTCTGCTTCTGAGAGCTGCGTATCTCAGTCTTCTGCGTCTGCTGTCGCCTACATCTTAGCCAAAAGCTTTTCCACTATGTCTCGCAAGGAGAAACTTTGCCAGGGCAGAAAGCATCACCGATTTGTGTTCTAGAGGTTGCACAGAGGTCTGCAGAGTGTTTTGCGAGAAGTACAAGAAAGTTGTCCCAAACAGCTCCTCTTCGAAGGGGATGCTAATGGAGAAGGCAGTAGAGTGGAAGGCAACTGTTTTCCACAGGTTTGCAAGCTGCGCACACAATCCCAGTGTAGTGCGGCTTCGTTCTTCGCCTTTTGGAAGATGCATCTTTCCCCGGCTCCCGGGGGCGAAGAGGCGGCTTCATCGCGCACAGAGCATTGTGCCGGTCGTGGTGCGTTCTGGAGAGCGGCTTCTGCTGAAAGACGCCCGGGACCGGCGCTCTTCTACGCAGAGCTCCGTATCATAGTCTTCTGCGTCTGCTGTCGCCTACATCTTAGCCAAAAGCTTTTCCACTATGTCTCGCAAGGACAAACTGTGCCAGGGCAGAAAACCTCACCGATTTGTGTTCTAATAGTTGCACAGAGGTCTGCAGAGTGTTTTGCAAGAAGTAAAAGAAAGTTGTCCAAAACAGCTCCTCTTCGAAGGGAATGTGAATGGAGAAGGCAGGAGAGTGGAAGGCTACTGTTTTCCACAAGTTTGCGAGCTGCACACACAATCCCAGTGTAGTGCGGCTTCGTTCTTCGCCTTTCGGAAGATGCAGTTTGCCCTTCTTCCGGAGGCGAAGGAGCGCCTTCTTCGCGCACAGAGCATTGTGCCAGTCGTGGTGCGTTCCGGAGAGCGGCTTCTGCCAAAAAACGCCCGGGACCGGCGCTCAGCTTCTGAGAGCTGCGTATCTCCGTCTTCTGCGTCTGCTGTCGCCTACATCTTTGCCAAAAGCTTTTCCACTATGTCTTGCAAAAGGAAACTGTGCCAGGGCAGAAAACGTCACCGATTTGTGTTCTCATAGTTGCACGGAGGTCTGCAGAGTGTTTTGCAAGAAGTAAAGAAAGTTGTCCAAAACAGCTCCTCTTCGAAGGGAATGTGAATGGAGAAGGCAGGAGAGTGGAAGGCTACTGTTTTCCAGAAGTTTGCAAGCTGCGCACACAATCCCAGTGTAGCGCGGGTTCACTCTTCGCCTTTCGGAAGATGCAGTTTGCCCTTCTCCCGGAGGCGAAGAAGCGGCTTCTTTGCACACAGAGCATTGTGCCGCTCGTGGTGCATTCCGGAGAGCGGCTTCTGCCGAAAGACGCCCGGGACCGGCGCTCAGCTTCGCAGAGCTGCATATCTCCGTCTTCTGCGTCTGCTGTCGCCTACATCTTAGCCAAAAGCTTTTCCACTATGTCTCGCAAGGAGAAACTGTGCCAGGGCAGAAAACATCACCGATTTGTGTTCTAATATTTGTACGGAGGTCTGCAGAGTGTTTTGCAAGAAGTAAAAGAAAGTTGTCCAAAACAGCTCCTGTTTGAAGGGAATGTGAATGGAGAAGGCAGGAGAGTGGAAGGCAACTGTTTTCCACAAGTTTCCAAGCTGAGCACACAATCCCAGTGTAGTGTGGCTTCGTTCTTCACCTTTTGGAAGATGCAGCTTTGCCCTTCTCCAGGAGGCGAAGGAACGGAGTCTTCGCGCACAGAGCATTGTGCCGGTCGTGGTGCATTCCGGAGAGCGGCTTCTGTCGAAAGACTCCCGGGACCGGCACTCTGCTTCTGAGAGCTGCGTATCTCAGTCTTCTGCGTCTGCTGTCACCTACATCTTAGCCAAAAGCTTTTCCTCTATGTCTCACACGGAGAAACTGTGCCAGGGCGGACAACGTCACTGATTGTGTTCCAGAAGTTTCACGGTGGTCTGCAGAGTGTTTTGCAAGAAGTACAAGAAAGTTGTCCCAAACAGCTCCTCTTCGAAGGGAATGCTAATGGAGAAGGCAGTAGAGTGGAAGGCAACTGTTTTCCACAAGTTTGCAAGCTGCGCACACAATCCCAGGGTAATTCGGCTTCCTTCTTCGCCTTTTGGAAGATGCATCTTTCCCCGGCTCCCGGAGGCGAAGAAGCGGCTTCATCGCGCACAGAGCATTGTGCCGGTCGTGGTGCGTTCCCGAGAGCGGCTTCTGCTGAAAGACGCCCGGGACCGGCGCTCTGCTTCGCAGAGCTCCGTATCATGGTCTTCTGCGTCTGCTGTCGCCTACATCTTAGCCAAAAGCTTTTCCTCTATGTCTCACACGGAGAAACTGTGCCAGGGCGGACAACGTCACTGATTGTGTTCCAGAAGTTTCACGGAGGTCTGCAGAGTGTTTTGCAAGAAGTACAAGAAAGTTGTCCAAAACAGCTCCTCTTCGAATGGAATGCTAATGGAGAGGGTAGGAGAGTGGAAGGCAACTGTTTTCCACAGGTTTGCAAGCTGCGCACACAATCCCAGTGTAGTGCGGCTTCGTTCTTCGCCTTTCGGAAGATGCAGCTTTGCCCTTCTTCCGGAGGCGAAGAAGCGGCTTCTTCACGCACAGAGCATTGTGCCGGTCGTGGTGCGTTCCGGAGAGCGGCTTCTGGTGAAAGACGCCCGGGACCGGCGCTCAGCTTCCTAGAGCTGTGTATCTCAGTCTTCTGCGTCTGCTGTCGCCTACATCTTAGCCAAAAGCTTTTCCACTATGTCTCGCAAGGAGAAACTGTGCCAGGTCAGAAAACATCACCGATTTGTGTTCTAGAGGTTGCACAGAGGTCTGCAGAGTGTTTTGCAAGAAGTACAAGAAAGTTGTCCAAAACAGCTCCTCTTCGAAGGGGATGCTAATGGAGAAGGCAGTAGAGTGGAAGGCTACTGTTTTCCACAAGTTTGCAAGCTACGCATACAATCCCAGTGTAGTGCGGCTTCGTTCTTCGCCTTTCGGAAGATGCAGCTTTGCCCTTCTCCCGGAGGCGAAGAATCGGCTTCTTCGCGCACAGAGCATTGTGACGGTCGTGGTGCATTCCGGAGAGCGGCTTCTGGTGAAAGACGCCCGGGACCGGCGCTCTGCTTCTGAGAGCTGTGTATCTCCTTCTTCTACGTCTGCTGTCGCCTACATCTTAGCCAAAAGCTTTTCCACTATGTCTCGCAAGGAGAAACTGTGCCAGGGAAGAAAACATCACCAATTTTTGTTCTAAGAGTTGCAGAGAGGTCTGCAGAGTGTTTTGCAAGAAGTAAAAGAAAGTTGTCCAAAACAGCTCCTCTTCGAAGGGAATGTGAATGGAGAAGGCAGTAGAGTGGAAGGCAACTGTTTTCCACAAGTTTGCGAGCTGCACACACAATCCCAGTGTAGTGCGGCTTCGTTCTTCGCCTTTCGGAAGATGCAGTTTGCCCTTCTTCCGGAGGCAAAGAAGCGGCTTCTTCGCGCACAGAGCATTGTGCCGGTCGTGGTGCGTTCCCGAGAGCGGCTTCTGCCGAAAGACGCCCGGGACCGGCGCTCTGCTTCTGAGAGCTGTGTATCTCCGTCTTCTGTGTCTGCTGTCGCCTACATCTTAGCCAGAAGCTTTTCCACTATGTCTTGCAAAAGGAAACTGTGCCAGGGAAGAAAACATCACCGATTTGTGTTCTCATAGTTGCACGGAGGTCTGCAGAGTGTTTTGCAAGAAGTACAAGAAAGTTGTCCAAAACATCTCCTCTTCGTAGGGAATGCTAATGGAGAAGGCAGTAGAGTGGAAGGCAACTTTTTTCCACAAGTTTGCAAGCTGCGCACACAATCCCAGGGTAATTTGGCTTCGTTCTTCGCCTTTCGGAAGATGCAGCTTTCCCCGGCTCCCGGAGGTGAAGAAGCGGCTTCATCGTGCACAGAGCATTGTGCCAGCCGTGGTGCATTCTGGAGAGCAGCTTCTGCCAAAAGACGCCCGGGACTGGTGCTCTGCTTCGCACAGCTACGTGTCATGGTCTTCTGCATCTGCTGTCGCCTACATCTCAGCCAAAAACTTTTCCTCTATGTCTCACACGGAGAAACTGTGCCAGGGGGGACAACGTCACCGATTGTGTTCCAGAATTTTCACGGAGGTCTGCAGAGTGTTTTGCAAGAAGTAAAAGAAAGTTGTCCAAAACAGCTCCTCTTCAAAGGGAATGTGAATGGAGAAGGCAGGAGAGTGGAAGGCAACTGTTTTCCACAAGTTTGCAAGCTGCGCACACAATCCCAGGGTAATTCGGCTTCCTTCTTCGCCTTTTGGAAGATGCATCTTTCCCCGGCTCCTGGAGGGGAAGATGCGGCTTCATCGCGCACAGAGCATTGTGCCGGTCGTGGTGCGTTCTGGAGAGCGGCTTCTGCTGAAAGACGCCCGGGACCGGCGCTCTGCTTCGCAGAGCTGCGTATCTCCGTCTTCTGCGTCTGCTGTCGCCTACATCTTAGCCAAAAGCTTTTCCACTATGTCTCGCAAGGACAAACTGTGCCAGGGCAGAAAACCTCACCGATTTGTGTTCTAATAGTTGCACGGAGGTCTGCAGAGTGTTTTGCAAGAAGTAAAAGAAAGTTGTCCAAAACAGCTCCTCTTCGAAGGGAATGCTAATGGAGAAGGCAATAGAGTGGAAGGCAACTGTTTTCCACAGGTTTGCGAGCTGCGCACACAATCCCAGTGTAGTGCGGCTTCGTTCTTCACCTTTCGGAAGATGCAGCTTTGCCCTTCTTCCGGAGGCGAAGAAGCGGCTTCTTCGCGCACAGAGCATTGTGCCGGTCGTGGTGCGTTCCTGAGAGCGGCTTCTGCTGAAAGACGCCCGGGTCCGGCGCTCTGCTTCTGAGAGCTGCGTATCTCCGTCTTCTGCGTCTGCTGTCGCCTACATCTTAGCCAAAAGCTTTTCCACTATGTCTCGCAAGGAGAAACTGTGCCAGGGCAGAAAACATCACCGATATGTGTTCTAGACGTTGCACGGAGGTCTGCAGAGTGTTTTGCAAGAAGTAAAGAAAGTTGTCCAAAACAGCTCATGTTTGAAGGGAATGCTAATGGAGAAGGCAGTAGAGTGGAAGGCAACTGTTTTCCACAAGTTTGCAAGCTGCGCACACAATCCCAGGGTAATTCGGCTTCCTTCTTCGCCTTTTGGAAGATGCATCTTTCCCCGGCTCCCGGAGGCGAAGAAGCGGCTTCATCGCGCACAGAGCATTGTGCCGGTCGTGGTGCGTTCCCGAGAGCGGCTTCTGCTGAAAGACGCCCGGGACCGGCGCTCTGCTACGCAGAGCTCCGTATCATGGTCTTCTGCGTCTGCTGTCGCCTACATCTTAGCCAAAAGATTTTCCTCTATGTCTCACACGGAGAAACTGTGCCAGGGCGGACAACGTCACTGATTGTGTTCCAGAAGTTTCACGGAGGTCTGCAGAGTGTTTTGCAAGAAGTAAAAGAAAGTTGTCCAAAACAGCTCCTCTTCGAATGGAATGCTAATGGAGAGGGTAGGAGAGTGGAAGGCAACTGTTTTCCACAGGTTTGCAAGCTGCGCACACAATCCCAGTGTAGTGCGGCTTCGTTCTTCGCCTTTCGGAAGATGCAGCTTTGCCCTTCTTCCGGAGGCGAAGAAGCGGCTTCTTCACGCACAGAGCATTGTGCCGGTCGTGGTGTGTTCCGGAGAGCGGCTTCTGGTGAAAGACGCCCGGGACCGGCGCTCAGCTTCCTAGAGCTGTGTATCTCAGTCTTCTGCGTCTGCTGTCGCCTACATCTTAGCCAAAAGCTTTTCCACGATGTCTCGCAAGGAGAAACTGTGCCAGGGAAGAAAACATCACCGATTTGTGTTCTAGAGGTTGCACAGAGGTCTGCAGAGTGTTTTGCAAGAAGTTCAAGAAAGTTGTCCAAAACAGCTCCTGTTTGAAGGGAATGTGAATGGAGATGGCAGGAGAGTGGAAGGCAACTGTTTTCCACAAGTTTCCAAGCTGAGCACACAATCCCAGTGTAGTGCGGCTTCGTTCTTCACCTTTTGGAAGATGCAGCTTTGCCCTTCTCCAGGAGGCGAAGAAACGGAGTCTTCGCGCACAGAGCATTGTGCTGGTCGTGGTGCATTCCGGAGAGCGGCTTCTGTCGAAAGACTCCCGGGACCGGCACTCAGCTTCTGAGAGCTGCGTATCTCAGTCTTCTGCGTCTGCTGTCGCCTACATCTTAGCCAAAAGCTTTTCCACTATGTCTCGCAAGGAGAAACTTTGCCAGGGCAGAAAGCATCACCGATTTGTGTTCTAGAGGTTGCACAGAGGTCTGCAGAGTGTTTTGCGAGAAGTACAAGAAAGTTGTCCCAAACAGCTCCTCTTCGAAGGGGATGCTAATGGAGAAGGCAGTAGAGTGGAAGGCAACTGTTTTCCACAGGTTTGCAAGCTGCGCACACAATCCCAGTGTAGTGCGGCTTCCTTCTTCGCCTTTTGGAAGATGCATCTTTCCCCGGCTCCCGGGGGCGAAGAGGCGGCTTCATCGCGCACAGAGCATTGTGCCGGTCGTGGTGCGTTCTGGAGAGCGGCTTCTGCTGAAAGACGCCCGGGACCGGCGCTCTTCTACGCAGAGCTCCGTATCATAGTCTTCTGCGTCTGCTGTCGCCTACATCTTAGCCAAAAGCTTTTCCACTATGTCTCGCAAGGACAAACTGTGCCAGGGCAGAAAACATCACCGATTTGTGTTCTAATAGTTGCACAGAGGTCTGCAGAGTGTTTTGCAAGAAGTAAAAGAAAGTTGTCCAAAACAGCTCCTCTTCGAAGGGAATGTGAATGGAGAAGGCAGGAGAGTGGAAGGCTACTGTTTTCCACAAGTTTGCGAGCTGCACACACAATCCCAGTGTAGTGCGGCTTCGTTCTTCGCCTTTCGGAAGATGCAGTTTGCCCTTCTTCCGGAGGCGAAGGAGCGCCTTCTTCGCGCACAGAGCATTGTGCCGGTCGTGGTGCATTCCGGAGAGCGGCTTCTGTCGAAAGACTCCCGGGACCGGCACTCTGCTTCTGAGAGCTGCGTATCTCAGTCTTCTGCGTCTGCTGTCACCTACATCTTAGCCAAAAGCTTTTCCTCTATGTCTCACACGGAGAAACTGTGCCAGGGCGGACAACGTCACTGATTGTGTTCCAGAAGTTTCACGGTGGTCTGCAGAGTGTTTTGCAAGAAGTACAAGAAAGTTGTCCCAAACAGCTCCTCTTCGAAGGGGATGCTAATGGAGAAGGCAGTAGAGTGGAAGGCAACTGTTTTCCACAAGTTTGCAAGCTGCGCACACAATCCCAGGGTAATTCGGCTTCGTTCTTCGCCTTTTGGAAGATGCATCTTTCCCCGGCTCCCGGAGGCGAAGAAGTGGCTTCATCGCGCACAGAGCATTGTGCCGGTCGTGGTGCGTTCCCGAGAGCGGCTTCTGCTGAAAGACGCCCGGGACCGGCGCTCTGCTTCGCAGAGCTCCGTATCATGGTCTTCTGCGTCTGCTGTCGCCTACATCTTAGCCAAAAGCTTTTCCTCTATGTCTCACACGGAGAAACTGTGCCAGGGCGGACAACGTCACTGATTGTGTTCCAGAAGTTTCACGGAGGTCTGCAGAGTGTTTTGCAAGAAGTACAAGAAAGTTGTCCAAAACAGCTCCTCTTCGAATGGAATGCTAATGGAGAGGGTAGGAGAGTGGAAGGCAACTGTTTTCCACAGGTTTGCAAGCTGCGCACACAATCCCAGTGTAGTGCGGCTTCGTTCTTCGCCTTTCGGAAGATGCAGCTTTGCCCTTCTTCCGGAGGCGAAGAAGCGGCTTCTTCACGCACAGAGCATTGTGCCGGTCGTGGTGCGTTCCGGAGAGCGGCTTCTGGTGAAAGACGCCCGGGACCGGCGCTCAGCTTCCTAGAGCTGTGTATCTCAGTCTTCTGCGTCTGCTGTCGCCTACATCTTAGCCAAAAGCTTTTCCACTATGTCTCGCAAGGAGAAACTGTGCCAGGTCAGAAAACATCACCGATTTGTGTTCTAGAGGTTGCACAGAGGTCTGCAGAGTGTTTTGCAAGAAGTACAAGAAAGTTGTCCAAAACAGCTCCTCTTCGAAGGGGATGCTAATGGAGAAGGCAGTAGAGTGGAAGGCTACTGTTTTCCACAAGTTTGCAAGCTACGCATACAATCCCAGTGTAGTGCGGCTTCGTTCTTCGCCTTTCGGAAGATGCAGCTTTGCCCTTCTCCCGGAGGCGAAGAATCGGCTTCTTCGCGCACAGAGCATTGTGACGGTCGTGGTGCATTCCGGAGAGCGGCTTCTGGTGAAAGACGCCCGGGACCGGCGCTCTGCTTCTGAGAGCTGTGTATCTCCTTCTTCTACGTCTGCTGTCGCCTACATCTTAGCCAAAAGCTTTTCCACTATGTCTCGCAAGGAGAAACTGTGCCAGGGAAGAAAACATCACCAATTTTTGTTCTAAGAGTTGCAGAGAGGTCTGCAGAGTGTTTTGCAAGAAGTAAAAGAAAGTTGTCCAAAACAGCTCCTCTTCGAAGGGAATGTGAATGGAGAAGGCAGTAGAGTGGAAGGCAACTGTTTTCCACAAGTTTGCGAGCTGCACACACAATCCCAGTGTAGTGCGGCTTCGTTCTTCGCCTTTCGGAAGATGCAGTTTGCCCTTCTTCCGGAGGCAAAGAAGCGGCTTCTTCGCGCACAGAGCATTGTGCCGGTCGTGGTGCGTTCCCGAGAGCGGCTTCTGCCGAAAGACGCCCGGGACCGGCGCTCTGCTTCTGAGAGCTGTGTATCTCCGTCTTCTGTGTCTGCTGTCGCCTACATCTTAGCCAGAAGCTTTTCCACTATGTCTTGCAAAAGGAAACTGTGCCAGGGAAGAAAACATCACCGATTTGTGTTCTCATAGTTGCACGGAGGTCTGCAGAGTGTTTTGCAAGAAGTACAAGAAAGTTGTCCAAAACAGCTCCTCTTCGTAGGGAATGTGAATGGAGAAGGCAGTAGAGTGGAAGGCAACTTTTTTCCACAAGTTTGCAAGCTGCGCACACAATCCCAGGGTAATTTGGCTTCGTTCTTCGCCTTTCGGAAGATGCAGCTTTCCCCGGCTCCCGGAGGTGAAGAAGCGGCTTCATCGTGCACAGAGCATTGTGCCAGCCGTGGTGCATTCTGGAGAGCAGCTTCTGCCAAAAGACGCCCGGGACTGGTGCTCTGCTTCGCACAGCTACGTGTCATGGTCTTCTGCATCTGCTGTCGCCTACATCTCAGCCAAAAACTTTTCCTCTATGTCTCACACGGAGAAACTGTGCCAGGGGGGACAACGTCACCGATTGTGTTCCAGAATTTTCACGGAGGTCTGCAGAGTGTTTTGCAAGAAGTAAAAGAAAGTTGTCCAAAACAGCTCCTCTTCGTAGGGAATGCTAATGGAGAAGGCA
Source organism: Molothrus aeneus (assembly GCF_037042795.1). Classification (NCBI taxonomy): domain Eukaryota; kingdom Metazoa; phylum Chordata; class Aves; order Passeriformes; family Icteridae; genus Molothrus; species Molothrus aeneus. The sequence continues at coordinate 500,134 of NC_089652.1, forward strand.
GGAGAGTGGAAGGCAACTGTTTTCCACAAGTTTGCAAGCTGCGCACACAATCCCAGGGTAATTCGGCTTCCTTCTTCGCCTTTTGGAAGATGCATCTTTCCCCGGCTCCTGGAGGGGAAGATGCGGCTTCATCGCGCACAGAGCATTGTGCCGGTCGTGGTGCGTTCTGGAGAGCGGCTTCTGCTGAAAGACGCCCGGGACCGGCGCTCTGCTTCGCAGAGCTGCGTATCTCCGTCTTCTGCGTCTGCTGTCGCCTACATCTTAGCCAAAAGCTTTTCCACTATGTCTCGCAAGGACAAACTGTGCCAGGGCAGAAAACCTCACCGATTTGTGTTCTAATAGTTGCACGGAGGTCTGCAGAGTGTTTTGCAAGAAGTAAAAGAAAGTTGTCCAAAACAGCTCCTCTTCGAAGGGAATGCTAATGGAGAAGGCAATAGAGTGGAAGGCAACTGTTTTCCACAGGTTTGCGAGCTGCGCACACAATCCCAGTGTAGTGCGGCTTCGTTCTTCACCTTTCGGAAGATGCAGCTTTGCCCTTCTTCCGGAGGCGAAGAAGCGGCTTCTTCGCGCACAGAGCATTGTGCCGGCCGTGGTGCGTTCCTGAGAGCGGCTTCTGCTGAAAGACGCCCGGGTCCGGCGCTCTGCTTCTGAGAGCTGCGTATCTCCGTCTTCTGCGTCTGCTGTCGCCTACATCTTAGCCAAAAGCTTTTCCACTATGTCTCGCAAGGAGAAACTGTGCCAGGGCAGAAAACATCACCGATATGTGTTCTAGACGTTGCACGGAGGTCTGCAGAGTGTTTTGCAAGAAGTAAAGAAAGTTGTCCAAAACAGCTCATGTTTGAAGGGAATGCTAATGGAGAAGGCAGTAGAGTGGAAGGCAACTGTTTTCCACAAGTTTGCAAGCTGCGCACACAATCCCAGGGTAATTCGGCTTCCTTCTTCGCCTTTTGGAAGATGCATCTTTCCCCGGCTCCCGGAGGCGAAGAAGCGGCTTCATTGCGCACAGAGCATTGTGCCGGTCGTGGTGCGTTCCCGAGAGCGGCTTCTGCTGAAAGACGCCCGGGACCGGCGCTCTGCTTCGCAGAGCTCCGTATCATGGTCTTCTGCGTCTGCTGTCGCCTACATCTTAGCCAAAAGATTTTCCTCTATGTCTCACACGGAGAAACTGTGCCAGGGCGGACAACGTCACTGATTGTGTTCCAGAAGTTTCACGGAGGTCTGCAGAGTGTTTTGCAAGAAGTAAAAGAAAGTTGTCCAAAACAGCTCCTCTTCGAATGGAATGCTAATGGAGAGGGTAGGAGAGTGGAAGGCAACTGTTTTCCACAGGTTTGCAAGCTGCGCACACAATCCCAGTGTAGTGCGGCTTCGTTCTTCGCCTTTCGGAAGATGCAGCTTTGCCCTTCTTCCGGAGGCGAAGAAGCGGCTTCTTCACGCACAGAGCATTGTGCCGGTCGTGGTGTGTTCCGGAGAGCGGCTTCTGGTGAAAGACGCCCGGGACCGGCGCTCAGCTTCCTAGAGCTGTGTATCTCAGTCTTCTGCGTCTGCTGTCGCCTACATCTTAGCCAAAAGCTTTTCCACGATGTGTCGCAAGGAGAAACTGTGCCAGGGAAGAAAACATCACCGATTTGTGTTCTAGAGGTTGCACAGAGGTCTGCAGAGTGTTTTGCAAGAAGTTCAAGAAAGTTGTCCAAAACAGCTCCTGTTTGAAGGGAATGTGAATGGAGATGGCAGGAGAGTGGAAGGCAACTGTTTTCCACAAGTTTCCAAGCTGAGCACACAATCCCAGTGTAGTGCGGCTTCGTTCTTCACCTTTTGGAAGATGCAGCTTTGCCCTTCTCCAGGAGGCGAAGAAACGGAGTCTTCGCGCACAGAGCATTGTGCTGGTCGTGGTGCATTCCGGAGAGCGGCTTCTGTCGAAAGACTCCCGGGACCGGCACTCTGCTTCTGAGAGCTGCGTATCTCAGTCTTCTGCGTCTGCTGTCGCCTACATCTTAGCCAAAAGCTTTTCCACTATGTCTCGCAAGGAGAAACTTTGCCAGGGCAGAAAGCATCACCGATTTGTGTTCTAGAGGTTGCACAGAGGTCTGCAGAGTGTTTTGCGAGAAGTACAAGAAAGTTGTCCCAAACAGCTCCTCTTCGAAGGGGATGCTAATGGAGAAGGCAGTAGAGTGGAAGGCAACTGTTTTCCACAGGTTTGCAAGCTGCGCACACAATCCCAGTGTAGTGCGGCTTCGTTCTTCGCCTTTTGGAAGATGCATCTTTCCCCGGCTCCCGGGGGCGAAGAGGCGGCTTCATCGTGCACAGAGCATTGTGCCGGTCGTGGTGCGTTCTGGAGAGCGGCTTCTGCTGAAAGACGCCCGGGACCGGCGCTCTTCTACGCAGAGCTCCGTATCATAGTCTTCTGCGTCTGCTGTCGCCTACATCTTAGCCAAAAGCTTTTCCACTATGTCTCGCAAGGACAAACTGTGCCAGGGCAGAAAACCTCACCGATTTGTGTTCTAATAGTTGCACAGAGGTCTGCAGAGTGTTTTGCAAGAAGTAAAAGAAAGTTGTCCAAAACAGCTCCTCTTCGAAGGGAATGTGAATGGAGAAGGCAGGAGAGTGGAAGGCTACTGTTTTCCACAAGTTTGCGAGCTGCGCACACAATCCCAGTGTAGTGCGGCTTCGTTCTTCGCCTTTCGGAAGATGCAGTTTGCCCTTCTTCCGGAGGCGAAGGAGCGCCTTCTTCGCGCACAGAGCATTGTGCCAGTCGTGGTGCGTTCCGGAGAGCGGCTTCTGCCAAAAAACGCCCGGGACCGGCGCTCAGCTTCTGAGAGCTGCGTATCTCCGTCTTCTGCGTCTGCTGTCACCTACATCTTAGCCAAAAGCTTTTCCACTATGTCTTGCAAAAGGAAACTGTGCCAGGGCAGAAAACGTCACCGATTTGTGTTCTCATAGTTGCACGGAGGTCTGCAGAGTGTTTTGCAAGAAGTAAAGAAAGTTGTCCAAAACAGCTCCTCTTCGAAGGGAATGTGAATGGAGAAGGCAGGAGAGTGGAAGGCTACTGTTTTCCAGAAGTTTGCAAGCTGCGCACACAATCCCAGTGTAGCGCGGGTTCACTCTTCGCCTTTCGGAAGATGCAGTTTGCCCTTCTCCCGGAGGCGAAGAAGCGGCTTCTTTGCACACAGAGCATTGTGCCGCTCGTGGTGCATTCCGGAGAGCGGCTTCTGCCGAAAGATGCCCGGGACCGGCGCTCAGCTTCGCAGAGCTGCATATCTCCGTCTTCTGCGTCTGCTGTCGCCTACATCTTAGCCAAAAGCTTTTCCACTATGTCTCGCAAGGAGAAACTGTGCCAGGGCAGAAAACATCACCGATTTGTGTTCTAATATTTGTACGGAGGTCTGCAGAGTGTTTTGCAAGAAGTAAAAGAAAGTTGTCCAAAACAGCTCCTGTTTGAAGGGAATGTGAATGGAGAAGGCAGGAGAGTGGAAGGCAACTGTTTTCCACAAGTTTCCAAGCTGAGCACACAATCCCAGTGTAGTGTGGCTTCGTTCTTCACCTTTTGGAAGATGCAGCTTTGCCCTTCTCCAGGAGGCGAAGGAACGGAGTCTTCGCGCACAGAGCATTGTGCCGGTCGTGGTGCATTCCGGAGAGCGGCTTCTGTCGAAAGACTCCCGGGACCGGCACTCTGCTTCTGAGAGCTGCGTATCTCAGTCTTCTGCGTCTGCTGTCACCTACATCTTAGCCAAAAGCTTTTCCTCTATGTCTCACACGGAGAAACTGTGCCAGGGCGGACAACGTCACTGATTGTGTTCCAGAAGTTTCACGGTGGTCTGCAGAGTGTTTTGCAAGAAGTACAAGAAAGTTGTCCCAAACAGCTCCTCTTCGAAGGGGATGCTAATGGAGAAGGCAGTAGAGTGGAAGGCAACTGTTTTCCACAAGTTTGCAAGCTGCGCACACAATCCCAGGGTAATTCGGCTTCCTTCTTCGCCTTTTGGAAGATGCATCTTTCCCCGGCTCCCGGAGGCGAAGAAGCGGCTTCATCGCGCACAGAGCATTGTGCCGGTCGTGGTGCGTTCCCGAGAGCGGCTTCTGCTGAAAGACGCCCGGGACCGGCGCTCTGCTTCGCAGAGCTCCGTATCATGGTCTTCTGCGTCTGCTGTCGCCTACATCTTAGCCAAAAGCTTTTCCTCTATGTCTCACACGGAGAAACTGTGCCAGGGCGGACAACGTCACTGATTGTGTTCCAGAAGTTTCACGGAGGTCTGCAGAGTGTTTTGCAAGAAGTACAAGAAAGTTGTCCAAAACAGCTCCTCTTCGAATGGAATGCTAATGGAGAGGGTAGGAGAGTGGAAGGCAACTGTTTTCCACAGGTTTGCAAGCTGCGCACACAATCCCAGTGTAGTGCGGCTTCGTTCTTCGCCTTTCGGAAGATGCAGCTTTGCCCTTCTTCCGGAGGCGAAGAAGCGGCTTCTTCACGCACAGAGCATTGTGCCGGTCGTGGTGCGTTCCGGAGAGCGGCTTCTGGTGAAAGACGCCCGGGACCGGCGCTCAGCTTCCTAGAGCTGTGTATCTCAGTCTTCTGCGTCTGCTGTCGCCTACATCTTAGCCAAAAGCTTTTCCACTATGTCTCGCAAGGAGAAACTGTGCCAGGTCAGAAAACATCACCGATTTGTGTTCTAGAGGTTGCACAGAGGTCTGCAGAGTGTTTTGCAAGAAGTACAAGAAAGTTGTCCAAAACAGCTCCTCTTCGAAGGGGATGCTAATGGAGAAGGCAGTAGAGTGGAAGGCTACTGTTTTCCACAAGTTTGCAAGCTACGCATACAATCCCAGTGTAGTGCGGCTTCGTTCTTCGCCTTTCGGAAGATGCAGCTTTGCCCTTCTCCCGGAGGCGAAGAATCGGCTTCTTCGCGCACAGAGCATTGTGACGGTCGTGGTGCATTCCGGAGAGCGGCTTCTGGTGAAAGACGCCCGGGACCGGCGCTCTGCTTCTGAGAGCTGTGTATCTCCTTCTTCTACGTCTGCTGTCGCCTACATCTTAGCCAAAAGCTTTTCCACTATGTCTCGCAAGGAGAAACTGTGCCAGGGAAGAAAACATCACCAATTTTTGTTCTAAGAGTTGCAGAGAGGTCTGCAGAGTGTTTTGCAAGAAGTAAAAGAAAGTTGTCCAAAACAGCTCCTCTTCGAAGGGAATGTGAATGGAGAAGGCAGTAGAGTGGAAGGCAACTGTTTTCCACAAGTTTGCGAGCTGCACACACAATCCCAGTGTAGTGCGGCTTCGTTCTTCGCCTTTCGGAAGATGCAGTTTGCCCTTCTTCCGGAGGCAAAGAAGCGGCTTCTTCGCGCACAGAGCATTGTGCCGGTCGTGGTGCGTTCCGGAGAGCGGCTTCTGGTGAAAGACGCCCGGGACCGGCGCTCTGCTTCTGAGAGCTGTGTATCTCCGTCTTCTGTGTCTGCTGTCGCCTACATCTTAGCCAGAAGCTTTTCCACTATGTCTTGCAAAAGGAAACTGTGCCAGGGAAGAAAACATCACCGATTTGTGTTCTCATAGTTGCACGGAGGTCTGCAGAGTGTTTTGCAAGAAGTACAAGAAAGTTGTCCAAAACAGCTCCTCTTCGTAGGGAATGCTAATGGAGAAGGCAGTAGAGTGGAAGGCAACTTTTTTCCACAAGTTTGCAAGCTGCGCACACAATCCCAGGGTAATTTGGCTTCGTTCTTCGCCTTTCGGAAGATGCAGCTTTCCCCGGCTCCCGGAGGTGAAGAAGCGGCTTCATCGTGCACAGAGCATTGTGCCAGCCGTGGTGCATTCTGGAGAGCAGCTTCTGCCAAAAGACGCCCGGGACTGGTGCTCTGCTTCGCACAGCTACGTGTCATGGTCTTCTGCATCTGCTGTCGCCTACATCTCAGCCAAAAACTTTTCCTCTATGTCTCACACGGAGAAACTGTGCCAGGGGGGACAACGTCACCGATTGTGTTCCAGAATTTTCACGGAGGTCTGCAGAGTGTTTTGCAAGAAGTAAAAGAAAGTTGTCCAAAACAGCTCCTCTTCAAAGGGAATGTGAATGGAGAAGGCAGGAGAGTGGAAGGCAACTGTTTTCCACAAGTTTGCAAGCTGCGCACACAATCCCAGGGTAATTCGGCTTCCTTCTTCGCCTTTTGGAAGATGCATCTTTCCCCGGCTCCTGGAGGGGAAGATGCGGCTTCATCGCGCACAGAGCATTGTGCCGGTCGTGGTGCGTTCTGGAGAGCGGCTTCTGCTGAAAGACGCCCGGGACCGGCGCTCTGCTTCGCAGAGCTGCGTATCTCCGTCTTCTGCGTCTGCTGTCGCCTACATCTTAGCCAAAAGCTTTTCCACTATGTCTCGCAAGGACAAACTGTGCCAGGGCAGAAAACCTCACCGATTTGTGTTCTAATAGTTGCACGGAGGTCTGCAGAGTGTTTTGCAAGAAGTAAAAGAAAGTTGTCCAAAACAGCTCCTCTTCGAAGGGAATGCTAATGGAGAAGGCAATAGAGTGGAAGGCAACTGTTTTCCACAGGTTTGCGAGCTGCGCACACAATCCCAGTGTAGTGCGGCTTCGTTCTTCACCTTTCGGAAGATGCAGCTTTGCCCTTCTTCCGGAGGCGAAGAAGCGGCTTCTTCGCGCACAGAGCATTGTGCCGGCCGTGGTGCGTTCCTGAGAGCGGCTTCTGCTGAAAGACGCCCGGGTCCGGCGCTCTGCTTCTGAGAGCTGCGTATCTCCGTCTTCTGCGTCTGCTGTCGCCTACATCTTAGCCAAAAGCTTTTCCACTATGTCTCGCAAGGAGAAACTGTGCCAGGGCAGAAAACATCACCGATATGTGTTCTAGACGTTGCACGGAGGTCTGCAGAGTGTTTTGCAAGAAGTAAAGAAAGTTGTCCAAAACAGCTCATGTTTGAAGGGAATGCTAATGGAGAAGGCAGTAGAGTGGAAGGCAACTGTTTTCCACAAGTTTGCAAGCTGCGCACACAATCCCAGGGTAATTCGGCTTCCTTCTTCGCCTTTTGGAAGATGCATCTTTCCCCGGCTCCCGGAGGCGAAGAAGCGGCTTCATCGCGCACAGAGCATTGTGCCGGTCGTGGTGCGTTCCCGAGAGCGGCTTCTGCTGAAAGACGCCCGGGACCGGCGCTCTGCTTCGCAGAGCTCCGTATCATGGTCTTCTGCGTCTGCTGTCGCCTACATCTTAGCCAAAAGATTTTCCTCTATGTCTCACACGGAGAAACTGTGCCAGGGCGGACAACGTCACTGATTGTGTTCCAGAAGTTTCACGGAGGTCTGCAGAGTGTTTTGCAAGAAGTAAAAGAAAGTTGTCCAAAACAGCTCCTCTTCGAATGGAATGCTAATGGAGAGGGTAGGAGAGTGGAAGGCAACTGTTTTCCACAGGTTTGCAAGCTGCGCACACAATCCCAGTGTAGTGCGGCTTCGTTCTTCGCCTTTCGGAAGATGCAGCTTTGCCCTTCTTCCGGAGGCGAAGAAGCGGCTTCTTCACGCACAGAGCATTGTGCCGGTCGTGGTGTGTTCCGGAGAGCGGCTTCTGGTGAAAGACGCCCGGGACCGGCGCTCAGCTTCCTAGAGCTGTGTATCTCAGTCTTCTGCGTCTGCTGTCGCCTACATCTTAGCCAAAAGCTTTTCCACGATGTCTCGCAAGGAGAAACTGTGCCAGGGAAGAAAACATCACCGATTTGTGTTCTAGAGGTTGCACAGAGGTCTGCAGAGTGTTTTGCAAGAAGTTCAAGAAAGTTGTCCAAAACAGCTCCTGTTTGAAGGGAATGTGAATGGAGATGGCAGGAGAGTGGAAGGCAACTGTTTTCCACAAGTTTCCAAGCTGAGCACACAATCCCAGTGTAGTGCGGCTTCGTTCTTCACCTTTTGGAAGATGCAGCTTTGCCCTTCTCCAGGAGGCGAAGAAACGGAGTCTTCGCGCACAGAGCATTGTGCTGGTCGTGGTGCATTCCGGAGAGCGGCTTCTGTCGAAAGACTCCCGGGACCGGCACTCTGCTTCTGAGAGCTGCGTATCTCAGTCTTCTGCGTCTGCTGTCGCCTACATCTTAGCCAAAAGCTTTTCCACTATGTCTCGCAAGGAGAAACTTTGCCAGGGCAGAAAGCATCACCGATTTGTGTTCTAGAGGTTGCACAGAGGTCTGCAGAGTGTTTTGCGAGAAGTACAAGAAAGTTGTCCCAAACAGCTCCTCTTCGAAGGGGATGCTAATGGAGAAGGCAGTAGAGTGGAAGGCAACTGTTTTCCACAGGTTTGCAAGCTGCGCACACAATCCCAGTGTAGTGCGGCTTCGTTCTTCGCCTTTTGGAAGATGCATCTTTCCCCGGCTCCCGGGGGCGAAGAGGCGGCTTCATCGCGCACAGAGCATTGTGCCGGTCGTGGTGCGTTCTGGAGAGCGGCTTCTGCTGAAAGACGCCCGGGACCGGCGCTCTGCTTCGCAGAGCTCCGTATCATGGTCTTCTGCGTCTGCTGTCGCCTACATCTTAGCCAAAAGCTTTTCCTCTATGTCTCACACGGAGAAACTGTGCCAGGGCGGACAACGTCACTGATTGTGTTCCAGAAGTTTCACGGAGGTCTGCAGAGTGTTTTGCAAGAAGTAAAAGAAAGTTGTCCAAAACAGCTCCTCTTCGAAGGGAATGTGAATGGAGAAGGCAGGAGAGTGGAAGGCTACTGTTTTCCACAAGTTTGCGAGCTGCACACACAATCCCAGTGTAGTGCGGCTTCGTTCTTCGCCTTTCGGAAGATGCAGTTTGCCCTTCTTCCGGAGGCGAAGGAGCGCCTTCTTCGCGCACAGAGCATTGTGCCAGTCGTGGTGCGTTCCGGAGAGCGGCTTCTGCCAAAAAACGCCCGGGACCGGCGCTCAGCTTCTGAGAGCTGCGTATCTCCGTCTTCTGCGTCTGCTGTCGCCTACATCTTAGCCAAAAGCTTTTCCACTATGTCTTGCAAAAGGAAACTGTGCCAGGGCAGAAAACGTCACCGATTTGTGTTCTCATAGTTGCACGGAGGTCTGCAGAGTGTTTTGCAAGAAGTAAAGAAAGTTGTCCAAAACAGCTCCTCTTCGAAGGGAATGTGAATGGAGAAGGCAGGAGAGTGGAAGGCTACTGTTTTCCAGAAGTTTGCAAGCTGCGCACACAATCCCAGTGTAGCGCGGGTTCACTCTTCGCCTTTCGGAAGATGCAGTTTGCCCTTCTCCCGGAGGCGAAGAAGCGGCTTCTTTGCACACAGAGCATTGTGCCGCTCGTGGTGCATTCCGGAGAGCGGCTTCTGCCGAAAGACGCCCGGGACCGGCGCTCAGCTTCGCAGAGCTGCATATCTCCGTCTTCTGCGTCTGCTGTCGCCTACATCTTAGCCAAAAGCTTTTCCACTATGTCTCGCAAGGAGAAACTGTGCCAGGGCAGAAAACATCACCGATTTGTGTTCTAATATTTGTACGGAGGTCTGCAGAGTGTTTTGCAAGAAGTAAAAGAAAGTTGTCCAAAACAGCTCCTGTTTGAAGGGAATGTGAATGGAGAAGGCAGGAGAGTGGAAGGCAACTGTTTTCCACAAGTTTCCAAGCTGAGCACACAATCCCAGTGTAGTGTGGCTTCGTTCTTCACCTTTTGGAAGATGCAGCTTTGCCCTTCTCCAGGAGGCGAAGGAACGGAGTCTTCGCGCACAGAGCATTGTGCCGGTCGTGGTGCATTCCGGAGAGCGGCTTCTGTCGAAAGACTCCCGGGACCGGCACTCTGCTTCTGAGAGCTGCGTATCTCAGTCTTCTGCGTCTGCTGTCACCTACATCTTAGCCAAAAGCTTTTCCTCTATGTCTCACACGGAGAAACTGTGCCAGGGCGGACAACGTCACTGATTGTGTTCCAGAAGTTTCACGGTGGTCTGCAGAGTGTTTTGCAAGAAGTACAAGAAAGTTGTCCCAAACAGCTCCTCTTCGAAGGGGATGCTAATGGAGAAGGCAGTAGAGTGGAAGGCAACTGTTTTCCACAAGTTTGCAAGCTGCGCACACAATCCCAGGGTAATTCGGCTTCCTTCTTCGCCTTTTGGAAGATGCATCTTTCCCCGGCTCCCGGAGGCGAAGAAGCGGCTTCATCGCGCACAGAGCATTGTGCCGGTCGTGGTGCGTTCCCGAGAGCGGCTTCTGCTGAAAGACGCCCGGGACCGGCGCTCTGCTTCGCAGAGCTCCGTATCATGGTCTTCTGCGTCTGCTGTCGCCTACATCTTAGCCAAAAGCTTTTCCTCTATGTCTCACACGGAGAAACTGTGCCAGGGCGGACAACGTCACTGATTGTGTTCCAGAAGTTTCACGGAGGTCTGCAGAGTGTTTTGCAAGAAGTACAAGAAAGTTGTCCAAAACAGCTCCTCTTCGAATGGAATGCTAATGGAGAGGGTAGGAGAGTGGAAGGCAACTGTTTTCCACAGGTTTGCAAGCTGCGCACACAATCCCAGTGTAGTGCGGCTTCGTTCTTCGCCTTTCGGAAGATGCAGCTTTGCCCTTCTTCCGGAGGCGAAGAAGCGGCTTCTTCACGCACAGAGCATTGTGCCGGTCGTGGTGCGTTCCGGAGAGCGGCTTCTGGTGAAAGACGCCCGGGACCGGCGCTCAGCTTCCTAGAGCTGTGTATCTCAGTCTTCTGCGTCTGCTGTCGCCTACATCTTAGCCAAAAGCTTTTCCACTATGTCTCGCAAGGAGAAACTGTGCCAGGTCAGAAAACATCACCGATTTGTGTTCTAGAGGTTGCACAGAGGTCTGCAGAGTGTTTTGCAAGAAGTACAAGAAAGTTGTCCAAAACAGCTCCTCTTCGAAGGGGATGCTAATGGAGAAGGCAGTAGAGTGGAAGGCTACTGTTTTCCACAAGTTTGCAAGCTACGCATACAATCCCAGTGTAGTGCGGCTTCGTTCTTCGCCTTTCGGAAGATGCAGCTTTGCCCTTCTCCCGGAGGCGAAGAATCGGCTTCTTCGCGCACAGAGCATTGTGACGGTCGTGGTGCATTCCGGAGAGCGGCTTCTGGTGAAAGACGCCCGGGACCGGCGCTCTGCTTCTGAGAGCTGTGTATCTCCTTCTTCTACGTCTGCTGTCGCCTACATCTTAGCCAAAAGCTTTTCCACTATGGCTCGCAAGGAGAAACTGTGCCAGGGAAGAAAACATCACCAATTTTTGTTCTAAGAGTTGCAGAGAGGTCTGCAGAGTGTTTTGCAAGAAGTAAAAGAAAGTTGTCCAAAACAGCTCCTCTTCGAAGGGAATGTGAATGGAGAAGGCAGTAGAGTGGAAGGCAACTGTTTTCCACAGGTTTGCAAGCTGCGCACACAATCCCAGTGTAGTGCGGCTTCGTTCTTCGCCTTTCGGAAGATGCAGTTTGCCCTTCTTCCGGAGGCAAAGAAGCGGCTTCTTCGCGCACAGAGCATTGTGCCGGTCGTGGTGCGTTCCGGAGAGCGGCTTCTGGTGAAAGACGCCCGGGACCGGCGCTCTGCTTCTGAGAGCTGTGTATCTCCGTCTTCTGTGTCTGCTGTCGCCTACATCTTAGCCAGAAGCTTTTCCACTATGTCTTGCAAAAGGAAACTGTGCCAGGGAAGAAAACATCACCGATTTGTGTTCTCATAGTTGCACGGAGGTCTGCAGAGTGTTTTGCAAGAAGTACAAGAAAGTTGTCCAAAACAGCTCCTCTTCGTAGGGAATGCTAATGGAGAAGGCAGTAGAGTGGAAGGCAACTTTTTTCCACAAGTTTGCAAGCTGCGCACACAATCCCAGGGTAATTCGGCTTCGTTCTTCGCCTTTCGGAAGATGCAGCTTTCCCCGGCTCCCGGAGGTGAAGAAGCGGCTTCATCGTGCACAGAGCATTGTGCCAGCCGTGGTGCATTCTGGAGAGCAGCTTCTGCCAAAAGACGCCCGGGACTGGTGCTCTGCTTCGCACAGCTACGTGTCATGGTCTTCTGCATCTGCTGTCGCCTACATCTCAGCCAAAAACTTTTCCTCTATGTCTCACACGGAGAAACTGTGCCAGGGGGGACAACGTCACCGATTGTGTTCCAGAATTTTCACGGAGGTCTGCAGAGTGTTTTGCAAGAAGTAAAAGAAAGTTGTCCAAAACAGCTCCTCTTCAAAGGGAATGTGAATGGAGAAGGCAGGAGAGTGGAAGGCAACTGTTTTCCACAAGTTTGCAAGCTGCGCACACAATCCCAGGGTAATTCGGCTTCCTTCTTCGCCTTTTGGAAGATGCATCTTTCCCCGGCTCCTGGAGGGGAAGATGCGGCTTCATCGCGCACAGAGCATTGTGCCGGTCGTGGTGCGTTCTGGAGAGCGGCTTCTGCTGAAAGACGCCCGGGACCGGCGCTCTGCTTCGCAGAGCTGCGTATCTCCGTCTTCTGCGTCTGCTGTCGCCTACATCTTAGCCAAAAGCTTTTCCACTATGTCTCGCAAGGACAAACTGTGCCAGGGCAGAAAACCTCACCGATTTGTGTTCTAATAGTTGCACGGAGGTCTGCAGAGTGTTTTGCAAGAAGTAAAAGAAAGTTGTCCAAAACAGCTCCTCTTCGAAGGGAATGCTAATGGAGAAGGCAATAGAGTGGAAGGCAACTGTTTTCCACAGGTTTGCGAGCTGCGCACACAATCCCAGTGTAGTGCGGCTTCGTTCTTCACCTTTCGGAAGATGCAGCTTTGCCCTTCTTCCGGAGGCGAAGAAGCGGCTTCTTCGCGCACAGAGCATTGTGCCGGTCGTGGTGCGTTCCTGAGAGCGGCTTCTGCTGAAAGACGCCCGGGTCCGGCGCTCTGCTTCTGAGAGCTGCGTATCTCCGTCTTCTGCGTCTGCTGTCGCCTACATCTTAGCCAAAAGCTTTTCCACTATGTCTCGCAAGGAGAAACTGTGCCAGGGCAGAAAACATCACCGATTTGTGTTCTAGACGTTGCACGGAGGTCTGCAGAGTGTTTTGCAAGAAGTAAAGAAAGTTGTCCAAAACAGCTCATGTTTGAAGGGAATGCTAATGGAGAAGGCAGTAGAGTGGAAGGCAACTGTTTTCCACAAGTTTGCAAGCTGCGCACACAATCCCAGGGTAATTCGGCTTCCTTCTTCGCCTTTTGGAAGATGCATCTTTCCCCGGCTCCCGGAGGCGAAGAAGCGGCTTCATCGCGCACAGAGCATTGTGCCGGTCGTGGTGCGTTCCCGAGAGCGGCTTCTGCTGAAAGACGCCCGGGACCGGCGCTCTGCTTCGCAGAGCTCCGTATCATGGTCTTCTGCGTCTGCTGTCGCCTACATCTTAGCCAAAAGATTTTCCTCTATGTCTCACACGGAGAAACTGTGCCAGGGCGGACAACGTCACTGATTGTGTTCCAGAAGTTTCACGGAGGTCTGCAGAGTGTTTTGCAAGAAGTAAAAGAAAGTTGTCCAAAACAGCTCCTCTTCGAATGGAATGCTAATGGAGAGGGTAGGAGAGTGGAAGGCAACTGTTTTCCACAGGTTTGCAAGCTGCGCACACAATCCCAGTGTAGTGCGGCTTCGTTCTTCGCCTTTCGGAAGATGCAGCTTTGCCCTTCTTCCGGAGGCGAAGAAGCGGCTTCTTCACGCACAGAGCATTGTGCCGGTCGTGGTGTGTTCCGGAGAGCGGCTTCTGGTGAAAGACGCCCGGGACCGGCGCTCAGCTTCCTAGAGCTGTGTATCTCAGTCTTCTGCGTCTGCTGTCGCCTACATCTTAGCCAAAAGCTTTTCCACGATGTCTCGCAAGGACAAACTGTGCCAGGGAAGAAAACATCACCGATTTGTGTTCTAGAGGTTGCACAGAGGTCTGCAGAGTGTTTTGCAAGAAGTTCAAGAAAGTTGTCCAAAACAGCTCCTGTTTGAAGGGAATGTGAATGGAGATGGCAGGAGAGTGGAAGGCAACTGTTTTCCACAAGTTTCCAAGCTGAGCACACAATCCCAGTGTAGTGCGGCTTCGTTCTTCACCTTTTGGAAGATGCAGCTTTGCCCTTCTCCAGGAGGCGAAGAAACGGAGTCTTCGCGCACAGAGCATTGTGCTGGTCGTGGTGCATTCCGGAGAGTGGCTTCTGTCGAAAGACTCCCGGGACCGGCACTCTGCTTCTGAGAGCTGCGTATCTCAGTCTTCTGCGTCTGCTGTCGCCTACATCTTAGCCAAAAGCTTTTCCACTATGTCTCGCAAGGAGAAACTTTGCCAGGGCAGAAAGCATCACCGATTTGTGTTCTAGAGGTTGCACAGAGGTCTGCAGAGTGTTTTGCGAGAAGTACAAGAAAGTTGTCCCAAACAGCTCCTCTTCGAAGGGGATGCTAATGGAGAAGGCAGTAGAGTGGAAGGCAACTGTTTTCCACAGGTTTGCAAGCTGCGCACACAATCCCAGTGTAGTGCGGCTTCGTTCTTCGCCTTTCGGAAGATGCAGCTTTGCCCTTCTTCCGGAGGCAAAGAAGCGGCTTCTTCGCGCACAGAGCATTGTGCCGCTCGTGGTGCGTTCTGGAGAGCGGCTTCTGCCGAAAGACGCCCGGGACCGGCGCTCAGCTTCCCAGAGCTGTGTATCTCAGTCTTCTGCGTCTGCTGTCGCCTACATCTTAGCCAAAAGCTTTTCCACTATGTCTCGCAAGGAGAAACTGTGCCAGGGCAGAAAACATCACCGATTTGTGTTCTAGAGGTTGCACAGAGGTCCGCAGAGTGTTTTGCAAGAAGTAAAAGAAAGTTGTCCAAAACAGCTCCTCTTCGAAGGGAATGCTAATGGAGAAGGCAGGAGAGTGGAAGGCTACTGTTTTCCACAGGTTTGCGAGCTGCGCACACAATCCCAGTGTAGTGCGGCTTCGTTCTTCGCCTTTCGGAAGATGCAGCTTTGCCCTTCTCCCGGAGGCGAAGAAGCGGCTTCATCGCGCACAGAGCATTGTGCCGGTCTTGGTGCGTTCCGGAGAGCGGCTTCTGCTGAAAGACGCCCGGGACCGGCGCTCTGCTTCGCAGAGCTCTGTATCATGGTCTTCTGCGTCTGCTGTCGCCTACATCTTAGCCAAAAGCTTTTCCTCTATGTCTCACACGGAGAAACTGTGCCAGGGCGGACAACGTCACCGATTGTGTTCCAGAAGTTTCACGGAGGTCTGCAGAGTGTTTTGCACGAAGTAAAAGAAAGTTGTCCAAAACAGCTCCTGTTTGAAGGGAATGCTAATGGAGAAGGCAGTAGAGTGGAAGGCAACTGTTTTCCACAAGTTTGCAAGCTGCGCACACAATCCCAGTGTAGTGCGGCTTCGTTCATCGCCTTTTGGAAGATGCATCTTTCCCCGGCTCCCGGAGGCGAAGAAGAGGCTTCATCGCGCACAGAGCATTGTGCCGGTCGTGGTGCGTTCTGGAGAGCGGCTTCTGCTGAAAGACGCCCGGGACCGGTGCTCTGCTTCTGAGAGCTGCGTATCTCCGTCTTCTGCGTCTGCTGTCGCCTACATCTTAGCCAGAAGCTTTTCCACTATGTCTTGCAAAAGGAAACTGTGCCAGGGAAGAAAACCTCACCGATTTGTGTTCTAATAGTTGCACGGAGGTCTGCAGAGTGTTTTGCAAGAAGTACAAGAAAGTTGTCCAAAACAGCTCCTCTTCGTAGGGAATGCTAATGGAGAAGGCAGTAGAGTGGAAGGCAACTTTTTTCCACATGTTTGCAAGCTGCGCACACAATCCCAGGGTAATTCGGCTTCGTTCTTCGCCTTTCGGAAGATGCAGCTTTCCCCGGCTCCCGGAGGTGAAGAAGCGGCTTCATCGTGCACAGAGCATTGTGCCAGCCGTGGTGCATTCTGGAGAGCAGCTTCTGCCAAAAGACGCCCGGGACTGGTGCTCTGCTTCGCACAGCTACGTGTCATGGTCTTCTGCATCTGCTGTCGCCTACATCTCAGCCAAAAACTTTTCCTCTATGTCTCACACGGAGAAACTGTGCCAGGGGGGACAACGTCACCGATTGTGTTCCAGAATTTTCACGGAGGTCTGCAGAGTGTTTTGCAAGAAGTAAAAGAAAGTTGTCCAAAACAGCTCCTCTTCGAAGGGAATGTGAATGGAGAAGGCAGGAGAGTGGAAGGCAACTGTTTTCCACAAGTTTGCAAGCTGCGCACACAATCCCAGGGTAATTCGGCTTCCTTCTTCGCCTTTTGGAAGATGCATCTTTCCCCGGCTCCTGGAGGGGAAGATGCGGCTTCATCGCGCACAGAGCATTGTGCCGGTCGTGGTGCGTTCTGGAGAGCGGCTTCTGCTGAAAGACGCCCGGGACCGGCGCTCTGCTTCGCAGAGCTGCGTATCTCCGTCTTCTGCGTCTGCTGTCGCCTACATCTTAGCCAAAAGCTTTTCCACTATGTCTCGCAAGGACAAACTGTGCCAGGGCAGAAAACCTCACCGATTTGTGTTCTAATAGTTGCACGGAGGTCTGCAGAGTGTTTTGCAAGAAGTAAAAGAAAGTTGTCCAAAACAGCTCCTCTTCGAAGGGAATGCTAATGGAGAAGGCAATAGAGTGGAAGGCAACTGTTTTCCACAGGTTTGCGAGCTGCGCACACAATCCCAGTGTAGTGCGGCTTCGTTCTTCACCTTTCGGAAGATGCAGCTTTGCCCTTCTCCCGGAGGCGAAGAAGCGGCTTCTTCGCGCACAGAGCATTGTGCCGGTCGTGGTGCGTTCCGGAGAGCGGCTTCTGCCGAAAGACGCCCGGGACCGGCGCTCTGCTTCTGAGAGCTGCGTATCTCCGTCTTCTGCGTCTGCTGTCGCCTACATCTTAGCCAAAAGCTTTTCCACTATGTCTCGCAAGGAGAAACTGTGCCAGAAAAGAAAACATCACCGATATGTGTTCTAGACGTTGCACGGAGGTCTGCAGAGTGTTTTGCAAGAAGTAAAGAAAGTTGTCCAAAACAGCTCATGTTTGAAGGGAATGCTAATGGAGAAGGCAGTAGAGTGGAAGGCAACTGTTTTCCACAAGTTTGCAAGCTGCGCACACAATCCCAGGGTAATTCGGCTTCCTTCTTCGCCTTTTGGAAGATGCATCTTTCCCCGGCTCCCGGAGGCGAAGAAGCGGCTTCATCGCGCACAGAGCATTGTGCCGGTCGTGGTGCGTTCCCGAGAGCGGCTTCTGCTGAAAGACGCCCGGGACCGGCGCTCTGCTTCGCAGAGCTCCGTATCATGGTCTTCTGCGTCTGCTGTCGCCTACATCTTAGCCAAAAGATTTTCCTCTATGTCTCACACGGAGAAACTGTGCCAGGGCGGACAACGTCACTGATTGTGTTCCAGAAGTTTCACGGAGGTCTGCAGAGTGTTTTGCAAGAAGTAAAAGAAAGTTGTCCAAAAGAGCTCCTCTTCGAATGGAATGCTAATGGAGAGGGTAGGAGAGTGGAAGGCAACTGTTTTCCACAGGTTTGCAAGCTGCGCACACAATCCCAGTGTAGTGCGGCTTCGTTCTTCGCCTTTCGGAAGATGCAGCTTTGCCCTTCTTCCGGAGGCGAAGAAGCGGCTTCTTCGCGCACAGAGCATTGTGCCGGTCGTGGTGCGTTCCGGAGAGCGGCTTCTGGTGAAAGACGCCCGGGACCGGCGCTCAGCTTCCTAGAGCTGTGTATCTCAGTCTTCTGCGTCTGCTGTCGCCTACATCTTAGCCAAAAGCTTTTCCACTATGTCTCGCAAGGAGAAACTGTGCCAGGTCAGAAAACATCACCGATTTGTGTTCTAGAGGTTGCACAGAGGTCTGCAGAGTGTTTTGCAAGAAGTACAAGAAAGTTGTCCAAAACAGCTCCTCTTCGAAGGGGATGCTAATGGAGAAGGCAGTAGAGTGGAAGGCTACTGTTTTCCACATGTTTGCAAGCTACGCATACAATCCCAGTGTAGTGCGGCTTCGTTCTTCGCCTTTCGGAAGATGCAGCTTTGCCCTTCTCCCGGAGGCGAAGAATCGGCTTCTTCGCGCACAGAGCATTGTGACGGTCGTGGTGCATTCCGGAGAGCGGCTTCTGCTGAAAGACGCCCGGGACCGGCGCTCTGCTTCTGAGAGCTGTGTATCTCCTTCTTCTGCGTCTGCTGTCGCCTACATCTTAGCCAAAAGCTTTTCCACTATGTCTCGCAAGGAGAAACTGTGCCAGGGAAGAAAACATCACCAATTTGTGTTCTAAGAGTTGCAGAGAGGTCTGCAGAGTGTTTTGCAAGAAGTAAAAGAAAGTTGTCCAAAACAGCTCCTCTTCGAAGGGAATGTGAATGGAGAAGGCAGGAGAGTGGAAGGCTACTGTTTTCCACAGGTTTGCAAGCTGCGCACACAATCCCAGTGTAGTGCGGCTTCGTTCTTTGCCTTTCGGAAGATGCAGCTTTGCCCTTCTCCAGGAGGCGAAGAAGCGGCTTCTTCGCGCACAGAGCATTGTGCCGCTCGTGGTGCGTTCTGGAGAGCGGCTTCTGCCGAAAGACGCCTGGGACCGGCGCTCTGCTTCTGAGAGCTGCGTATCTCCGTCTTCTGCGTCTGCTGTCGCCTACATCTTAGCCAAAAGCTTTTCCACTATGTCTTGCAAACGGAAACTGTGCCAGGGCAGAAAACCTCACCGATTTGTGTTCTAATAGTTGCACAGAGGTCTGCAGAGTGTTTTGCAAGAAGTAAAAGAAAGTTGTCCAAAACAGCTCCTCTTCGAAGGGAATGTGAATGGAGAAGGCAGTAGAGTGGAAGGCAACTGTTTTCCACAAGTTTGCGAGCTGCACACACAATCCCAGTGTAGTGCGGCTTCGTTCTTCGCCTTTCGGAAGATGCAGCTTTCCCCGGCTCCCGGAGGTGAAGAAGCGGCTTCATCGTGCACAGAGCATTGTGCCAGCCGTGGTGCATTCTGGAGAGCAGCTTCTGCCAAAAGACGCCTGGGACTGGTGCTCTGCTTCGCACAGCTACGTGTCATGGTCTTCTGCATCTGCTGTCGCCTACATCTCAGCCAAAAACTTTTCCTCTACGTCTCACACGGAGAAACTGTGCCAGGGGGGACAACGTCACCGATTGTGTTCCAGAATTTTCACGGAGGTCTGCAGAGTGTTTTGCAAGAAGTAAAAGAAAGTTGTCCAAAACAGCTCCTCTTCGAAGGGAATGTGAATGGAGAAGGCAGAAGAGTGGAAGGCAACTGTTTTCCACAAGTTTGCAAGCTGCGCACACAATCCCAGGGTAATTCGGCTTCCTTCTTCGCCTTTTGGAAGATGCATCTTTCCCCGGCTCCTGGAGGGGAAGATGCGGCTTCATCGCGCACAGAGCATTGTGCCGGTCGTGGTGCGTTCTGGAGAGCGGCTTCTGCTGAAAGACGCCCGGGACCGGCGCTCTGCTTCGCAGAGCTGCGTATCTCCGTCTTCTGCGTCTGCTGTCGCCTACATCTTAGCCAAAAGCTTTTCCACTATGTCTCGCAAGGACAAACTGTGCCAGGGCAGAAAACCTCACCGATTTGTGTTCTAATAGTTGCACGGAGGTCTGCAGAGTGTTTTGCAAGAAGTAAAAGAAAGTTGTCCAAAACAGCTCCTCTTCGAAGGGAATGCTAATGGAGAAGGCAATAGAGTGGAAGGCAACTGTTTTCCACAGGTTTGCGAGCTGCGCACACAATCCCAGTGTAGTGCGGCTTCGTTCTTCACCTTTCGGAAGATGCAGCTTTGCCCTTCTCCCGGAGGCGAAGAAGCGGCTTCTTCGCGCACAGAGCATTGTGCCGGTCGTGGTGCGTTCCTGAGAGCGGCTTCTGCCGAAAGACGCCCGGGTCCGGCGCTCTGCTTCTGAGAGCTGCGTATCTCCGTCTTCTGCGTCTGCTGTCGCCTACATCTTAGCCAAAAGCTTTTCCACTATGTCTCGCAAGGAGAAACTGTGCCAGGGCAGAAAACGTCACCGATATGTGTTCTAGACGTTGCACGGAGGTCTGCAGAGTGTTTTGCAAGAAGTAAAGAAAGTTGTCCAAAACAGCTCATGTTTGAAGGGAATGCTAATGGAGAAGGCAGTAGAGTGGAAGGCAACTGTTTTCCACAAGTTTGCAAGCTGCGCACACAATCCCAGGGTAATTCGGCTTCCTTCTTCGCCTTTTGGAAGATGCATCTTTCCCCGGCTCCCGGAGGCGAAGAAGCGGCTTCATCGCGCACAGAGCATTGTGCCGGTCGTGGTGCGTTCCCGAGAGCGGCTTCTGCTGAAAGACGCCCGGGACCGGCGCTCTGCTTCGCAGAGCTCCGTATCATGGTCTTCTGCGTCTGCTGTCGCCTACATCTTAGCCAAAAGCTTTTCCTCTATGTCTCACACGGAGAAACTGTGCCAGGGCGGACAACGTCACTGATTGTGTTCCAGAAGTTTCACGGAGGTCTGCAGAGTGTTTTGCAAGAAGTACAAGAAAGTTGTCCAAAACAGCTCCTCTTCGAATGGAATGCTAATGGAGAGGGTAGGAGAGTGGAAGGCAACTGTTTTCCACAGGTTTGCAAGCTGCGCACACAATCCCAGTGTAGTGCGGCTTCGTTCTTCGCCTTTCGGAAGATGCAGCTTTGCCCTTCTCCCGGAGGCGAAGAAGCGGCTTCTTCACGCACAGAGCATTGTGCCGGTCGTGGTGCGTTCCGGAGAGCGGCTTCTGGTGAAAGACGCCTGGGACCGGCGCTCAGCTTCCTAGAGCTGTGTATCTCAGTCTTCTGCGTCTGCTGTCGCCTACATCTTAGCCAAAAGCTTTTCCACTATGTCTCGCAAGGAGAAACTGTGCCAGGTCAGAAAACATCACCGATTTGTGTTCTAGAGGTTGCACAGAGGTCTGCAGAGTGTTTTGCAAGAAGTACAAGAAAGTTGTCCAAAACAGCTCCTCTTCGAAGGGGATGCTAATGGAGAAGGCAGTAGAGTGGAAGGCTACTGTTTTCCACATGTTTGCAAGCTACGCATACAATCCAAGTGTAGTGCGGCTTCGTTCTTCGCCTTTCGGAAGATGCAGCTTTGCCCTTCTCCCGGAGGCGAAGAATCGGCTTCTTCCCGCACAGAGCATTGTGACGGTCGTGGTGCATTCCGGAGAGCGGCTTCTGCTGAAAGACGCCCGGGACCGGCGCTCTGCTTCTGAGAGCTGTGTATCTCCTTCTTCTGCGTCTGCTGTCGCCTACATCTTAGCCAAAAGCTTTTCCACTATGTCTCGCAAGGAGAAACTGTGCCAGGGCAGAAAACCTCACCGATTTGTGTTCTAATAGTTGCACAGAGGTCTGCAGAGTGTTTTGCAAGAAGTAAAAGAAAGTTGTCCAAAACAGCTCCTCTTCGAAGGGAATGTGAATGGAGAAGGCAGGAGAGTGGAAGGCAACTTTTTTCCACAAGTTTGCGAGCTGCACACACAATCCCAGTGTAGTGCGGCTTCGTTCTTCGCCTTTCGGAAGATGCAGTTTGCCCTTCTTCCGGAGGCAAAGAAGCGGCTTCTTCGCGCACAGAGCATTGTGCCGGTCGTGGTGCGTTCCCGAGAGCGGCTTCTGCCGAAAGACGCCCGGGACCGGCGCTCTGCTTCTGAGAGCTGTGTATCTCCGTCTTCTGTGTCTGCTGTCGCCTACATCTTAGCCAAAAGCTTTTCCACTATGTCTTGCAAAAGGAAAGTGTGCCAGGTCAGAAAACATCACCGATTTGTGTTGTAGACGTTGCACGGAGGTCTGCAGAGTGTTTTGCAAGAAGTAAAAGAAAGTTGTCCAAAACAGCTCATGTTTGAAGGGAATGCTAATGGAGAAGGCAGGAGAGTGGAAGGCAACTGTCTTCCACAGGTTTGCGAGCTGCGCACACAATCCCAGTGTAGTGCGGCTTCGTTCTTCGCCTTTCGGAAGATGCAGCTTTGCCCTTCTCCCGGAGGCGAAGAAGCGGCTTCTTCGCGCACAGAGCATTGTGCCGGTCGTGGTGCGTTCCGGAGAGGGGCTTCTGCCGAAAGACGCCCGGGTCCGGCGCTCTGCTTCTGAGAGCTGCGTATCTCCGTCTTCTGTGTCTGCTGTCGCCTACATCTTAGCCAAAAGCTTTTCCACTATGTCTCGCAAGGAGAAACTGTGCCAGAAAAGAAAACATCACCGATATGTGTTCTAGACGTTGCACGGAGGTCTGCAGAGTGTTTTGCAAGAAGTAAAGAAAGTTGTCCAAAACAGCTCATGTTTGAAGGGAATGCTAATGGAGAAGGCAGTAGAGTGGAAGGCAACTGTTTTCCACACGTTTGCAAGCTGCGCACACAATCCCAGGGTAATTCGGCTTCCTTCTTCGCCTTTCGGAAGATGCAGCTTTGCCCTTCTTCCGGAGGTGAAGAAGCGGCTTCTTCACGCACAGAGCATTGTGCCGGTCGTGGTGCGTTCCGGAGAGCGGCTTCTGGTGAAAGACGCCCGGGACCGGCGCTCAGCTTCCTAGAGCTGTGTATCTCAGTCTTCTGCGTCTGCTGTCGCCTACATCTTAGCCAAAAGCTTTTCCACTATGTCTCGCAAGGAGAAACTGTGCCAGGTCAGAAAACATCACCGATTTGTGTTCTAGAGGTTGCACAGAGGTCTGCAGAGTGTTTTGCAAGAAGTACAAGAAAGTTGTCCAAAACAGCTCCTCTTCGAAGGGGATGCTAATGGAGAAGGCAGTAGAGTGGAAGGCTACTGTTTTCCACAAGTTTGCAAGCTGCGCATACAATCCCAGTGTAGTGCGGCTTCGTTCTTCGCCTTTCGGAAGATGCAGCTTTGCCCTTCTCCCGGACGCGAAGAATCGGCTTCTTCGCGCACAGTGCATTGTGCCGCTCGTGGTGCGTTCTGGAGAGCGGCTTCTGCCGAAAGACGCCTGGGACCGGCGCTCTGCTTCTGAGAGCTGCGTATCTCCGTCTTCTGCGTCTGCTGTCGCCTACATCTTAGCCAGAAGCTTTTCCACTATGTCTTGCAAAAGGAAACTGTGCCAGGGAAGAAAACCTCACCGATTTGTGTTCTAATAGTTGCACGGAGGTCTGCAGAGTGTTTTGCAAGAAGTACAAGAAAGTTGTCCAAAACAGCTCCTCTTCGTAGGGAATGCTAATGGAGAAGGCAGTAGAGTGGAAGGCAACTTTTTTCCACATGTTTGCAAGCTGCGCACACAATCCCAGGGTAATTCGGCTTCGTTCTTCGCCTTTCGGAAGATGCAGCTTTCCCCGGCTCCCGGAGGTGAAGAAGCGGCTTCATCGTGCACAGAGCATTGTGCCAGCCGTGGTGCATTCTGGAGAGCAGCTTCTGCCAAAAGACGCCCGGGACTGGTGCTCTGCTTCGCACAGCTACGTGTCATGGTCTTCTGCATCTGCTGTCGCCTACATCTCAGCCAAAAACTTTTCCTCTATGTCTCACACGGAGAAACTGTGCCAGGGGGGACAACGTCACCGATTGTGTTCCAGAATTTTCACGGAGGTCTGCAGAGTGTTTTGCAAGAAGTAAAAGAAAGTTGTCCAAAACAGCTCCTCTTCGAAGGGAATGTGAATGGAGAAGGCAGGAGAGTGGAAGGCAACTGTTTTCCACAAGTTTGCAAGCTGCGCACACAATCCCAGGGTAATTCGGCTTCCTTCTTCGCCTTTTGGAAGATGCATCTTTCCCCGGCTCCTGGAGGGGAAGATGCGGCTTCATCGCGCACAGAGCATTGTGCCGGTCGTGGTGCGTTCTGGAGAGCGGCTTCTGCTGAAAGACGCCCGGGACCGGCGCTCTGCTTCGCAGAGCTGCGTATCTCCGTCTTCTGCGTCTGCTGTCGCCTACATCTTAGCCAAAAGCTTTTCCACTATGTCTCGCAAGGACAAACTGTGCCAGGGCAGAAAACCTCACCGATTTGTGTTCTAATAGTTGCACGGAGGTCTGCAGAGTGTTTTGCAAGAAGTAAAAGAAAGTTGTCCAAAACAGCTCCTCTTCGAAGGGAATGCTAATGGAGAAGGCAATAGAGTGGAAGGCAACTGTTTTCCACAGGTTTGCGAGCTGCGCACACAATCCCAGTGTAGTGCGGCTTCGTTCTTCACCTTTCGGAAGATGCAGCTTTGCCCTTCTCCCGGAGGCGAAGAAGCGGCTTCTTCGCGCACAGAGCATTGTGCCGGTCGTGGTGCGTTCCGGAGAGCGGCTTCTGCCGAAAGACGCCCGGGACCGGCGCTCTGCTTCTGAGAGGTGCGTATCTCCGTCTTCTGCGTCTGCTGTCGCCTACATCTTAGCCAAAAGCTTTTCCACTATGTCTCGCAAGGAGAAACTGTGCCAGAAAAGAAAACATCACCGATATGTGTTCTAGACGTTGCACGGAGGTCTGCAGAGTGTTTTGCAAGAAGTAAAGAAAGTTGTCCAAAACAGCTCATGTTTGAAGGGAATGCTAATGGAGAAGGCAGTAGAGTGGAAGGCAACTGTTTTCCACAAGTTTGCAAGCTGCGCACACAATCCCAGGGTAATTCGGCTTCCTTCTTCGCCTTTTGGAAGATGCATCTTTCCCCGGCTCCCGGAGGCGAAGAAGCGGCTTCATCGCGCACAGAGCATTGTGCCGGTCGTGGTGCGTTCCGGAGAGCGGCTTCTGGTGAAAGACGCCCGGGACCGGCGCTCAGCTTCCTAGAGCTGTGTATCTCAGTCTTCTGCGTCTGCTGTCGCCTACATCTTAGCCAAAAGCTTTTCCACTATGTCTCGCAAGGAGAAACTGTGCCAGGTCAGAAAACATCACCGATTTGTGTTCTAGAGGTTGCACAGAGGTCTGCAGAGTGTTTTGCAAGAAGTACAAGAAAGTTGTCCAAAACAGCTCCTCTTCGAAGGGGATGCTAATGGAGAAGGCAGTAGAGTGGAAGGCTACTGTTTTCCACATGTTTGCAAGCTACGCATACAATCCCAGTGTAGTGCGGCTTCGTTCTTCGCCTTTCGGAAGATGCAGCTTTGCCCTTCTCCCGGAGGCGAAGAATCGGCTTCTTCGCGCACAGAGCATTGTGACGGTCGTGGTGCATTCCGGAGAGCGGCTTCTGCTGAAAGACGCCCGGGACCGGCGCTCTGCTTCTGAGAGCTGTGTATCTCCTTCTTCTGCGTCTGCTGTCGCCTACATCTTAGCCAAAAGCTTTTCCACTATGTCTCGCAAGGAGAAACTGTGCCAGGGAAGAAAACATCACCAATTTGTGTTCTAAGAGTTGCAGAGAGGTCTGCAGAGTGTTTTGCAAGAAGTAAAAGAAAGTTGTCCAAAACAGCTCCTCTTCGAAGGGAATGTGAATGGAGAAGGCAGGAGAGTGGAAGGCTACTGTTTTCCACAGGTTTGCAAGCTGCGCACACAATCCCAGTGTAGTGCGGCTTCGTTCTTTGCCTTTCGGAAGATGCAGCTTTGCCCTTCTCCAGGAGGCGAAGAAGCGGCTTCTTCGCGCACAGAGCATTGTGCCGCTCGTGGTGCGTTCTGGAGAGCGGCTTCTGCCGAAAGACGCCTGGGACCGGCGCTCTGCTTCTGAGAGCTGCGTATCTCCGTCTTCTGCGTCTGCTGTCGCCTACATCTTAGCCAAAAGCTTTTCCACTATGTCTTGCAAACGGAAACTGTGCCAGGGCAGAAAACCTCACCGATTTGTGTTCTAATAGTTGCACAGAGGTCTGCAGAGTGTTTTGCAAGAAGTAAAAGAAAGTTGTCCAAAACAGCTCCTCTTCGAAGGGAATGTGAATGGAGAAGGCAGTAGAGTGGAAGGCAACTGTTTTCCACAAGTTTGCGAGCTGCACACACAATCCCAGTGTAGTGCGGCTTCGTTCTTCGCCTTTCGGAAGATGCAGCTTT
Organism: Molothrus aeneus; assembly: GCF_037042795.1. NCBI lineage: Eukaryota > Metazoa > Chordata > Aves > Passeriformes > Icteridae > Molothrus > Molothrus aeneus. The sequence continues at coordinate 525,748 of NC_089652.1, forward strand.
CCCCGGCTCCCGGAGGTGAAGAAGCGGCTTCATCGTGCACAGAGCATTGTGCCAGCCGTGGTGCATTCTGGAGAGCAGCTTCTGCCAAAAGACGCCCGGGACTGGTGCTCTGCTTCGCACAGCTACGTGTCATGGTCTTCTGCATCTGCTGTCGCCTACATCTCAGCCAAAAACTTTTCCTCTACGTCTCACACGGAGAAACTGTGCCAGGGGGGACAACGTCACCGATTGTGTTCCAGAATTTTCACGGAGGTCTGCAGAGTGTTTTGCAAGAAGTAAAAGAAAGTTGTCCAAAACAGCTCCTCTTCGAAGGGAATGTGAATGGAGAAGGCAGAAGAGTGGAAGGCAACTGTTTTCCACAAGTTTGCAAGCTGCGCACACAATCCCAGGGTAATTCGGCTTCCTTCTTCGCCTTTTGGAAGATGCATCTTTCCCCGGCTCCTGGAGGGGAAGATGCGGCTTCATCGCGCACAGAGCATTGTGCCGGTCGTGGTGCGTTCTGGAGAGCGGCTTCTGCTGAAAGACGCCCGGGACCGGCGCTCTGCTTCGCAGAGCTGCGTATCTCCGTCTTCTGCGTCTGCTGTCGCCTACATCTTAGCCAAAAGCTTTTCCACTATGTCTCGCAAGGACAAACTGTGCCAGGGCAGAAAACCTCACCGATTTGTGTTCTAATAGTTGCACGGAGGTCTGCAGAGTGTTTTGCAAGAAGTAAAAGAAAGTTGTCCAAAACAGCTCCTCTTCGAAGGGAATGCTAATGGAGAAGGCAATAGAGTGGAAGGCAACTGTTTTCCACAGGTTTGCGAGCTGCGCACACAATCCCAGTGTAGTGCGGCTTCGTTCTTCACCTTTCGGAAGATGCAGCTTTGCCCTTCTCCCGGAGGCGAAGAAGCGGCTTCTTCGCGCACAGAGCATTGTGCCGGTCGTGGTGCGTTCCTGAGAGCGGCTTCTGCCGAAAGACGCCCGGGTCCGGCGCTCTGCTTCTGAGAGCTGCGTATCTCCGTCTTCTGCGTCTGCTGTCGCCTACATCTTAGCCAAAAGCTTTTCCACTATGTCTCGCAAGGAGAAACTGTGCCAGGGCAGAAAACGTCACCGATATGTGTTCTAGACGTTGCACGGAGGTCTGCAGAGTGTTTTGCAAGAAGTAAAGAAAGTTGTCCAAAACAGCTCATGTTTGAAGGGAATGCTAATGGAGAAGGCAGTAGAGTGGAAGGCAACTGTTTTCCACAAGTTTGCAAGCTGCGCACACAATCCCAGGGTAATTCGGCTTCCTTCTTCGCCTTTTGGAAGATGCATCTTTCCCCGGCTCCCGGAGGCGAAGAAGCGGCTTCATCGCGCACAGAGCATTGTGCCGGTCGTGGTGCGTTCCCGAGAGCGGCTTCTGCTGAAAGACGCCCGGGACCGGCGCTCTGCTTCGCAGAGCTCCGTATCATGGTCTTCTGCGTCTGCTGTCGCCTACATCTTAGCCAAAAGCTTTTCCTCTATGTCTCACACGGAGAAACTGTGCCAGGGCGGACAACGTCACTGATTGTGTTCCAGAAGTTTCACGGAGGTCTGCAGAGTGTTTTGCAAGAAGTACAAGAAAGTTGTCCAAAACAGCTCCTCTTCGAATGGAATGCTAATGGAGAGGGTAGGAGAGTGGAAGGCAACTGTTTTCCACAGGTTTGCAAGCTGCGCACACAATCCCAGTGTAGTGCGGCTTCGTTCTTCGCCTTTCGGAAGATGCAGCTTTGCCCTTCTCCCGGAGGCGAAGAAGCGGCTTCTTCACGCACAGAGCATTGTGCCGGTCGTGGTGCGTTCCGGAGAGCGGCTTCTGGTGAAAGACGCCTGGGACCGGCGCTCAGCTTCCTAGAGCTGTGTATCTCAGTCTTCTGCGTCTGCTGTCGCCTACATCTTAGCCAAAAGCTTTTCCACTATGTCTCGCAAGGAGAAACTGTGCCAGGTCAGAAAACATCACCGATTTGTGTTCTAGAGGTTGCACAGAGGTCTGCAGAGTGTTTTGCAAGAAGTACAAGAAAGTTGTCCAAAACAGCTCCTCTTCGAAGGGGATGCTAATGGAGAAGGCAGTAGAGTGGAAGGCTACTGTTTTCCACATGTTTGCAAGCTACGCATACAATCCAAGTGTAGTGCGGCTTCGTTCTTCGCCTTTCGGAAGATGCAGCTTTGCCCTTCTCCCGGAGGCGAAGAATCGGCTTCTTCCCGCACAGAGCATTGTGACGGTCGTGGTGCATTCCGGAGAGCGGCTTCTGCTGAAAGACGCCCGGGACCGGCGCTCTGCTTCTGAGAGCTGTGTATCTCCTTCTTCTGCGTCTGCTGTCGCCTACATCTTAGCCAAAAGCTTTTCCACTATGTCTCGCAAGGAGAAACTGTGCCAGGGCAGAAAACCTCACCGATTTCTGTTCTAATAGTTGCACAGAGGTCTGCAGAGTGTTTTGCAAGAAGTAAAAGAAAGTTGTCCAAAACAGCTCCTCTTCGAAGGGAATGTGAATGGAGAAGGCAGGAGAGTGGAAGGCAACTTTTTTCCACAAGTTTGCGAGCTGCACACACAATCCCAGTGTAGTGCGGCTTCGTTCTTCGCCTTTCGGAAGATGCAGTTTGCCCTTCTTCCGGAGGCAAAGAAGCGGCTTCTTCGCGCACAGAGCATTGTGCCGGTCGTGGTGCGTTCCCGAGAGCGGCTTCTGCCGAAAGACGCCCGGGACCGGCGCTCTGCTTCTGAGAGCTGTGTATCTCCGTCTTCTGTGTCTGCTGTCGCCTACATCTTAGCCAAAAGCTTTTCCACTATGTCTTGCAAAAGGAAAGTGTGCCAGGTCAGAAAACATCACCGATTTGTGTTGTAGACGTTGCACGGAGGTCTGCAGAGTGTTTTGCAAGAAGTAAAAGAAAGTTGTCCAAAACAGCTCATGTTTGAAGGGAATGCTAATGGAGAAGGCAGGAGAGTGGAAGGCAACTGTCTTCCACAGGTTTGCGAGCTGCGCACACAATCCCAGTGTAGTGCGGCTTCGTTCTTCGCCTTTCGGAAGATGCAGCTTTGCCCTTCTCCCGGAGGCGAAGAAGCGGCTTCTTCGCGCACAGAGCATTGTGCCGGTCGTGGTGCGTTCCGGAGAGGGGCTTCTGCCGAAAGACGCCCGGGTCCGGCGCTCTGCTTCTGAGAGCTGCGTATCTCCGTCTTCTGTGTCTGCTGTCGCCTACATCTTAGCCAAAAGCTTTTCCACTATGTCTCGCAAGGAGAAACTGTGCCAGAAAAGAAAACATCACCGATATGTGTTCTAGACGTTGCACGGAGTTCTGCAGAGTGTTTTGCAAGAAGTAAAGAAAGTTGTCCAAAACAGCTCATGTTTGAAGGGAATGCTAATGGAGAAGGCAGTAGAGTGGAAGGCAACTGTTTTCCACACGTTTGCAAGCTGCGCACACAATCCCAGGGTAATTCGGCTTCCTTCTTCGCCTTTCGGAAGATGCAGCTTTGCCCTTCTTCCGGAGGTGAAGAAGCGGCTTCTTCACGCACAGAGCATTGTGCCGGTCGTGGTGCGTTCCGGAGAGCGGCTTCTGGTGAAAGACGCCCGGGACCGGCGCTCAGCTTCCTAGAGCTGTGTATCTCAGTCTTCTGCGTCTGCTGTCGCCTACATCTTAGCCAAAAGCTTTTCCACTATGTCTCGCAAGGAGAAACTGTGCCAGGTCAGAAAACATCACCGATTTGTGTTCTAGAGGTTGCACAGAGGTCTGCAGAGTGTTTTGCAAGAAGTACAAGAAAGTTGTCCAAAACAGCTCCTCTTCGAAGGGGATGCTAATGGAGAAGGCAGTAGAGTGGAAGGCTACTGTTTTCCACAAGTTTGCAAGCTGCGCATACAATCCCAGTGTAGTGCGGCTTCGTTCTTCGCCTTTCGGAAGATGCAGCTTTGCCCTTCTCCCGGACGCGAAGAATCGGCTTCTTCGCGCACAGAGCATTGTGCCGCTCGTGGTGCGTTCTGGAGAGCGGCTTCTGCCGAAAGACGCCTGGGACCGGCGCTCTGCTTCTGAGAGCTGCGTATCTCCGTCTTCTGCGTCTGCTGTCGCCTACATCTTAGCCAAAAGCTTTTCCACTATGTCTCGCAAGGACAAACTGTGCCAGGGCAGAAAACCTCACCGATTTGTGTTCTAATAGTTGCACAGAGGTCTGCAGAGTGTTTTGCAAGAAGTAAAAGAAAGTTGTCCAAAACAGCTCCTCTTCGAAGGGAATGTGAATGGAGAAGGCAGGAGAGTGGAAGGCAACTGTTTTCCACAGGTTTGCAAGCTGCGCACACAATCCCAGTGTAGTGCGGCTTCGTTCTTCGCCTTTCGGAAGATGCAGCTTTGCCCTTCTCCCGGAGGCAAAGAAGCGGCTTCTTCGCGCACAGAGCATTGTGCCGGTCGTGGTGCGTTCCCGAGAGCGGCTTCTGCCGAAAGACGCCCGGGACCGGCGCTCTGCTTCTGAGAGCTGTGTATCTCCGTCTTCTGTGTCTGCTGTCGCCTACATCTTAGCCAAAAGCTTTTCCACTATGTCTTGCAAAAGGAAACTGTGCCAGGAAAGAAAACATCACCGATTTGTGTTGTAGACGTTGCACGGAGGTCTGCAGAGTGTTTTGCAAGAAGTAAAAGAAAGTTGTCCAAAACAGGTCATGTTTGAAGGGAATGCTAATGGAGAAGGCAGGAGAGTGGAAGGCAACTGTTTTCCACAGGTTTGCGAGCTGCGCACACAATCCCAGTGTAGTGCGGCTTCGTTCTTCGCCTTTCGGAAGATGCAGCTTTGCCCTTCTCCCGGAGGCGAAGAAGCGGCTTCTTCGCGCACAGAGCATTGTGCCGGTCGTGGTGCGTTCTGGAGAGCGGCTTCTGCCGAAAGACGCCCGGGTCCGGCGCTCTGCTTCTGAGAGCTGCGTATCTCCGTCTTCTGCGTCTGCTGTCGCCTACATCTTAGCCAAAAGCTTTTCCACGATGTCTCGCAAGGAGAAACTGTGCCAGAAAAGAAAACATCACCGATATGTGTTCTAGACGTTGCACGGAGGTCTGCAGAGTGTTTTGCAAGAAGTAAAGAAAGTTGTCCAAAACAGCTCATGTTTGAAGGGAATGCTAATGGAGAAGGCAGTAGAGTGGAAGGCAACTGTTTTCCACACGTTTGCAAGCTGCGCACACAATCCCAGGGTAATTCGGCTTCCTTCTTCGCCTTTTGGAAGATGCAGTTTGCCCTTCTCCCAGAAGCGAAGAATCGGCTTCTTCGTGCACAGAGCATTGTGCCGGTCGTGGTGCGTTCCCGAGAGCGGCTTCTGCCGAAAGACGCCCAGGTCCGGCGCTCTGCTTCTGAGAGCTGCGTATCTCCGTCTTCTGCGTCTGCTGTCGCCTACATCTTAGCCAAAAGCTTTTCCACTATGTCTCGCAAGGAGAAACTGTGCCAGGGCAGAAAACGTCACCGATATGTGTTCTAGACGTTGCACGGAGGTCTGCAGAGTGTTTTGCAAGAAGTAAAGAAAGTTGTCCAAAACAGCTCATGTTTGAAGGGAATGCTAATGGAGAAGGCAGTAGAGTGGAAGGCAACTGTTTTCCACAAGTTTGCAAGCTGCACACACAATCCCAGGGTAATTCGGCTTCCTTCTTCGCCTTTTGGAAGATGCATCTTTCCCCTTCTCCCGGAGGCGAAGAAGCGGCTTCATCGCGCACAGAGCATTGTGCCGGTCGTGGTGCGTTCCCGAGAGCGGCTTCTGCTGAAAGACGCCCGGGACCGGCGCTCTGCTTCGCAGAGCTCCGTATCATGGTCTTCTGCGTCTGCTGTCGCCTACATCTTAGCCAAAAGCTTTTCCTCTATGTCTCACACGGAGAAACTGTGCCAGGGCGGACAACGTCACTGATTGTGTTCCAGAAGTTTCACGGAGGTCTGCAGAGTGTTTTGCAAGAAGTACAAGAAAGTTGTCCAAAACAGCTCCTCTTCGAATGGAATGCTAATGGAGAGGGTAGGAGAGTGGAAGGCAACTGTTTTCCACAGGTTTGCAAGCTGCGCACACAATCCCAGTGTAGTGCGGCTTCGTTCTTCGCCTTTCGGAAGATGCAGCTTTGCCCTTCTCCCGGAGGCGAAGAAGCGGCTTCTTCACGCACAGAGCATTGTGCCGGTCGTGGTGCGTTCCGGAGAGCGGCTTCTGGTGAAAGACGCCTGGGACCGGCGCTCAGCTTCCTAGAGCTGTGTATCTCAGTCTTCTGCGTCTGCTGTCGCCTACATCTTAGCCAAAAGCTTTTCCACTATGTCTCGCAAGGAGAAACTGTGCCAGGGAAGAAAACATCACCAATTTGTGTTCTAAGAGTTGCAGAGAGGTCTGCAGAGTGTTTTGCAAGAAGTACAAGAAAGTTGTCCAAAACAGCTCCTCTTCGAAGGGAATGTGAATGGAGAAGGCAGGAGAGTGGAAGGCTACTGTTTTCCACAGGTTTGCAAGCTGCGCACACAATCCCAGTGTAGTGCGGCTTCGTTCTTTGCCTTTCGGAAGATGCAGCTTTGCCCTTCTCCAGGAGGCGAAGAAGCGGCTTCTTCGCGCACAGAGCATTGTGCCGCTCGTGGTGCGTTCTGGAGAGGGGCTTCTGCCGAAAGACGCCTGGGACCGGCGCTCTGCTTCTGAGAGCTGCGTATCTCCGTCTTCTGCGTCTGCTGTCGCCTACATCTTAGCCAAAAGCTTTTCCACTATGTCTTGCAAACGGAAACTGTGCCAGGGCAGAAAACCTCACCGATTTGTGTTCTAATAGTTGCACAGAGGTCTGCAGAGTGTTTTGCAAGAAGTAAAAGAAAGTTGTCCAAAACAGCTCCTCTTCGTAGGGAATGCTAATGGAGAAGGCAGTAGAGTGGAAGGCAACTGTTTTCCACAAGTTTGCAAGCTGCGCACACAATCCCAGGGTAATTCGGCTTCGTTCTTCGCCTTTCGGAAGATGCAGCTTTCCCCGGCTCCCGGAGGTGAAGAAGCGGCTTCATCGTGCACAGAGCATTGTGCCAGCCGTGGTGCATTCTGGAGAGCAGCTTCTGCCAAAAGACGCCCGGGACTGGTGCTCTGCTTCGCACAGCTACGTGTCATGGTCTTCTGCATCTGCTGTCGCCTACATCTCAGCCAAAAACTTTTCCTCTATGTCTCACACGGAGAAACTGTGCCAGGGGGGACAACGTCACCGATTGTGTTCCAGAATTTTCACGGAGGTCTGCAGAGTGTTTTGCAAGAAGTAAAAGAAAGTTGTCCAAAACAGCTCCTCTTCGAAGGGAATGTGAATGGAGAAGGCAGAAGAGTGGAAGGCAACTGTTTTCCACAAGTTTGCAAGCTGCGCACACAATCCCAGGGTAATTCGGCTTCCTTCTTCGCCTTTTGGAAGATGCATCTTTCCCCGGCTCCTGGAGGGGAAGATGCGGCTTCATCGCGCACAGAGCATTGTGCCGGTCGTGGTGCGTTCTGGAGAGCGGCTTCTGCTGAAAGACGCCCGGGACCGGCGCTCTGCTTCGCAGAGCTGCGTATCTCCGTCTTCTGCGTCTGCTGTCGCCTACATCTTAGCCAAAAGCTTTTCCACTATGTCTCGCAAGGACAAACTGTGCCAGGGCAGAAAACCTCACCGATTTGTGTTCTAATAGTTGCACGGAGGTCTGCAGAGTGTTTTGCAAGAAGTAAAAGAAAGTTGTCCAAAACAGCTCCTCTTCGAAGGGAATGCTAATGGAGAAGGCAATAGAGTGGAAGGCAACTGTTTTCCACAGGTTTGCGAGCTGCGCACACAATCCCAGTGTAGTGCGGCTTCGTTCTTCACCTTTCGGAAGATGCAGCTTTGCCCTTCTCCCGGAGGCGAAGAAGCGGCTTCTTCGCGCACAGAGCATTGTGCCGGTCGTGGTGCGTTCCTGAGAGCGGCTTCTGCCGAAAGACGCCCGGGTCCGGCGCTCTGCTTCTGAGAGCTGCGTATCTCCGTCTTCTGCGTCTGCTGTCGCCTACATCTTAGCCAAAAGCTTTTCCACTATGTCTCGCAAGGAGAAACTGTGCCAGGGCAGAAAACGTCACCGATATGTGTTCTAGACGTTGCACGGAGGTCTGCAGAGTGTTTTGCAAGAAGTAAAGAAAGTTGTCCAAAACAGCTCATGTTTGAAGGGAATGCTAATGGAGAAGGCAGTAGAGTGGAAGGCAACTGTTTTCCACAAGTTTGCAAGCTGCGCACACAATCCCAGGGTAATTCGGCTTCCTTCTTCGCCTTTTGGAAGATGCATCTTTCCCCGGCTCCCGGAGGCGAAGAAGCGGCTTCATCGCGCACAGAGCATTGTGCCGGTCGTGGTGCGTTCCCGAGAGCGGCTTCTGCTGAAAGACGCCCGGGACCGGCGCTCTGCTTCGCAGAGCTCCGTATCATGGTCTTCTGCGTCTGCTGTCGCCTACATCTTAGCCAAAAGCTTTTCCTCTATGTCTCACACGGAGAAACTGTGCCAGGGCGGACAACGTCACTGATTGTGTTCCAGAAGTTTCACGGAGGTCTGCAGAGTGTTTTGCAAGAAGTACAAGAAAGTTGTCCAAAACAGCTCCTCTTCGAATGGAATGCTAATGGAGAGGGTAGGAGAGTGGAAGGCAACTGTTTTCCACAGGTTTGCAAGCTGCGCACACAATCCCAGTGTAGTGCGGCTTCGTTCTTCGCCTTTCGGAAGATGCAGCTTTGCCCTTCTCCCGGAGGCGAAGAAGCGGCTTCTTCACGCACAGAGCATTGTGCCGGTCGTGGTGCGTTCCGGAGAGCGGCTTCTGGTGAAAGACGCCTGGGACCGGCGCTCAGCTTCCTAGAGCTGTGTATCTCAGTCTTCTGCGTCTGCTGTCGCCTACATCTTAGCCAAAAGCTTTTCCACTATGTCTCGCAAGGAGAAACTGTGCCAGGTCAGAAAACATCACCGATTTGTGTTCTAGAGGTTGCACAGAGGTCTGCAGAGTGTTTTGCAAGAAGTACAAGAAAGTTGTCCAAAACAGCTCCTCTTCGAAGGGGATGCTAATGGAGAAGGCAGTAGAGTGGAAGGCTACTGTTTTCCACATGTTTGCAAGCTACGCATACAATCCCAGTGTAGTGCGGCTTCGTTCTTCGCCTTTCGGAAGATGCAGCTTTGCCCTTCTCCCGGAGGCGAAGAATCGGCTTCTTCGCGCACAGAGCATTGTGACGGTCGTGGTGCATTCCGGAGAGCGGCTTCTGCTGAAAGACGCCCGGGACCGGCGCTCTGCTTCTGAGAGCTGTGTATCTCCTTCTTCTGCGTCTGCTGTCGCCTACATCTTAGCCAAAAGCTTTTCCACTATGTCTCGCAAGGAGAAACTGTGCCAGGGCAGAAAACCTCACCGATTTGTGTTCTAATAGTTGCACAGAGGTCTGCAGAGTGTTTTGCAAGAAGTAAAAGAAAGTTGTCCAAAACAGCTCCTCTTCGAAGGGAATGTGAATGGAGAAGGCAGGAGAGTGGAAGGCAACTTTTTTCCACAAGTTTGCGAGCTGCACACACAATCCCAGTGTAGTGCGGCTTCGTTCTTCGCCTTTCGGAAGATGCAGTTTGCCCTTCTTCCGGAGGCAAAGAAGCGGCTTCTTCGCGCACAGAGCATTGTGCCGGTCGTGGTGCGTTCCCGAGAGCGGCTTCTGCCGAAAGACGCCCGGGACCGGCGCTCTGCTTCTGAGAGCTGTGTATCTCCGTCTTCTGTGTCTGCTGTCGCCTACATCTTAGCCAAAAGCTTTTCCACTATGTCTTGCAAAAGGAAACTGTGCCAGGAAAGAAAACATCACCGATTTGTGTTGTAGACGTTGCACGGAGGTCTGCAGAGTGTTTTGCAAGAAGTAAAAGAAAGTTGTCCAAAACAGCTCATGTTTGAAGGGAATGCTAATGGAGAAGGCAGGAGAGTGGAAGGCAACTGTTTTCCACAGGTTTGCGAGCTGCGCACACAATCCCAGTGTAGTGCGGCTTCGTTCTTCGCCTTTCGGAAGATGCAGCTTTGCCCTTCTCCCGGAGGCGAAGAAGCGGCTTCTTCGCGCACAGAGCATTGTGCCGGTCGTGGTGCGTTCCGGAGAGGGGCTTCTGCCGAAAGACGCCCGGGTCCGGCGCTCTGCTTCTGAGAGCTGCGTATCTCCGTCTTCTGTGTCTGCTGTCGCCTACATCTTAGCCAAAAGCTTTTCCACTATGTCTCGCAAGGAGAAACTGTGCCAGAAAAGAAAACATCACCGATATGTGTTCTAGACGTTGCACGGAGGTCTGCAGAGTGTTTTGCAAGAAGTAAAGAAAGTTGTCCAAAACAGCTCATGTTTGAAGGGAATGCTAATGGAGAAGGCAGTAGAGTGGAAGGCAACTGTTTTCCACACGTTTGCAAGCTGCGCACACAATCCCAGGGTAATTCGGCTTCCTTCTTCGCCTTTCGGAAGATGCAGCTTTGCCCTTCTTCCGGAGGTGAAGAAGCGGCTTCTTCACGCACAGAGCATTGTGCCGGTCGTGGTGCGTTCCGGAGAGCGGCTTCTGGTGAAAGACGCCCGGGACCGGCGCTCAGCTTCCTAGAGCTGTGTATCTCAGTCTTCTGCGTCTGCTGTCGCCTACATCTTAGCCAAAAGCTTTTCCACTATGTCTCGCAAGGAGAAACTGTGCCAGGTCAGAAAACATCACCGATTTGTGTTCTAGAGGTTGCACAGAGGTCTGCAGAGTGTTTTGCAAGAAGTACAAGAAAGTTGTCCAAAACAGCTCCTCTTCGAAGGGGATGCTAATGGAGAAGGCAGTAGAGTGGAAGGCTACTGTTTTCCACAAGTTTGCAAGCTGCGCATACAATCCCAGTGTAGTGCGGCTTCGTTCTTCGCCTTTCGGAAGATGCAGCTTTGCCCTTCTCCCGGACGCGAAGAATCGGCTTCTTCGCGCACAGTGCATTGTGCCGCTCGTGGTGCGTTCTGGAGAGCGGCTTCTGCCGAAAGACGCCTGGGACCGGCGCTCTGCTTCTGAGAGCTGCGTATCTCCGTCTTCTGCGTCTGCTGTCGCCTACATCTTAGCCAAAAGCTTTTCCACTATGTCTTGCAAACGGAAACTGTGCCAGGGCAGAAAACCTCACCGATTTGTGTTCTAATAGTTGCACAGAGGTCTGCAGAGTGTTTTGCAAGAAGTAAAAGAAAGTTGTCCAAAACAGCTCCTCTTCGAAGGGAATGTGAATGGAGAAGGCAGGAGAGTGGAAGGCAACTGTTTTCCACAGGTTTGCAAGCTGCGCACACAATCCCAGTGTAGTGCGGCTTCGTTCTTCGCCTTTCGGAAGATGCAGCTTTGCCCTTCTCCCGGAGGCAAAGAAGCGGCTTCTTCGCGCACAGAGCATTGTGCCGGTCGTGGTGCGTTCCCGAGAGCGGCTTCTGCCGAAAGACGCCCGGAACCGGCGCTCTGCTTCTGAGAGCTGTGTATCTCCGTCTTCTGTGTCTGCTGTCGCCTACATCTTAGCCAAAAGCTTTTCCACTATGTCTTGCAAAAGGAAACTGTGCCAGGAAAGAAAACATCACCGATTTGTGTTGTAGACGTTGCACGGAGGTCTGCAGAGTGTTTTGCAAGAAGTAAAAGAAAGTTGTCCAAAACAGGTCATGTTTGAAGGGAATGCTAATGGAGAAGGCAGGAGAGTGGAAGGCAACTGTTTTCAACAAGTTTGCGAGCTGCACACACAATCCCAGTGTAGTGCGGCTTCGTTCTTCGCCTTTCGGAAGATGCAGTTTGCCCTTCTTCCGGAGGCGAAGAAGCGGCTTCTTCGCGCACAGAGCATTGTGCCGGTCGTGGTGCGTTCTGGAGAGCGGCTTCTGCCGAAAGACGCCCGGGTCCGGCGCTCTGCTTCTGAGAGCTGCGTATCTCCGTCTTCTGCGTCTGCTGTCGCCTACATCTTAGCCAAAAGCTTTTCCACTATGTCTCGCAAGGAGAAACTGTGCCAGAAAAGAAAACATCACCGATATGTGTTCTAGACGTTGCACGGAGGTCTGCAGAGTGTTTTGCAAGAAGTAAAGAAAGTTGTCCAAAACAGCTCATGTTTGAAGGGAATGCTAATGGAGAAGGCAGTAGAGTGGAAGGCAACTGTTTTCCACACGTTTGCAAGCTGCGCACACAATCCCAGGGTAATTCGGCTTCCTTCTTCGCCTTTCGGAAGATGCAGTTTGCCCTTCTCCCAGAAGCGAAGAATCGGCTTCTTCGTGCACAGAGCATTGTGCTGGTCGTGGTGCGTTCCCGAGAGCGGCTTCTGCCGAAAGACGCCCGGGACCGGCGCTCTGCTTCTGAGAGCTGCGTATCTCCGTCTTCTGCGTCTGCTGTCGCCTACATCTTAGCCAAAAGCTTTTCCACTATGTCTCGCAAGGAGAAACTGTGCCAGGGCAGAAAACCTCACCGATTTGTGTTCTAATAGTTGCACAGAGGTCTGCAGAGTGTTTTGCAAGAAGTACAAGAAAGTTGTCCAAAACAGCTCCTCTTCGAAGGGAATTTGAATGGAGAAGGCAGGAGGGTGGAAGGCTACTGTTTTCCACAAGTTTGCGAGCTGCACACACAATCCCAGTGTAGTGCGGCTTCGTTCTTCGCCTTTCGGAAGATGCATCTTTCCCCGGCTCCCGGAGGCGAAGAAGCGGCTTCATCGCGCACAGAGCATTGTGCCGGTCGTGGTGCGTTCCCGAGAGCGACTTCTGCTGAAAGACGCCCGGGACCGGCGCTCTGCTTCGCAGAGCTGCGTATCATGGTCTTCTGCGTCTGCTGTCGCCTACATCTTAGCCAAAAGCTTTTCCACTATGTCTTGCAAAATGAAACTGTGCCAGGGGGGACAACGTCACCGATTGTGTTCCAGAAGTTTCACGGAGGTCTGCAGAGTGTTTTGCAAGAAGTAAAAGAAAGTTGTCCAAAACAGCTCCTCTTCGAAGGGAATGTGAATGGAGAAGGCAGGAGAGTGGAAGGCAACTGTTTTCCACAAGTTTGCAAGCTGCGCACACAATCCCAGTGTAGTGCGGCTTCATTCTTTGCCTTTTGGAAGATGCAGCTTTGCCCGGCTCCCAGAGGGGAAGAAGCGGCTTCTTCGCGCACAGAGCATTCTGCCGCTTGTGGTGCATTCCGGAGAGCGGCTTCTGCCGAAAGACGCCCAGGACCGGCGCTCAGCTTCGCAGAGCTCCCTATCTCCGTCTTCTGCATCTGTTGTCGCCTAATACTTAGCCAAAAGCTTTTTCACTATGTCTTGCAAGGTGAAACTGTGCCAGGGCAGAAAACATCACCGATTTTTGTTCTAGAGGTTGCACGGATTTCGGCCGGGTGTTTAGAAATTATCAATACATAGGTGTCCTAAAGGTCTACCTTTCGTATATAAAGTGAATATAGGTGGACGGGCCACCTTTACTTGACCTGGAAAAGGGGCGTTTTATATTTATATGTGTTCGATCTCTAGCCAAATGCCTCGTCATCTTATTAGTGACGCGCATGAATGGATGAACGAGATTCCTTCTGTCCCTACCTACTATCCAGCGAAACCACAGCCAAGGGAACGGGCTTGGTGGAATCAGCTGGGAAAGAAGACCGTGTTGAGGTTGACTCTAGTCTGGCGCCGTGAAGAGACATGAGAGTTATAGAATAAGTGGGAGGCCAGGCGCGCGCTCAGCGGTGCGGGACGACCCGCCCGCTGGCGTCCCTGCCGTCGGTGAAATACCACTACTCTGATCGTTTTTTCACTTACCCGGTGAGGTGGGGGGGTGAGCCCCGAGGGGGGCTCTCGCTTCTGGCAGCAAGTGGCCAGCGCGCGCCAGCCGCGACCCGCTCCGGGGACAGCGGCAGGTGGGGAGTTTGACTGGGGCGGTACACCTGTCAAAGCGTAACACAGGTGTCCTAAGGCGAGCTCAGGGAGGACGGAAACCTCCCGCGGAGCAGAAGGGCAAAAGCTCGCTTGATCTTGATTTTCAGTACAAATACAGACCATGAAAGCAGGGCCTCACGATGCTTCTGGCTGTTTGGGTTTTAAGCAGGAGGTGTCAGAAAATTTACCACAGGGATAACTGGTTTGTGGCAGCCAAGCGTTCATAGCGACGTTGCTTTTTGATCCTTCGATGTCGGCTCTTCCTATCATTGTGAAACAGAATTCACCAAGTGTTGGAGTGTTCACCCACTAATAGGGAACGTGAGGTAGGTTTAGACCGTCATCAGACAGGTTAGTTTTACCCTTCTGATGATGTGTTGTTGCAATAGTAATCCTGCTCAGTACGAGAGGAACCACAGGTTCAGACCCCTGGTGCTTGCGCTTGGCTGAGAAGCCACTGGCGTGAGGCTACCATTTGCGGGCTTATGACTGAATGCCTCTAAGTCAGAATCCCGCCTAGATGTAGCAATACCGCAGTGCCACTGGTGCCTCGGTGGGCTCGCGATAGCCGGCTGCCTGCCCGTCCGCGGGCGAGACCGGTGAGGAGCGCTGCTCGTGGTTGGGAGCGGAGGGGTGGACGGATGCGGCGCCGCCTCTCCCCCGTCGCGTACCGCATGATCGTGGGGCACCCGGCGCTAAATCATTCGTAGACGACCTGATTCTGGGTCAGGGTTTCGTACGTAGCAGAGCAGCTCCCTCGCTGCGATCTATTGAGAATCAGCCCTCGACAGAAGCTTTTGTTGCTCTGGAAGGCATGAGCGGCTGCCGGCCCACCGCTCCAGCATGTGGGCTGTGCGCGGTCTGCTTCCTCCTCCTCCTCCTCCGAGGTCTCTCTCTCGGCGGGCCGGGGCCAACAGGGAGCCCCAGCAGTGCCGGGCATGCGGGGCGCCTGCGCTAGCGCGGTCCGCCTTGGTGCTCTCCTCCGCGCGGGTCCCAGCCTTGATATGCGGGGTCTGGGGGCTGGGGACCAAGCGAAGGGCCGCGTGCCACTGGCGTGGGGGAACTCCGAGCGCCTGTGCCCAAAGAGAGAGAGGCCCCGCCCTGCCCTGGCTACGGCCGCCTGCGGCCTCGACTTCCCTTCACACGGGACCCAGGCCCGAGACGCGGGGTGGGGGCTTGGCCGCACAGGCATAGGCGGTGGCGGCGGCGGGTCTCCCTGAGGCCTCCTGTGCGCGGGCGCGCGGTGCGGGTGGGGGGGGTACCCATTTCCTGCCATCTCCAGTGGCAGGGGTAGACCTGTTGTCTGCAGCTGGCCTTTGCCTAGGGCAGCCCAGGCCACCTGTTGTCCCAGGCAGGCCCTTGCCTACAGCAGCCTGGCCCCTGGGTAGACCTGTTGTCCCCCGGCCGGTCTTCGCCCAAGGCAGCCCAGGCACTGCGTAGACCTGTTGTCCACAGCCGGCCTTGGGCCACGGGTGCCTGGGCGCCCCGGGGTAGACCCGTTGTCCCAGGCCCTTGGGTGGACCTGTTGTCCCAGGCCAGCCTTTGCCTAAGGCAGCCCGGCCCTTGGGTTAGACCTGGTGTCCCGGGCCCCTGGGTAGACCTGTTGTCCCAGGCCCTTGGGTAGACCTTTTGTCCTTGGGCCGGCCCTTGCCTACGGCAGCCTGGCCCCTTGGGTAGACCTGTTGTGCCTGGGCCGGCCTTCGCCTAAGGCAGCCCAGCAACTGGGTAGACCTGTTGTCCCAGGCCCTGGGGTAGACCTGTTGTCCCAGGCCTTTGCGTAGACCTGATGTTCCAGGCCGGCCTTAGCCTATGGCCCCCTAGCAAGCGGGAAAGGTATGCAGACGGTGACGGGGAGTCTGATGGGGGAGGGCAGGGCGCCCACAACCACCGATGGGCAGGTGCGGCTGCAACAGAGAGGGCAGGGCCAGGGGCAGGGGCAGGGTCAGGGGCAGGGAGAGATGGCACGCGAGAGCGTGCATGCGCATGGGCGGGGGCGGGTGGCAGGGGGGCGGGGGGAGGTGGCTGGGGGGGTGGGGAGAGGGCGGGGATGTGGTAGCCTGCAGGGGTGGCCGTAGCCTGCAGGGGTGGCCTTGGGGTGTGAGTGTGTGGAGTGGGGGGGGTGGGGGGGGTGGGGGGGTGGGTGTGTGTCAGTGTTTCTGTCTCTGTGCAGACGAGGGCCGGTGGCTTCGTGCTGGGCGCTGGCGCCTCGGCACCGAGCCCCCACAGCCCCCTAGAGTCACGTCGAGGGCCGAAGACCTCTGCGGACCTTGAAACAACCCGCCCGACAGCCACACACAGCGCCTGTGTGCTGGTGGCGGTGCCGGCAGCGGCCGCCGCCTCTACCGGTGGGTGGGGTGGCGCGGGCCAGGGAGGGGCAGGGCAGGGCAAGCCGCATCGGGGCCAGGGGGGCCGGCCTGGGTAGGGTCCCAGGAGGGCGTGGCGGGGCAGGGCGGGGGGGTGGGTGTGGGCGCTGTTTCGCCAGTTCAGCGTGTCAGCAGGCAGAGCACAGGGCTTGGCTTGCCCATCAACTCGGCTGGGAGTGCTTCTGATACGAAAGGAAAAGAAATAAAATTGGCCAATTTCTTTGTTGGTTTGTTTTTTTGGATAAGTTTCTCATTCCAAGCAAATAGAAGAGCCATTCTTTCAGGAAAGGAGAAAAGAAAAAGGGGCGAGGGGGTCTGGGGGGTGGGGGGCAACCCAAGAAAACCCAAATCCAAACCACAAGCCCCCTGACCCCCCCAAAAAAACCAACCCAAAAATTCAGCATCAGTATCAGACAAACCCAAAGAAACCAGAAAAAAACAAAAAAAACAAAAAAAAAAAAAAACCCAAAAAAACCAAAACAAACAAAAAAAACCCAAAATCCCCCCCAGCAACAACAAAAAAACCACCACAGTGGTCTCTTGTCCTGCCCTCTTCCTGTCCCTGTGTAGGGATGGAGCATCGCTGTGCTTTCAGGAAGCTCTTGGTGGAAACTTCCGCCATTACAAGCTCCTTTGCCCTTGGCGGATGCCTGCACTGGAATCCCTCACGGCTGGCTTCGGAGCACACTCAAGTTGGCTCTTCTAAAACCCGGGGTCCTTTTCCCCTTCAGCGTGCTCAGCACACCCTTTACCTCCACGCCGCTGTGCAGCTGGAGCAGCGGGACAGGGACCTTTGCAGCCTGAGCTGCCCTTGTTCCTCTCTGTCCCTGCACGGAACACAGTGGGGAGGAGAATGCAGCAGGGCCCTGTGTGTCCCCGGGCTCAGGTTTTGCGCCGCTTCACCTGCACGGAGACGCGGGTAAAGTGAAAAACACAAACAGTTTATTAAGGGAAAGCGAAGTGAAGGGCTGAGCTGGGAGGTAAAAAAGGGCATGGGCAGGGCCTGAGGGCTGCAGGGAAGGAGCTGCCAACAGGGAGAGAGATGGCAGGAGCTGCTGGAGCTTGGCACAGGCTCAGCTGTGAGCAGCCAGAGCTGTGCCTGGAGCTGCAGGCGGTCCCAACTGGAAATCATCGAAGGAGGCCGGTACAGGTACATCTGGTCCAGGAGACAAACGAAGTTCTGCGGATCTTCTTTCGAATTTCATCTGAATCCATGTGTTCATGCAGGATGGGCTCTCGTCTTCCCTGAGGGCTTGAAGAGCTGGAAGAGAGAGGAACAGAGCCACGGTCAGAAGGCAAATTGAGGGAATCCAAGGAAAGCCTCCTGCCAGGGCCATCCCAGCTGGCTCATGCCATGGCCAGGAGGGAGCGGGAGACAAGGGCTTCGGGCGGAAGGTGCTGGCCACGGATCTGCTATGTGTCCCCGAAAGGTCTCCGGGCTGAGCCCCCGCCGCCCCTGGTGCGCACAGGGAGCATAGCCCTGGGCAGCCCGGTGACAGATTGTAGCTGCGGGGCCGGGATTTGCAGCTGCTGCCCCCCCTCCCCCAGGCGGTACTCGCTGCCACGCGGCTGCCCTGACTCACCCTGACTGAGAACCTGGAGCTCCTCCTTCTGCCCCATCATGAGCACGCCGGCGACCCCTGTTAAGACAGAGCATGTGGCGGCGCCATGCGGCACAGCTGCCCTCGTGCCGGGCAGGGCTCATGCCGGGCCCCTGCCGCACGCTGCCGGCCGAGGGCACGGCTGCGGGAGGGCGGCGGCAGCGCCCAAGGTGGGTGGGGCTGCAGCGGCCCGGGCGCGGCTCCCGCTGTAGCTGGGGCAGCGGCCGGGCCGGGAGGCGGGGAGGGGCGCCGGGCTGCTGGCTCACCGAGGAACCTGACAGCCGCCTCTCGTAGGGGCCTCTGTGGGCTCTGCAGGTGCGGCAGGGCCCAGCGCAGGTGCTCGGCCGCTCGGCTCTCGTCCTGCAGTAGCTGCGGGGAGCGGCGGCAGGGAAGGCTCGGCACAGACTCTGCCCCTTGGCCGGGCGCTCCCTGCACCCGGCACCGGCCCAGCCGGCGCGCACGGCCCAGGGCAGCGAGCAGCGTGGGGGGCACAGGCTGGCGGGCCCAGCTGTGGTGCCGGGCAGGGGCACAGCTGCCAGCCCCCCGCACTGAGCACCGGGGGCAGGGGGGGCCTTCTCCAATCTAGCCTGCGGCTGGGGCTCCCAGGCTGTCCTTACCAGGCTCTCGGCCAACTTCATCCGCCGCTTCTTCCTCATCAGCTCCTCCAGATCCCTCCTCCTCAGGAAGTGTGCGGCACAAAGCAGGGCTTCGCCAGACGCCTGCAGAGCAGCAGAGAGCCGCAGGTGGCACCAGAGCCCAGGTGACTCACAGGGCAGCCGGCTCCCTGTGCCAAGGCCAGGGGAGGCTGGAGCCCACCAGGCGCTGGGGCAGGAGGCGGCCCAGCCCCCGGCCAGGGATGCGGCAGCATCACAGCAAACCTCATCTCGGCCACGTGCACGTCCTCGTGGTGCCAGTGCAAGAACAGAGGGAGCAGGCTCTGGCTCACAACTGTCCTGAGAGGATTTTCCCTCTCTTCCACTCCCAGCTCCAACACCTTGCCGAAGAGCTGAATGGAGAGCAGCTGCACATGGCTGTTGTCCTGGAGGAAAGGAAAAGTCCTAAGCACCAACTACTCCAGGCCCGCTGGGGCAAAGGCCCTAAAATGAACAGGGCACAAAGTTTCCAGGCAGGCAGCGTCCAGTGCCCTTGGCTGGGGGTGCAGAGCCTTACCTTCTCAAAGTGTGGCAGGAGGGACTCAGCCAGCTTCAGGGCAGTGGTGCTGGGTATTGCGAGGTCTTTGTCCAGGAGCACATGCGTGAGCACAGAGAGGCTCATCCCGACCATCTCTGCATCTGGATGGGCCAGCAGCTCCACCAGGTGTTGATAGAGGCCGCGTATTCCTCCGGCCTGTGTGCAAGACCAGGCTGTGCTGTGAAGCCGTGACTGGCTGCAGCACCAACAGCTGCTTGGGGCACTTGGGCAGCTGAAGTGGGAGTCGGGAGAGCTGGCAGCAGCTGCCTCTGCTGCCAAAGCCCGGCCAAGCCCAAAGCTCTGCCTTCCCCTGCGGCTGCGCAGATGGCTGGAGTCCCGGCACTCCACAGCCCAGCTCGCAGTCCAGGTGCTTGCCCGACTCTGGGTCAGGTCCGCACCTGTGGGTCCGCAGTCCACGGGAGGGCGAAAGCCACGAATGCGCGCGAGAAGAAAGGGAGGACTCAGGTAGCCGAGGGAAGTCAGATTTATTCGTCTGACAAGGCGGGTGCAGGACGGGGAGGGATAACCTGGGACTGCCTGAGCTACCCGAGCCACAGAAAACTAGAGTGCAACAACTTATAAAGACAGGGGGCGGGTAGGGGAGTACACTTACAGCAACGAATAGGAACATCAATACTTAGATACATAATACAAGTGACAGGTTGAACCAACGAATCAAAGAAAAATTGAGGAGGGGCCCCAGCTCCTGTCCAATCACCCGACGCCCAGGAGAGAAGAATCTAGAAGAAAGGGATGGGCCGCGGGGTGACAGACAAGGGCCCGGGGCGGGGGAGAACTTGGATACATTGCGGGACCATGGCAACCTAGGTGGAGCAAATGGATTGACAGGAAACTGCCCAAGGCAGGGACAAACCACCGCCGCTCAGGGCAGGGGAGAACTGGGATGAACCAAAAACAGAACACCACATCTCCCCCTTTTTTGTTTAAAAAGAAGAGGAGAGGGGTGGGACAACAAAACTTTTTGGGCAACAAACTTAGTCTCTTAGAGAAACGGCTTCGGGATCAATTTCTCCGGAGGCGTCAGGGTCTTCAGGATCAGAATTTGCATCTGATCGAAAAGACGTGTCTTCCCACGAGTTCTCTTCAGGGAAATTGGTGGACTGAAGATGGAGGACTTCCGGTGAGTGGGCTAACTTAAAGATGAGTCTCTGGACGCAGCCCCAAAGGATGGCTCCCGAAATCAAAATAACGATTAAAGTGAAACACACATACACAACGGATTTCAAAACAGACGCGACCCAGCCCGACAATCCCCACCCTGAAAACAGGTCCCCCAGCCAGTTTGCAAGCAGGAGAAGGTGATTTCGGGTCCGGCTCATGTCTGCAAAAGAACTAAAAACACAGGAAGTCAGGCACAACAAGAGGTTAAAAGCAAGAGGATTCTGGGCCAAACAGATAACGTATCTCAGGAAGGATGACAAGGGGGTCAGGGGGTCTCTTCTTCCGCCTCCAATGCGCCACCTGGACTTGCTCGACTGTTGTCTTGTGTTTCGCCCCCTTTGGTACGTAAGGCCGTACCCATTTGGAGGGGACCCACTTGGGGCCTGAGGGAGTAGAAACACAGGCGTATCCTCTCCCCCAGGTCACAAGGTTGAAGGGCCCCTCTGTCTTCCAGGTCTCCGGATCCTTGACAAGGACCGGAGGCCTGGATTCAGGCTGCAGCTGGTTGTGCTTTCCAAAGTGCCTTACCATCGGAGGATTTAGGTTCTCGAACGAGCAGTTCAGGAAGTTGAGGGTGAACATTGCTCGTGCGAGACGGATGTGGGGGGGCTCAACCTTCATTGCCGCTTTCTGATGTTCGAGAACCTTTTTCAGGCTCTGGTGGGCCCTCTCCACCATGGCTTGGCCTGTCGGGGAATAGGGGATGCCGGTCTTATGCTCTATTCCCCATTGCTGCAGGAACTGGCGCAATTCTTTGGACGTGTACGCTGGCCCATTGTCAGTTTTAATGAGTTTGGGGATGCCTAGGACGGCGAATGCTTGAAGCAAGTGCTTCTCACAATCCGCCGCCCTCTCACCTGTGTGGGCGGAGGCGTAGATAGCACCGGAAAAGGTATCAATCGAAACATGCACAAAGCTCAACCGGCCGAAGGCGGGGATGTGTGTGACATCCATTTGCCACACCTCACAACTCGACAGACCACGAGGGTTTGTCCCCAGGCCCATAGATGGCATCTGGTGGGACTGACACTGGGGACATGTTGCCACAATCGCCCTGGCCTGTTCGCGGGTGAGGTGGAACTGGCGAACCAGGCCAGGAGCGTTCTGGTGGAACCGCTGGTGGCTAAGTTTGGCCTGCCCGAAAAGATCAGGGAGCGGGGCTACTTGAACAGGAGAGGCAAGAGCGTCTGCACGCCTATTGCCCTCCGCAATGTACCCCGGCAAATCTGTGTGGGACCGGACATGCATCACGTAAAAGGGTTGCTCTCGGTGGGAGACTAGAGTGACAAGTTTCGAGAGCAACTCGAAAAGTCGGATGTTTGAGACATCTTGGAGGATGGCACCTTCTGCTCTGGATACTACACCAGCAACATATGCCGAATCTGTGACTAGATTAAAAGGCTCGGAAAACCTCTCAAACGCCCTGACGACTGCATCCAACTCAGCTACTTGTGGTGAGCCTTCAACCACTGTAATGTCTGCCTCCCACCGCTGAGTTTGAGGATCCCGCCAAGTCATCACTGACTTGTGGGATGCTCCGGATGCGTCTGTAAAAACTGTCAAGGCGTCAAGGGGAACTCTGCTTTGAACTGACTTGATTGTTAATGTAAATTCTTGATTGAACAATTTGTGGGCCGGCCGATTAACTGAAATTTGGCCGGTGTAACTATCCAGGGCTAATTGAAGCATTTCATTAGTTTCCAAAACATTCTCAAACATCCTCATTTTAAGGTGGCCCGAATCAAATTTAATAGGGACGTGAATGCATTCCAAGTCCACACCTGCCAGCTCCCTGATCCGTGATCTTGCTTTCCGGATCAGGTCCGCCACCAGCTCAAGTGGCTGTGTCATTCTTTTGGACCTGTGATGGCTGAGGAACACCCACTCTATTATCAGGAGGGGGTCCCCCGAGCCCTGGTCCTTGCTCTTTTTGATGTTACTGTCCCATTGAAAGAGCAGCCCATGGAGGTGTGGCAATTTCCCCAACACTATGAAACGAAAGGGCAGGCCCGGTTGGTAACGGTGGGCCTGCCTGGCCGCAATTGAACTTTGAATCTTTTCCAGCGCTGCCTGGGCCTCCGGGGTAAGGGTCCTGGGAGAACAGAGCTCCTCTCCCCCTTTCAATAAATTGAAAAGGGGGGCTAGGTCTTCGGTGGGGATGCCTAGCCAAGGCCTTACCCAATTTAATGACCCACACAGCTGATGGACATCAGCCAAACTCTTGATATTTGTCTTAATTGCCAATTTTTGAGGAACAATGGTCCTCTTTGTGATCTCAAGGCCAAGGTACTTCCAAGGCGGCATCCGTTGAATTTTGTCTTGCGCCAATTCAAACCCTGCAGCAACCAACGCATTGGTTGTCAGGTCAAGAGCATGGGCTAGCAAGTCATCGGTCGGCGCACAAATCAGAATGTCATCCATATAATGATGAATGACGACGTTTTCCACCGCTGCACGGATTGGGGACAGCAGGGAAGCGACATACCACTGGCAGATCACAGGGCTGCATTTCATGCCCTGCGGAAGAACTGTCCAGTGGTAGCGCTTGCCTGGGGCTTCACGGTTGATGGAGGGAACCGTGAAGGCAAAACGTGGCGCGTCTTCCGGGTGTAGGGGAATTTGAAAGAAACAGTCTTTAATATCAACGATGGCCAGATTCCAATTTTGGGGGAGCATTGTTGGGGAGGGCATCCCTGGTTGAAGAGACCCCATGTCTTTTATGACGGCATTTATTTGCCGGAGGTCGTGCAAGAGTCGCCACTTATCTTTGTTCGGCTTTTTAATCACGAAAACGGGGGAGTTCCATGGCGACATGGACTCCACCAAATGGCCTTTACGCACTTGTTCTTGCACGAGCTCATTGAGCGCCGCTAATTTTTGTTTATTGAGCGGCCACTGCGCCACCTGAACCGGTGTATCAGAAAGCCAATTCAGTTTCCAGGTGGGGCGCTCACCAGTGGCCGCCGCCCGAAAAACCTGGGGAGCTACTGGTAGGTCAATTCTGGCTCCCCACTGGGCTAAAAGGTCTCTTCCCCACAGGGGCTCTGTGTAATCTAAGACAAATGGACGGACTGAGGCCAATTGTCCGTCAGGCCCCGTAATTTGTACAATGCTCTTTGATTGTTTCGCTAATTGAAGACCCCCTACACCTCGGATCTGCCCAGGAGCGTTTTGCAGATCCCAATGTGACGGCCACTCCCGAGAGGGAATGACCGTGACATCTGCCCCGGTGTCCAGCAGGCCGCACATCGCGACTCTCTCTCCTCCTTTAGAAAGTTGACACATTATTTTCGGCTTCTCTCGCCCGAGGGCTTGAGCCCAGGCCACCGAGTACTGCTGTGATGACTCAGGCTGAGCGCTTGATGGAGATGCTGTACTCGGGCTCAGCTCTGACACTCGGATGGCCTGTGCAATGACTTGCCCCTTGGGCATGAAAAGAGGAGGGCTGACACAGTGCAGCAGGAGTGAAAACTGCTCCGAGCCTGCCGATAACAGACCCGGAACAATTTCCACTCCCGGTGGAGTCGTCTTTGTGTCCCCGAGTACGATATACTTGCAGCGCACCCGCTCCCAATCCTCCGGGCACTCCGGAAGTACAGCAACCTGATGAAAATCAGCGGAACGAAGATGGAGTGGCTCCGCGAGCTGCAGCCTGCAGGAGGAAACACAAGACAAGGTAGTTAATTCTGTCTGAGTTGGGTGAAAAGTCAAGTCCGGTGATGGTGGAGGCTGACTCCCTTCATTCCCCCCTTCTCCCCTAGGTGTTATGGTGCCAGGGTCTGCCTCCTTATTTTTGTCCTGGCGCAGGGGGGCACTGCGCTGCAAAATTAGTTTTTTTGAGGCGGCCTTTCTGGGGCCCCCTGCTGTGCCTTCTTGAATTCGTAAAACTGTTTCCTCAGTGGACACTGAGGCATCCAGTGCCCAACCTTGCCGCACAGATGGCAAGGTGCAGCTGTTTGGTTGGGAGCAGAGGCTGATGGTGGAGTTGGCCCCTTGAGGGCAGGACAACAGTCGGCAGGTGGAGTGGTCTCTTCAGCGGCAGCAGCGACGTGACGGGGAGGCGTCCTTTGGCGGTGGATGACGGCGGGAGGCGCTCCAGCGGGTGATGGAACTAAAACCTTTTTCCCACACACTTCTAGCATTTCACGTAGCGTGGGAGACGGCTCCAGGGGAAGGCTGTTGATGGCCTCGCGGCAGGCCGGGTTCGCGTTTAGAAACGCTACTTGCTTTAATAGTTCGGCCCGCACACTCTCGCCTTCTACTTGGCTGTTGATCGATTTCCGGAGTCGTTCAACAAATTCTAAGAATGGTTCTTCCGCGCCCTGAAACACTTGAGAGTATGGGATCTGAGGCGCTGCCGCCCGCAACCCCAGGAACGCTTTCTCTGCTGCTCGAGCAGTCTGTTGCAGTGCCTCTAAGGGGATGGCTCTCGCTTGGGAGTAGCCATCAGCCCAGTTCCCGGTCCCTAGAAGATGGTCTACTGAGAGCACTTCTCCCGACGTGCTAAGGCCAGAGCTCGGGCTGTCCCATAGGGACGGGAGCACCTTCAGGATTTCTTTTCTCCATGCCCCCTCCCAAAGCACCTGCTCGGTGGGGTTGAGGAGGCAGGAGAAAACTCTGCGAAGATCGGCCGGTGTTACTGCCGACTCCGACAGAGCTGCCTGAAGGAGTCCCCGAAAATATTCAGAGTCCCGCCCGAACTCTTTCTGGGCCTTGCACAGCTCCTTCATAGAGGAGTGGGAGAAGGGGACCCACTGCGCCAGCGTCGCACCCTCCCCCACAGGATGGAAAGCGACCGGGGCGGCTGACGGGACAACAGCCGGCTCCGTTCTCCGGCATCCCACGCCTCCTCCCCCCCCCCCCACGGAACCGTGGGAAACGGAAGGGGAGGCGTGGGAACCGGAAGTGGGAGAGGAGGAGGCGTGGCGTGGGAACTGGGTGGGAGGATCTACAACAGACTGCACGCCCTCATGGGAGGAGCTTGCCGACTCCAAAAGGAAAGCAGGAGGCGGGGGGAGGAGAGGAGAAGGGGGAGGAGTTGAGGGAGGAGACGGAGGCGGAGGAAGGGGAGGGGAAGAAGAGGGAAGGGCGGGAGCAGGGAAGGGAGATTTATGGGAAGAAGAAAGGGGGTTTCCCGCCACAACCATGCGGTCTCCGCCATCTTGTGGCTTAGAGGAGCCATTTTGATGGGGAGACTGAAAACGAACTTTGGACTTAACAGGGGTAGTGGGGGTAGGAGCAGAGGGTACTGGGTTAGGCTCCCCAGGAGACTGGCCAGGTCCTCTGGGGCGAGGGGTCCGAGCTGGGGGGGAGCCCAGGGAATGGTGGACACCTGGCGCGGGGCTGGCGCGGGCTGCTCTCCCCCGGGACTCGGAGCGGGAAAGAGGGTTGCGGGAACGAGGGACAGGGGCAGAGGGACAGGGAGAACCGGGGCAGAACTGGGGATCCGGTGGCTGCCTTTCAGAATCAAATTTAGATTTTTGAGCAGACCTTAAAAGAGAAATCCAATATAAGTGTCTCTCCAGCGAACGCTCCCCGGTCTGGATACCCCTTAGTAATTTAGACTGGACTCTCTTTAGAAAACTGGGGTCCAGAACCGAGGCTGGAGAAACGTCTGGAAAACTGGAGGTCAGCCACCGAACTAAGCATTTTATTTCTTTTTTATTAACTTTAGACTTCCCTCCCCCCAGGGATCCCACAACTTGGTAATAAATCCCCTTCTGAGTTGCGGACAGTTTAGCACCCATCCCGCGGAGATAGAAATTGGGGAATTCCGCAACTCAACTCAACCCAAATACTGCAGGGAAAGTTAAAGAAACCGAAATGAAAAGAAAAAGGGGAACCCAACCCGGCCCTTGCTCTAGGAAGCGAAGGAAAGAAAAGACGAAGAAAGGAGCAAGGTGGTGATGCCGCAAACGGCCCCAAGAAACTCACCCTGCCGGTGGGTCCAACGAAAGCTGCAGTACAGGGGAGGTCTCACGCGCAGGACAGTTCCTTGAGGTGCTGCAAGGGGGTGCTGTCCTTATCCCCCAGGAGCACCGCTCCTCTAAAACGAGGGCGTGCTGCACTAAGGGGCGGCTTGTCGCCCAGCAGGAAATTTATAATCCAAATTCGCAAGGCAGCAGGCTCCGGTCCCAGCCGACAGCTCTCCAGGGGGACTCCCCGGGTGACTCCTCGAAGCTGTGCTGGAACGGCGGCGTCCTATGGCTGCCCCACGTTGGGCGCCAAGCCTGCGGCTGCGCAGATGGCTGGAGTCCCGGCACTCCACAGCCCAGCTCGCAGTCCAGGTGCTTGCCCGACTCTGGGTCAGGTCCGCACCTGTGGGTCCGCAGTCCACGGGAGGGCGAAAGCCACGAATGCGCGCGAGAAGAAAGGGAGGACTCAGGTAGCCGAGGGAAGTCAGATTTATTCGTCTGACAAGGCGGGTGCAGGACGGGGAGGGATAACCTGGGACTGCCTGAGCTACCCGAGCCACAGAAAACTAGAGTGCAACAACTTATAAAGACAGGGGGCGGGTAGGGGAGTACACTTACAGCAACGAATAGGAACATCAATACTTAGATACATAATACAAGTGACAGGTTGAACCAACGAATCAAAGAAAAATTGAGGAGGGGCCCCAGCTCCTGTCCAATCACCCGACGCCCAGGAGAGAAGAATCTAGAAGAAAGGGATGGGCCGCGGGGTGACAGACAAGGGCCCGGGGCGGGGGAGAACTTGGATACATTGCGGGACCATGGCAACCTAGGTGGAGCAAATGGATTGACAGGAAACTGCCCAAGGCAGGGACAAACCACCGCCGCTCAGGGCAGGGGAGAACTGGGATGAACCAAAAACAGAACACCACATTCCCCAGCCCCGCGCTGCCAGCACGGCTTCAGCCACTGCCACCTTCTCACCAGTGAGGGCTCCTTGCTGAGCACCACGAGGCCTCTGAGCTCCAGGCGCAGCCTGTCCCTGCGCTGGCTCGGCAGGTGCTGGGATAGCACCCACAGGGCACTGGGACCGTGTTTGCTCAGGTCCAGACACTCCGGGAGCTGAAAGGCACAGGGCAGTGGCAGGGGAGCGGGCGGGCTCCAGGCAGCAGCAGTGGGCGCGGGCAGCCTCCCAGACGGCTGCAGCTACCAGAGGCCAGAGAGCT
The DNA here is from genome assembly GCF_037042795.1 of Molothrus aeneus. Lineage (NCBI taxonomy): Eukaryota > Metazoa > Chordata > Aves > Passeriformes > Icteridae > Molothrus > Molothrus aeneus. Next base: position 552,995 of record NC_089652.1, read on the forward strand.
GGGAGGCAGCTCAGCCAGGCAGCGCTGGCCATCAGGCTCACCTCCACAAAGAACGCCAGGGCAGGAAAATGCCAGCGGGGCTGCTTCCCGACCAGCAGGCTGAGCAGGTGCGAGGCCATGTGGGGACACAAGGGGGTCAAGCCACAGTGCATCTCCCTGGCAGGGGACAAAGGCACCAAGGCCCTGAGCCGGGCAGGTAGACCTCTCCCAGGAGTGACTCACAGAGGTCCCATCTTTCCCCAGCACTCCGCAAGGGGACATGGGCCCCTTGGGAGGCAGCTGCTGCTGGGCATCCTCCTCTCCCGGCCCTTTGCAGTCTGCTCGGCCCTCCCTCGGTCACGAGGCCCTCTTGCTTACAGGCCCCAGGGACTGTGTGGGGCACCCCGGGCACGGAGCACAAATGGTGGCGGTGGCAGCAGGGAGTAGGGGATCTCACCTGGCCAGCAGGCCCGCTGCATAGTGCTGGGTGTCAGCACAGAGCAGGGTGTCCCAGAGCTGCTTGTGCTCCAGAGCCAGCAGGTTCTTGCCAAAGCCCAGTCGGCAGAGCAGAGCCTTCATGGTCTGCACTGCAAACCTGTGTGCTGAGCCAAGGCCAGGTCACTCTGGGAGCACTGGCCCTGGCCGCAAGGGCATGGGAAGGATAGGGTGACTGGCACCTGTTGGGCTGGCTGGGAAGGTCGTGTTCCTCCCGGCACGCTCTCCAGAAGCGCTGGGTCTCCATGTCCTCTGGCCTCTGCTCCGTGGTGGTGAAAATTTGCAAGAGCAGAGCCACCAACAGGTGTGGAGATTGAAGGAGGATTGCGTAGTGCCACTCGGGCATGCTTGCAATCCTCCACAGCACCAGAGTTGCCTGCAAGAGACAAAGCGCCCCAAGGCAGCACTCAGTGCCGAGGTGTCCATGAGGCAGGGCCGGGGGGGAGAGGCAGGGGGAGCACCCAGCCTGCTGCTGGCCCTAGCCCAGCTTTCAGCCCTGGCAGGGAGCTGCAGGCTGGGGAGAGCATGGAGAGCTTCTGAGAAGGCGACCTGGAGGGCCAGCGTAGGCCAGCTCCAGAAACTCACAGCCAGGGCAAGGACGGCCTCGTTGTCCCCGCTGCAGAGGGAGCCGCCGTACAGTGGCTGCTCCTCTATGGCAGAGAGCAGTGCTGGAAGCACCTCCTCCACGGCTACCTCTGAGGTGCCCATGGCTCTCCATAGCAGCGCGGCGGCTCTGTGGGACCAGAGCTGTGCGTCAGTACCGTGCCCGTGCCGCTCTGTGGGGCCGGGAGGGAGCATGGCAGCAGGCTCAGGAAACAAAGGGCCCCGAGGGTGCCGGTGCTCTCCGCCCGTCTGGCAGACCCCGCCGGACAGGCTGTACAGCGCGAGGGGCCCTACGGGCCAGGGAGCACCGAGCTCTCGGGGCACTTGTGCCCCGTACCCGTCACACGTTGGGGTACAGCGCAGGAGGCTCATCACAACGTGGGCAGGGTGTCCTTCGGTGAGGCTGACAATGGCCATTTGCAGCCCGGCGTCCACAGATTCACGGGATGTGAGTCTCTGCAGCATGGCACTCACCGCGGCTAGCACCTGGAGGAAGTGGCATGGGGAAGACTTGGAGTGCTGTCCAAGGAAGCAACTTGCCCAGCTTCCCCCAAGAAGTGCTTGCCTTCCCAGCCCACTGGGATGAGGCTGAGGGGGCCCAGCGGACACGGCTTGAGGGGCCACGTGATCCTGAGAGGCCTTCAGCCCTGGCCCCAGGCTGCTGCAGAGAATAAAAACCCTTCTGGAAAAACTCCAGAGTGGGTCCAGGACTCACAGTGAGCGTGGGCAGGGCCTCAGTCTCTGGGATGCCCTGGGTGATGGTGTTGCTGGTGGCCATGCCCTCCGTCAGGGCCACGTCAGCCTCCTCCCAGCCCTCGTTGGTTTCCCAGTCAGAGCTGGCAGCCAGGTCAGAGGACGCTGTGCTGGAAGCAGCCTCTGCCCGCAGCTCGCTGGGCCTGGGGTCGGGTTCAGCCGTGCCCTCGGGCGCGGGGCCGGGCTCGGCCGTGCCCTTGGGCGTGGGGCCATTGGTCTTTGTGCGCTGAAAGCGCAGAAACCTCCGTAGTGTCTGCAACAGAAGGGAAGGGCGGGAAGAAGAGAGGGACGTTCCATGGTCTGCTCCAACACGGGGCCCAGCCGAGCAGTGCCAGCAGGCCCGGCCCAGGTCGGGATGGCCGCAGGTACCTGTGCTGCTCTGCGGAAGCGGCCACGGGTGGGCTCCTGCTCTTGAGTCTGGTCCCTGGCTGCATCTGCCAAAGAGCGAGCGCAGCCAGAGCTGAGGGGCTGCGGGAGAGGCCGGAGAACACAGCCCAGCCCTGCGCTCCCCAGGCAGGTACAGCCCCCAGGCACCTGGGGCAGGGAGCACGGCCAACGGGGAGGCAGCCCCAGCCCCTGTCCCATCCTGTCCATGGGCATGTCCACAGGGATAGGATGGGATGGGATGGGATGGGATGGGATGGGATGGGATGGGATGGGATGGGATGGGATGGGATGGGGCCAGGCCAGCTGCAGGCACCGGCTCTGCGGCCCAGCTCCACTACTCACCCTCCTGCAGCGGCTGCAACTGCTCTGGCTCTGCAGGCTGCTGCGTTGGGGCAGCCGCAGGGCATTTGCTTTTCTTTCCCCGAAGCCCCTTGAACAGGCTGAGCAGTCTGCCCGCCATCCTGCTGTCTGACCTCGAGGGCACTTTCAAATGCCTCGGCCAAGGCCAGAGTCAGCGAATGCTGCAGTCATGCCTTGCGGACACCTGCAACAGAGGAGCCTCACGAAGGCTACAGGACAGCAAGTCCTGCACTCGAGGCCTCCTGTCACAATGACAGGAGACTCCTGGTGAACGATGGAGGTCACCAAGTCCCACGGCCTGGCCATGAGGGCACCGGCCGCAGGGATGGGAGATGCCTTGGAAAAGCTCCGAGTCACCCAATCCCGAGGTCTGGCTGTGAGGCCAGCCACAGGAGGAACGCCTTGGAAGAGCTCCGGCTCAGCAACCAACGAGCCGGCTGTGTGGGGACACCTCACAGCACCGCTCTGTCACCTCCTGTTCCGTCGCGTGCACCGAGCACTGTGGCGTGGCTGCGCCGTGCCAGCCCCTATGTCAGCGTGTGTCACAAAGGGCTGCTCAGACACGCTGCCACTTTCGGTTCCACGGTCACCCCGCTGCACACAAAGGGACATGCTGCCACGTGCCACAGGGCCACCCCCTCCCCACCCTAGGTTCCCCGCTTGGAAGGAATCCATTGCCCCGAGTGTCTAACATAGCCCTGGACACACCACGACCCGCCAAGTGCTCTGGGAAGGACTCTCCACGGTGCCCGCACAGACCAGCTCGGTGCCGGCCCTGGAGCAGAGCAGCTTCCAGCAAGCAAGAGGCAAACGCCTCTTGCCAAGAGTTCAAACACAGCAGATAGGGAAGATGGCATCAATGTGTGCATAAAGGCCTTTGAATTCACAGCTCTCTGAGAGGCATTTGGGGCTCTCAGCTGGATAGAGATGATCCCTCTCTGTCCTCAGCTGAAAGGGGTGGGACACACCCTGCCGCCACTGGTGCTTGGATTGGTCTCTGCAGGCCCAGGCAGATGCCAAAGCTGCTCCTCACAGCCTTCTCCCTTCCCACGCCCCTCTGCCAAGTGCAAGGGGCCTCAAGGACGAAAGGGGGGCAGGGAGCCAAAGGGAGACAGCTGCACCTACCTGACTGGGGGCTCCTGGGGAAGCACTTTGCTTGAGAAGCAAGCCCCTCTTCCAAAGGCATTTCCCCAAATGTCTCCATTTCCCCAAATATGTCCATTTCTTGGCCAACACCAACACACACTTAGGAAACCCTGGCAAGGCTGAATTACTTCTGCACCTTGTAGCACAGGCACTGCACAGATCGAGCTCATCTTCCTTCTCCCGAGTCTCTTTCCTCATGCCCCTTGTGGCGCGCAGCCCCAGGCCCCCTAGAAACAAGAGGTGTCCGCTGCCTGTTCAAGTGCCTGAACTCCTGCCTGCCCTCACAGCAGCAAAACCAGGCTGTTCCCAGCCAGGGAGCAGAGCCCGGTTCCCGCAGGAGGCTCTCGTGAGCCCCTTCCCCACTGTGCACGCAGCACTTTTGCCTGCCTGCCCAGAACGCTCTTGGCACAGCAGAGCACAAGCTGGCTGGCTCTTGGCTCAGCACAGCCCAGACACAGGTGCAGGAAGACACAGCGGCTGTTTTGCAGCCATGCCCCAGAGGGACAGGCAGGGGCCCCTGCCTCTGGTCTCACTTGGTTGGATTTCTGACTGGGTCTGAGGCAGGGGCTGCCTGATTCCCCGCTTCTGGGGAGACCAGAGCCGCCAGAAGCGTGCCCAGCGTGCAGGCGCTGCCTGACAGCGCTGCGGCCGCTGGGACGGTCGCGCTCCCGAGTCCCAGCCACTCCATGTGACCACGGTCACAAGGGTTTTCAGGATGAAGAAGAGACGAGAATGTTGACTCCATGATCAGAAGGCTTGATTTATTATTTTATGATATATGTTACATTAAGACTATACTAAAAAGAAATAGAAAGGAAAAGGTTTCTTCAGAAGCTAGCTAAGCTAAGAACAGAAAAGAATGAATAACAAAGATCTGTGTCTCAGAAAGAGAGCAAGAGCCAGCTCTGCCATGAGTGGTCAGGAAATCCAAGCATCCACAGGAGACCAATCACAGGTCTACCTGTTGCATTCCACAGCAGCAGATAACCACTGTTTACTTTTGGTTGCTGAAACTGCAGCTTCTCACAAGGAAAAATCCTAAGAAAGGATTTTTCATGAAAGATGTCTGCGACATGTTACCTTTTTTTATTTAGTTAAATTAAAAGGAAAAAGTGTTTGTAATTTTCTCTGCTGTACTCATGCTGAGGAAAAGACAAACACTTGACAGGTTATCTGTTGCCAATCAAACTCCACTCAAGTGCTCCTGTGGAATGCACTGGGAATTTCTTCACCTGTAGAACATAAAATTCTATCATATCACTAAAACAATTTTACAATATAAGAAAATGCAAAAACAATGCAAAGAAAATTCAAGTCCAAGCAGCTGAGTTTCAGGAAAAGTCCATGGTCTGAAGATGTTCCTCTTTGCCATATCTGAAAGTTTCTTTTGGTCCTGAAACAGGCTTGCTACAGAAAAGCCCATCAATAGTTATCAAAAGTCCATTGACAGTCTTCAAACAATTTTGAGAAAATTTCTGAAATGTCTTGCCACAGGCCTTTATTGAACAGCTTGGGCTGAAGCCAATCCCTGGCTCCTCAATGCCTCTGAGCTGCTGCCAGCTCTTTCACCCTTTTTTATTTAATTTAATTTTTTTTTTGTTTTTTGTTGGGTTTTTTTGTTTGTTTGTTTTTGTTTGTTTTTGTTTTTTGTTTTTTTTTTTTTTGTCGGAAAGAGCAGCAGCAGCAGAGGAGCCAGAGAGAGGCCCTTGGGGGCCCTGGCCCATGTGGAAGGATCAGGAACCCCAGACCTGGCCCACTGAAAGGTGGCCCAGGACCAGAAGGGGGAAGCAAAGCCCCCAAACTCAACAGGAGGCCGGGAGGTGGCCCTGGCCCAAGCAACCAAGGCAGACAGCCCAGGCCCAGCCCCCGAGGCAGGCTCTGCATTGGCACAGACCCGCACCCTTTTGCCAGTACAATGGCAGAAGGGGTGACCAAACGCTTCCTTTCCCCAAAATCACCGAGGCATGCCGGCAATGGGAAGACAGAAGCTGTCCCGAGAATCTTCGTCTCGGGTCTGGGGATGTCCTTTCCCCACAGCAGACAAGCGATGCTCGCTTCCTGCTGTGCCCTCTGCCTCTGCAATGCAAATGCACCAGGTGTTTCTCCCATCTGCCTCACGGCACCACCTCCACCCCCTCTGGGCTGGGGACAAGGGGCAGAACTTTCGGGACCCACTTCCCCCTTGCCGCTGGGGCGCGGGAGGGGCGGCAGATTCGCATCCCCCAGGGGGAAACTCCGGACCAAACACCCCCCAACCCGCCAAAAATGCTGATCTTGAAAACAGGCAGCCGGGCTGCGCCCACAGCCAGCTGTCGGGCCATGCCTCCTCCACGGAAGGACAGGCTGACGCCCTCTTCCCCTGTCCCAGCTCCCCCCGTAGGGGCAGCCCCGGGACAACCTGAAAAACTCGGGGAGGAAGTCACGCTGGATGCAGGAGGCGCCGCTGCAGCTGCCGCCGGCTCCAGGGCAGCCTCTGACGCAGACACGGAGGACGGAGTCCCCGCAGGCGGCAGAACTGCCGGGGCAGGCAGCGGGGCCGCCTGGGGAGGTGGCGGGGGCGGCGGGGGTGGCACGGGGTCGGCACCATCTTCTGCGCCGGGCTCTGACATCGGCCGCGGAAGCGCAGTCGCAGAAGGTGGCGGAGTCTGCACGGGAGGCAGCGGGACGGCCGGGGGGAGCGGTGGATCGCTGTTGCCCAGCAACATCGGCGCAGCTGCGGGAAGCGGCGTTTCTGAGGCCTCAGATGCAGGCGGGGAAGCTGGTGGAACCGCGGCCGGAGTGCCCACAGGCTCTGCCGGAGGGACGGCCGTGGGAGGGGCCGCGCGGGGAAGCGCCCGCACGCGCGGGGCGGGTTGGGGCGGCGCTTGTGGCGCTGTGCGGGGCGGTGCCCGTGGCACTGTGTGGGGCGGCACCGCCCACGCCCATCCCCCCTGACAGCAACGGGAGGGGGGAACAAACGGCTCCGTCTGAGCATGCTCCAAAGACGCGGTAAAAAAAAACTTCGGCTGCGGGGGAAACTTCGCCCCCCCCGCTGTGGTTCAGGGGCCTGGAAAGCAGCAGAGCGTCCCCATCCAAAGGGTCTTCCCCCGGAATTGGGGGGAATGGGGCTTTCCCCTTGCAGTTAGCAATCCAGGGAAAAACAGCTGCTCTCCGTTTCAAGACTAGAAAGAGCATCAAAAAGCTTGGATAAATCGAGGGGCATCCGAACCCACGGTCCAAAAAGAATTTGAAAATGGAGTCCATACACTCCCAGACGAACATATTGAGGGCATATAGCACATTCGTAAAAACCCCAAAGAGCTCTGCCCATCGAAAAAGCTCAGAGAGATCTGTCTCCAACAGGAGAATTCCATCCTCTTCACCCCATTTTTGCCAGAGGGCAGTAAGTTTCTCCTCTGAAGGGGAGAATGGAACCTCATCCTCTAGGGGAGAAGTCCTCCACATGAGCAGCCACAAACTGTGAATGGCCTCATCTTCAGGAGGGGAAAAACCAACAGTACCTTGTGACAGTGTCCAGGACTCTCTGGCTATCTGCATGGTTCTGCTGAGCTTTCTGAACATCTTCCTGGAGGCTTTTCAGAAGGTTCTCTTTGTGGTCAGCCTTGCTGTGAACTCTGTCCCAATTCGGATCTTCAGTTCTTCAGCTCCTGGCTAGAATCCACTTCTGTGGTCACTTGTGAAGCAACCATCAATGCCACATATTCGGGGTTTACCCAGTGCAGCAATGCTCCTCTCTGGTGGTCTGACCAAGTGATGATTGTCCTCCTCAGTCGAGGGGTCACCAATTGTGACCATGGTCACAAGGGTTTTCAGGATGAAGAAGAGACGAAAATGTTGACTCCATGATCAGAAGGCTTGATTTATTATTTTATGATATATGTTACATTAAGACTATACTAAAAAGAAATAGAAAGGAAAAGGTTTCTTCAGAAGCTAGCTAAGCTAAGAACAGAAAAGAATGAATAACAAAGATCTGTGTCTCAGACAGAGAGCAAGAGCCAGCTCTGCCATGAGTGGTCAGGAAATCCAAACATCCACAGGAGACCAATCACAGGTCTACCTGTTGCATTCCACAGCAGCAGATAACCATTGTTTACTTTTGGTTGCTGAAACTGCAGCTTCTCACAAGGAAAAATCCTAAGAAAGGATTTTTCATGAAAGATGTCTGCGACAGAGAACCTATGTTGCTAGGTCTACAGGTATCTCCAGGCTGTTTGATCTTGAATCTAAGAAATGCCATAATTCAGGCTAAAAGTAGACTAAAATTGTTTTGAGTGTTGAAATCGTATGTTAAAAAAAAAAACAAAACCAAAAACAAGTGCTACCATCTAAAACTCAAAGTATTCTTTCCTTCTATGCACTAAATAGTTGAGCAGGAAAGTAAGTCTAGTAATAGTCTCCATAGAAGGGAAGGTTATGTTCCCATGATTTCTGAACCCTTTAGGCAGTGAAAAGGCTGATAAAATTAGGATACTAATATCTTTCCCATCAGGATGCATATGAATGTGTGAATTATTACAGTGCAGCAGTAGCGCATTGAACTATTCTAAGAAGGTTTCTGATTATTGATACTTAAAGCTACTTTGTTTCACAAAGCATATGTCAAATATGCTGTCAAATAACTTTTCATTAATAGCTCTTGGTAATCTTTGGTTAAATATACATGCAAATATCTGTTCTCTGAAAAGTTAAGAATAACTTAAGGCAAATAATTAATATTATTACCTGAATGTTTAAATCACTTGATCTGAGCAGTATACCTATAAGAATAATTTGTTACTTTCTGTATATTAATACAGGCCAGCTTTACTTTATCACAGAGCCCATCCACTGGAATTCTGCCATCAACTCCAGGAGCAGGTAGATGTCCTGTCAAAATTTCTGTTCTCTTTTCTTACCGCTTTCTTTAATACAGAAAAATCATCACTGTTCAAGCTACATCAGTTCCTTGCTAGTTTATGAAGAGGTGGTGTATTTGTTAGCTTTTCAAAAGGTGTGTGGGTATGAGTAGGAAATAATTATTTATTCTGAGAGTGAGTTTCAAGCAGCTTTTCTTGTTCCCTGTTCCAAATGTGGTGAACTGAGCACAGAAGTGGTTGTAATTGAGTGAAGAAGCTGAGATTGATGGATTGCCTTCCATCTTCACAAGGTTTGATATCTTGTGTATCAACTGGTGGCTTCTTGCTAAGCTTTATTGTGTTGGCCTGTTCCTATTTGGCAACTGTATTAAGCTATTGGTGTTTTGAAGTTGAAGAGAACACTAGGTTGCTAGTCATAAAAACTTCCTAGTGTGTTTGCAGATGTGAAGTTATGATTGACTTACTTGTTCTGTCTGTGAGTAAATCCCCATCAAACTCTTCCACATCCAAGTGAAATGCTTGACACTGAATTTATTCTTTTCTAATAAACCTCTGTCTTGCAAAAGAAAATCTGTTCAGCAATATCATTTCAATTTAACAGCTTCTTCAAGCATGTTCAGCCCTGCAAGTATTGGGCAGCCTAAGAAGACTACTCTATCTCCTGCTCAGCTGGATCCTTTTTATACTCAAGGTGATTCCCTTACTTCAGAAGATCAACTTGATGACACATGGGTAACTGTATTTGGGTAAGTTGATTTCCAAAGTATTGGAAAAACCTGGGTGAAGTCTTTAGAGCATACGAGAAAAATACTTGGGGGCATTGATGTTGTCTGGCCTTGGTATGTGCTGCAAGTACAGCTAAGGTTAAAGCAAGCAAACACATACATTTCTGTTAGCCATCTTAAATTGAGCTACACATGATTTTTTCTAGTTAGAAAGGCACCATTCTGCTGTTGGGGTGTGTGCTAAAGTGCCTAGAAGGTGGTATTTCTCAAGTCACTGCTTCTGATATTACAGTGCTCTCCTCTGCATTTCTGTAAATGCTTCATAGGGTTGTATCTTAACACCTGAATTCTTAAACCACTCAATTTTATGAGTACTTTTTTCTGTCTTTCAGATTTCCTCAAGCATCAGCTTCCTATATTCTACTACAGTTTGCTCAGTATGGAAACATATTAAAGCATGTGGTATGTCTTAGTTTGACACTTATGTCAGAAAACATTGTGAATTAAGCATTTAAAAAACTACATTTCACAATTTTCACTTGATCTCATTCAGATGTCCAACACAGGAAACTGGATGCATATTCGATATCAGTCTAGCTTCAAGCCTGGAAAGCCTTAAGCAAAGATGGAAAAGTTTTTGGTGAATCTATCATGATTGGTGTCAAGCCTTGTATAGAAAAAGTTAATAGTTGCTTTTAGTTCAAAGGCACTCTGCTTTTGGCCTTGCTTTTTATTTTCCCTGATGTGTTTAATTTTTTTTCTTTTGGAATTGCAAACTGTAGGTAGTTCATCTATATAGATATAGTCTGTTACACATTCACATAAGTTTTTTCTTAAATACGTGCCCACATTTCCTGCTGAGAAAGACCATTATGAGCACTCTCTGTGCTCTTGGGAAGTTACAATGCACACAATTCTATTGCTGTACGAGATGAGGAAGTGAAACCATCATATAAAACACAATTCACATAAGTTTCCTGACTGGAATTTAGGGCCTGCAGTAGATACCTAATGGCAGATTAAGACTGTGGCTGCTCCTAATTGTATCTCTCTATTTTTTATGTGACTATGTGCTTCTGGCTCTTGAATTTATCTTAGTACTTTGGATTGAAAATTTGTTAGCGAGGAAATCCCAATCGTGTTCTCCCACCTGCCCCTATAAAAACATGTCACTCTCTTGTAAGTAGTAGCTGGGGGTAGACATGGCTGTCTTGTAGTCTTAATATTAACATGAGTTATTAATGTCTAGGTATTGGCAATATCCTGACCTTCAACACTTGCAGCCCTTTGCACTGGGTACTGTACATTAGCTTAAGAAAATAACAGTCATTCCTCAGTCATTCTGCACAGATTATTTTTTTTTGTCTCCTTTAAGGATATATGATACTAAAGAGTAATGTAAGCTTTCTAATGTAAACTATTTTGAGAAGGCAGCCTTAGAAACTGAACTTGCAATTCCTGAAGTTTTAGCAGACTGAAACATTTCTTACACTCAATAAAAAGCTGTGCCCCTACCCAAGCCGTTCTATTCCCTGGGCCACGCGGGCTCTGCTCCAGGCTCCTGTGGGCCCGAGCCGGGTGCCCATGGAGCCCTGGCCCAGTAGGTGCCACATGGTGATTTTGTCAGTGGAAATGTTCATTGGCAAGTGAATGGAAAAGAGGTTTGGCAAAGGGAGGATTTGAATGGTTGTTTTTACAAACTCAATCCTAACAAATCCATCTAGGATTGGTTAAAACCCATGCGGACTATCAGATTTTACAAATATCATAGAATGATCAAGTGGAGCAGCTGACAAAAGTCAGAAAGATAAAAATTGATCCACAGCACACAATTTGATCAATGGTTACATTGTGAAATAGGGCACAATGGAAATTGTTTTTTGCAGCACAAACCTGAGGCTGGCAATTGCCCTGAAAGATGTGGAACAGTATTCTCAGTGCCCAGTGCCCACACAGTGTTCCCAGTGCCAGCTGAGGCTTAAACAAAACCATCCAGACCTGACATGACCCCTACATGTCAAAAGTAACAGAACACTCTGGTCAACTGATAAGAAACTCAATAAGCTAAGCTGTAACCTGGGGTGTAACAGCTCTATACTTTTACCATCAATGGTTTTGGCTGAAGTATCAGTGAACGAGACATCTCCAGGTTCAGAGTTGGCAGTAAATGCAGGGTTATTTATTATAGGGTTAGCTTTTGTAACATTAATGTGCCTGGAGTGGGGAGAGGGATGAGCGTGTGTTCTTCCCCACCCTCCTCCACCTTTTGTTGTTTCCCACAGGTGTTCAGTGGGGTTTCCTCCAATAGATTGTTCAGCGGAGGGAGTGAGACTACTTTTAAAATGTTTTGCAAGAGCTGCAGTCCGTGAATTAAGCATTTGAGTTGCTTTTATTTCAGGGTTTTAGCAGGCTTTTGCTTCTCATCCTGGAGCAGTTCACCTTAGCAGCTTGCTCCTTTTATTCCACTGACTTGCCTTTTGGACATGATCAAGTTCTGCAGCAAGCAATGCCACTGCCTAGAGCCTTTCTTAACAACCAATCACTTTTTTAATGACCAATCATCTTTTCAGTAGCCAATTTCCCCTTATCCTTTTTTTTTTTTTTCATCAAGTCCACCCCAGGTGTAGGGAGGCGACTACTAAATTAACCGAGGAAGAATAACAAAATATTTTCCCCTGAAGTTTTCCTATAGCCCCCACAGAGGAAGCTGCATGATAAATACCTAGGCTTGCATAGGGACAACACCATCTCCACAAGGCAGCCGCTACAGAATTGGCCTCAGGACTAAAACTGCCCATTCTAGTTCTCCACAACAGACCACAGACTGGTGGAGTTGCAGAATTGGTTTCAGGACTGAAAGCTGCCAATTCTGGCTTTTAACAACAAAACACAAAAAGCACAGAGGCATGGGTCCCCTCCAAACAGGAGCTTTTCAGCTCTGCACAAAACCCCACATAGACAAAGGAATCAAATCCCTAAACCCATTTACCACAATATCCACAATTCCTTCAGAGAAAGATGCTTTCAAACTTCCAAGCCTACTGAATAAACTACAATTCCCACAACCCCTTGAATAATTGAAGATATTTTTGACAATTCTCCCACCTTAGGGAGAAAATTTGAGGTGGATGGAGAGGCCCCTGTCTTTACTAGGAAACACACCTCCTCTCCATCTGAACCCATCTTAAAAGTTAACAAGGGCTCTGGTGTGGTGTGTCCCTGCTACAATGGGAGCTCCTGACTGCAGCAGTGCGACTGAATTGTCAGCGTCTGGCTAGCTACCAGCACTGCTAGCAGCACGAGGGGGCACTTTTCCTGATAGCTGGCTTTGGGATAGTGCCTAAGGCAGTGCCCAGCTTACGGCTGTAGGCACACCTTGTGCAGGACGGAGTCTAGTAAAGGCTGCAACCAGCGGAAAGAAGAAGGCGGACTCCAACTTAATCCGGCTTAATCCGGGCTTTAATGAATCCCAGAGGGACCGACAGGAGAAGACGGGGGGGAGGGGATGACAGCAGGTTTTTAAGGGGTAGGGAGAACAAGGGAGGTGCCAGGCATTGGGCCAATGGGGGTGTAGTGGGGAGTGGGGTCCAAGGGATTGACACGTGGGCAACACCAACGGGAAACATTCTGGGGAGGGGCCCCGGTCCCTAAGCCAACCATTGAACTCCCCTGCTGGAACATTCTAGCAGTAAGGGTGGGGAGTGAGAGTGATTGGCGGGGTACCGGGGAGGAATCAGAAGAAAAGATACAAGGGTTTCCAGGGAAACCAGGGCGGAGTTTAGGGGAAACATTGTTGGCTGAGGTGGAGCCAGGAAGACAGACAGCTCCAAAGGCGGGAAGGGAGAACTGGGGCAGAACCATTTTCAGACAGAAGGGGATTGGAACAAACCAACCTGATACCTTAACAAAACACACTGCAACACCTGACACATCTAATAATCCATCTCCATTATCCCCTGGACTTCCTCCTCCTGAGGGTCCAGCTGTTTTTGTGAGCATTCCCACTTTCAGTGTCCCTCTGCCCAGCAGATAGCACACTGATTCTCTCCCAGCTGCTGTTTAGGTTGGCTCTCCCCTGCTGAGGAGGCAATGCTTCTGCCACTTCCTTGTAGCCAACCCTGTCCCTTCTATTATGGGGAACCACTTGGGTCCTGGGGCCCTCGGGGGCTGTAAAAATTCTGCCATCACCTTTGTCTTTGCTTTCTCCTTTTCAGCATCCCTTTTTACATACACTTGCTGTATCTTTCTAAGCAGTTCATCCAGGGACATATTCTGCCCTTCCTCTAGTCCTCCCTGATAGTGCCGGTGGGTACTCATTTTCTGCAGCTCAAAGCCATTCGTCTTTCCAGTGAACCAAACAAAATCCTTCAAAGAAAATCCTAATCTTCCACCAACAATCTGCATTTCCTGGATTTTCTTTCCTCCTTGTTCTCACTCTCTTTATTACACACCTTATACCACAGCCAGTCCCTGTCCTGCCAAAGTGTCCAAACGCGGCCCCCAGGTCGTGATTCTCCCACAGGGAACAAGAAGGCAGAGCTGTACTTTATTGGCCACTAAGTTATCTCTACCAGGGGAGGACTTACCTTTTTGGAATCTACTCATTTGTTCAGTTTCCTTTTGTAATACTGACTGGACTTTCATTCCATGAGGGCTTTTATTCCTTTAGAATTATGGTATTATCATCCCTTCACAGAAAAACATTTGCAAACCAATGGATGGCCATTTTTTTTTGCTTCTGTGTTACGTTTTCTAAAGTGACTCTCAGTGGTTGACATTAAGGCAAATGTGTTACTGCTTTGAGTTGGAAGCAACCTTGAAAACCTTTCACATTGTTATAAATGAATGAGGAGATAGTTGGCTCTCACAATTCAGAGATGAATATTATGTGTACGGTAAGAGAATTTTTATAGCTGTACAGTTATGTTATTTTTGCATGTTCTCTCCATAGTACTCTTTCCCTTCCCCCCTTATTGCTGTCACTAGTGGGGCATTTAGAGGAGGGAGAGCTTGTTACCAGGAGGCAGAGCATGGCAACACCTGTCCTCCAGTCAAGATGTAAGAAAGTGTCTTCCACCATTGGATAGCAGGGAAAGAGTAGACTGACAAAACTTTGAGAGGGACTAAGGGTATAAAAGGCAGAGCACACATTTTGTAGATGAGCACATGGCTTTTGATGGAGACTCGCAGTCTTGTAATTTTTCCTTAATCGCTCTTTGTTGTATTTTTGTTAAGGTTTAATAAACCTTTGAAATTTTAAAAGTGAGCCTTGTTTCTCACAATGTTCTTAGGGCATCTCAATTAATTTGGGAAGTATGCAGTTTTTTTGAACTACTCGAGCGAGTTGAGCAATGAGAGGTAAAGCTTTCCTGAAGCGAGGATTCTTTAATGCCAGATTCTTCTGTGTTTTCAAGGTAAAGATGTTTTTGTCCTGCAGCAAGTGACTTCAATGAGAAAATAATTCCAGCATGGAGTAAGAGCTTTGGACAGAGACCAAGTGTTGGCAGCAGTTGCTCCAGGTGCTCCTGCCATCAGCCCCCAATGCAGGTGGGCTTTAGCTCCCTGTGGCACAGAAGCCCCCCGGGGGCACAGGTCTCTGGGGCAGGAGACGGGCACCAGCACTGCCAGGGCTCGGGGGGTGGCAGGTCTGCTTGGGCGGGGACTCTGCCACAGCTGCTGCTGTCAGCGCTGCCCGGGCCCCAGGGCTCAGAGCAGCATTCGTGCCCGGGCCCACACATTCCCTGTGCGTGTCACACCTGCGGCTTTAGGATGGCCACGGGCTGGGACGTGTCCCAAGGAGGCCGTGCCAGCTTCCCTGGAAGGCCCCATGCCCTTCCCGGTGTGGCTGCATCGGCAGCCCTGGGGGCTCCTTCCGCTGCCCTGAGCCCGCAGAGCAGGGCAGCGTTTGCTGATGCTCTGAGCCCTTCCTAAAGATCCTGTGGGGCTGCCTTAGACACCTGAGGCCAGGCATTCCTTCCAGCCTGGGCCACTTTGGCTGGGCTGGAGGCGGCCCCAGGGCAGGCGGCAGTGTGTGCAAGGGCCCTGGCTGGCACGCTGCAGCACGGTCACCGTGCCATGGAACGGAACCCGGTGTCCAAGGGCCCTTTGTGACACGTGGGAAATAGAAGCTTGCCCGGCTGCTGGGAACACGCAACGGGGCACAACAGGACAGAGCAGTGCTGTGAGGAGCCCCCACACAGCGTACTCGTTCATGTCCCACCCGGAGCTTTTCCTAGGCGTTGTTACTGCAGCTGACCGCGAGGCCAGACTGCGGGACTTGGTGACTCAGAACTTTTCCAAGGCATCTCCCATTCACTGTCAGTGCCATCAAGTCCAGACCGTGGGATCTGGTCATCTAAATTGTTAATGAGGAGTCTCCTGTCATTGTGGCAGGAGCCCTAAAGACCAAAGTGCAGGACTTCCTGTCCTGCAGCCTTCCTGAGGCTTCCCTGTCGCAGGTGCCTTGAAGGCACAACTGCAATTGTTGACTTGGCGATATCCTGAGGCATCTTTCTAGAAGGTGCCATCAAGGCCGGGTGGTGGAATGGCGGACAGATTTCTCAGCCCTTTTAAAGTGTTCAGGGGGAAAAAAAGAATGACCCGGAAGCCGCCCAAGCACAACAGCCTGAAGATCCAGAGAAGATCCAGACACTGAAGGATGGTGAGTAGCAGAGCTGGGCCACAGGGCTGATGGCTACAGCCAGCTTGGCCCCATCCCATCCTATCCCATCCCATCCCCTGGGGACATGCCCATGGACAGGATGGAACAGGGGCTGCGCAGACACCCCGCAGTGGCCGTGCTCCATCCCCTGGGCCATCCCAGGGCTCTCCCTGCCTGGGGAGCTCAGGGCTGGGCTGTGTTCTCCGGCCTCTCCCGCAGCCCCTCAGCTCTGGCTACGCTCGCTCTTTGCCAGATGCAGCCCTGGACAAGACACAAGAGCAGGAACCCGGCCCTGGCCGCTTCTGCCAAACCCTGAAGGTACCTGCAGCCACCCCCACCTGGGCTGGGCCTGCTGTCCCTGCTCAGCCGAGCACCATGCTTGGAGCATGCCATGCAATGTCCCTGGCTTCCCTGTCCTTTGTTCTGCTGCAGAGGTTCCGGAAGTTCCTGCGCATTCGGCGTAGGAAGACTGGCACCACAGCAGCTGAGGGGACAGCCCAGCCTGACTCGGGGCTGACCGAGCTCAAGGCAGAGCCCAATGTCAGCCCAGATTCGGCTGAGCGCTCACAAGACTTTGACACCTCAGTGACTGAAAGCTGGGCAAAGGCTCTTCTCACATCAATGACGGAGGATGTGGTCATCACGAACACTGACAATGAAGAGACTGAGGACATCTCAAACACTGGCACCAGGCCTACTCCCATTGTGATTCATGCTCCCACTATGGATTTTTTTGAGGACAGTGCTGTTCCTTCTCAGCAGCAGGTAAGCAGCCTGGGGCCAGGCCTGGAGGCCTGCCAGGACCGTGTGTTCCCTCAAGCCATGGTCACTGGGGCCCCCTCGGCCTTTGAGGCCAGCACAGTGTGACCGGAAGGGAAGCACTTCTTGGGGGAAGCTGGGGAAGTTGCTGCCTTGGACAGCACTCAAAATCTCCCCCATGCCTCCTCCAGGTGCCAGCCATTGTAAGGAGCATCCACCAGAGGCTGGTGTCCCATGTCGCTCTGGATGCCAGGCTGAAAAGTGACATTGTGAGGCTGGCTGAAGAACACCCTGTGGACGTGGTGCTGACCCTCCTGCGCTGTGCCCCAACGTGTGACAGGTACGGGGCCCACGTGCCTGCACAGCTCAGGGCTCACCAGCCTTTGGGGCCCATGGCCCTGCACGGCCTGTGCTATGGACTCTGCCAGACAGGCAGAGAGGTCCAGGACCCTGGGGCCCCTCTGTTTCCCAAGCCTGCTGCCAATGCTCCCTCCCTGCCCCTCAGGGCACCGGGGCTCTGTCACCTGGGCCCCCACAGCTGCACAGGGCACGGTACTGGCACTGAGATGCCCCTGACACAGAGCTCTGATCCCACAGAGCTGCTCAAATGATATGGAGAACCATTGGCTCATCTGGACCAGCAATGGAGAAAGTGCTGCCAACACTGCTCTGCGTGATGGAGGATTGGCCACTGCACAGCGCATGCTCCTCTGATGGGGATGACACAAATGTTTTTGCCCTGGCTGTGAGTTTCTGGATTTGGCCTCTGCTTACCCCTCGGTCACCTCCCCAGCAGCTCTCCATCCTCTCCATGCCTCAGGCGCTGGGCTGAACCCTGGGCTAGGGGCAGGATCAGGGGGCACCAGGCCCACTGCTCCTCCTGCATCTGCCCTTGGGCCCTGCCCCATGGACACCTCGGCACTGAGCGCTGTCTTGGGCTGCTTCTTTTGCAGGCAACTCTGGTGATCTGGGTGATTGTGCCTGAGTGCCACAAGCCAATGATCCCATATTCTGGGCACCTGTTTGTGGCTCTGCTCTTCCATGTTGCCATCACCACACAGCAGATGCCACCAGAGGAAGTTGATACCTTCTGGAGAGCATGCCAGGAGGAACACCGCCTTCCTAGCAAGCCCAACAGGTCCCAGTCCTCCTGTCGTTCCCATGCCCTTGTGGCCAGGGCCAGTGCTCCCAGTGTGACCTGCGCTTTGCTCTGCACACAGGTTTGCAGTGCAGGCCATGAAGGCTCTGCTCTACCGACTGCGCTGTGACAATGAGGTGATGGCTATGGAGCGCAAGTGTGGCTGGGACACGCTGCTGTGTGCTCACACCCAGCACTATGCCGTGGGTCTGCTGGCCAGGTGAGACCCCCTTGTCCCCATTGCCCCCGGTATTTGTGCCCTGTGCCCCACTCAGTCCCTGTGGTCATGGGCCAGAGAGCCTCGTCATTGAGGGACGGCCAAGGAGACTGGAAAAGGCTGGGAGAGGAGGGTGCCCAGAAGGGGCCACTCCAAGAGCACCCACATGCCCTCCAGGGATGCTGGGGAAAGACCAGACCTCTGTGAGTCAGTCCTGGGAGAGGTTTAGCGCACTCACCTCAGGGTCTTGGTGTCTTATTCTCCCCTTCCAGGGAGGTGTTCCGTATCTTTATC
Source organism: Molothrus aeneus (assembly GCF_037042795.1). Taxonomy (NCBI): domain Eukaryota; kingdom Metazoa; phylum Chordata; class Aves; order Passeriformes; family Icteridae; genus Molothrus; species Molothrus aeneus. The sequence continues at coordinate 571,371 of NC_089652.1, forward strand.
CCCTTGTGTTACCTCATTGCAATCCATCTACTCAAACAACTGCACAGAGAAGAGCCAAGGTGGGATCTGCCCTTCCTGGCATTCTTTGTGGAGGTGAGCCTCAAGGCCAGCGCTGCCTGGCTGAGCTGCCTCCCAGCTCTCTGCCCTCTCACAGCCACAGCTGCCGGGACGGTGCCCATGCCCTGTGCTGCTGCTTGGGCCCAGCCCTGTGCGTTTCTGAGCTCCTGCTGGCCGGCTCCCCTGTCACTGCCCTGTGCCTTTCAGGTCTTTCAGTGCCTAGACTTGAGGAAATGTGGTGACAGCACACTGGAGATCATGTCAAGGCACCTGCAGAGTGAGTGCAGGGAGCGGCGGCGCCTGGCGCTCAGAGGCCTTGTGGTGCTCAGCAAGGATCCCTTGAGGGTGAGAAGGGGGCAGTGGCTGAAGTTGTATGAGCAGTGTGGGGTTGGGGAATGCAGTTCATTTGTCTTGGCTGGGCTTCAGGAGCTGAGGCAGCTGCTCCCAGCTCTCCTGCCTCACCTGCCCCAGGGCTTTGGGTCAGGCCTTTGGCCTGTGGGCCCTGCAGCAGCAGGGTGGCCTTGCAGTGCCAGGGCAGTGGTGGCAGTGCAGCCGTCCGTGGCTTTCCAGCACTGCCTTGTGTTCCACACAGGCCAGAAGAATGTGCTGTCTGTCTAAAAACCTTGTGGAGCTCTTGGGTGATGCAGAAGGATATGTTGTCAGCATGACTCTCTCTGTGCTCAGAAATATACTTGAGAACGAACACATCCTGATATCCAGCACCACTGCCACGAAGCTGGCTGAGGCACTCCTGCCGCTCTTTGACTGTGTAAGGCTCTTGTGTCCCCTGCCATGGGCACTGGTTGCTGCCCAGAAATTTTGTGGATTTTCAGGCCTTTGCCCAGATGGGCTCGGAGAAGTTGGTGCTGAGGTATTTTCCTTTTTTCCAGGATGACATCCATATGCAGCTGCTCTCCCTAAATCTCTTCTTCAAGGTGATGGACTTGGTAGTGAACAAAAGAAAAAAAACTCTGAAGAAGATTGTGAGCCAGAGCCTGCTGCCACTCTTCTTTCATTGCCATGATGAGAACAAGCGCGTGGCAAAGGTGAGGTTTTGAGTTATGCTGGTGCATACCTGGAAAGGGGTCTCGGATGTCTCCTGGTTGGCTTCTCCCAGGCTCAGCCTTCTGCTCCTGGCCTTGGCACAGGGATGCAAGTCCTTTTCTTGGGCTGCGGTAGCAGCTCCACATCTGTGCTCCTCTCCAGGCCTCTCGCGAACTGCTGCTTTGTGTGGTAGAGTTCCTGAAGAAGAGGAAGCTCAAGCAACTACTTGAGAGGGAGAAGATGTTGAAGTTTGCCAACTGCCTGGTAAGGACAGCCTGGAAGCGCCAGTGTCAGCCTGGAGAAGGCCCCTGAGGGCGGTGCTCAGTGTGCGGGGCCGGGCAGCTGTGCCCCTGCCCGCTGCTGCAGCCGGAGGCCGCGCGGGCTCTGCTCCAGGCTCCCGTGGGCCCCAGCCGGGTGCCCATGGAGCCCCGGCCCGGCGGGGCTGCGGGCCGTCACCGCGGCTCCCCGGGCAGCAGCCGGCCCTCTGCCCCCTGCCCTCGGGAGCCCTTGGCCAGCGGCTGCTGGCCGCGCCTCAGGCCTGTGCGGCCAGGGGAGGCCGGGGCTGGGCGCAGGCAGCGCCCGGCCCAGGGGCTGAGCCCGCGCCAACCCTTCCCTCCTGCCGCTCTCTGCAGCTGGCAGAGGACAGGAGCAGAGCGGCCGAGCACCTGCGCCGGGCCCTGCGCTACCTGGAGAGCTCACAGGAGCCCCTGCGAGAGGCGGCCATCAGGTTCATGGGTGAGCCACGAGCCCGGGCTCCCTCCCCCGGCCCGGCCCGCCGCAGCTCGGCCCCAGCCCCGCCTGCTGCCCCGGCAGCGCCAGCCGGGCCCGGCGCCGTGGAGCCCCGCCCGGCCTGGGCATTGCTGCTGCCGCCCTCTGGCAGCCGTGCCCTGGGGCGGCAGCGTGCGGCGAGGGCCGGGCTGAGCCCTGCCGGGCCAGCAGCCAGTGTGGCCACAGCGCCGGCAGCGCCGCCGGCAGGGAGCTGTGCCGCTGGCGCCGTGACAGGCTCTGTGTTCACAGGGTCTGCCAAGGTACTCATGAGGGGCCAGAAAGAAGAGCTCGAGGTCCTCAATGAGGGTGAGTGCCAGAGCGGGCTGACAGCGGGGGCTGGCGAGGGGAACTGCAAGCCCTGCCCGGCTGCGGCAGGCTTCGCTCCCTCTGCGGACGAGGGGTGGCGTGGGCAGAGCACCGTGAGATTTCAGGGACACGGGCCAGGGGCTTCGTGAGCAGCCCTTTGCAGCTGATCCTGCTGGCCCCTCCTCTCTTCTGGCCTATCCAAGAGCTGACTTGGACAATCACTTGGCGTGAGGTTCTCCTAGGATTCCTGCAGACGTGGGCCCTAAGTGTGGCCATCTTCCTCTCTGTTTCAGCCATTCACACCCAGAAGAAAGGCAGTTTATCCCACTGTAGCAGGAATATTCAAGCCCAGTTTACAAGCAGAGCTGAAGAATTAAGTTTATCTTCAGGATCCAGTGAATCAGTGACCCAAGAACAGCATCAGGAGACACTGAAGAGGACGCCATCTCCCATTTCCACTGGAGTTCCAGGCACAGATGATGATTGGCACAGCTGAGCTTTTGGGACACTCCTGTGGCTTCAGCCCTCTCCCTGCCTGTAGATAGATCCCTCCCTCCAGCTCTCTCACCGTGTCCATCCCCTTTTGTTCCGTTCCAGCTCATCCCTTTGCTTCGCCTTATATTAATAAACAGTTTGGCATCTTCACTTTGCCTGCATCCCTGTGGAGCTGAAGCAAATCCAGGGCCCTGGGACACACAGGCCCCTGCTGCCATTGTCTCCCACGCCGTGTTTTGTGCACAGACCCAGAGGAACGGGGGCAGGTCAGGCTGGAAAGGTCCCTGTGCTGAAGGTGCAGTTCCACAGCACCGTGCAGTTCCACATCTTGCTGAGCACACTGAAGGCCAGCAGTGGGACAAGGAGCCTGTCTTTGTCAGGGACCAAAGTTGTGTCTAAGGCCCTGCCATATTTGGTCCCGTGTTGTGTACATCAACAAGATAATGAAGAGCAGAGAACGAAGGCAACCTTATGGTTTACCTGGTGGAAATTTGACCCTTAAGGGAAACAGTGGATGGGTCAATCAATGGGAAGTAAACCTGTGAAAGATAAAAAATGGAACTCTGGTTGGCATGGAGGTGGTATCACAGGTCACAGCGGCCTCATCTCAGGCACTGGCCAAGCATGAGATGAAGTCAGAACTGGAAAAACTCCACTCCAGAGAAGGAGATATCAGGCCTGATACTGGGGTAGAGGGACGAGAAGGACAAAATGCACACCCTCTTGGTGGAGGGGATGCCCTGAATGTGGGTGGCCTGCCCCTTCCACTGAAGCACCATGCTCCATCTCCTGCTGCTGCTCAGTGGCTTTTCACCATTCCAGGGGTTGTACATATTCTTTGCAACAGCAACTGATATAACAAAACTTACTTTCCAATCACAAGAGCATTTCAGACTTTCCACATGGGAATCCTACAGAACCTGTAACACCCTTGTATTTAAAAGAGCCAACCTGAGTATGCTCTGAACCCAGCTGAGAGGGATTCCATGGCAAGCATCCACAGAGGGCAAAGGAACTTGGAATGCTGGAAGCTTTCAAGAATAGCTTCCTGAAAGCACAGCAGCGCTCCATCCCTGCACAGGATGAGGAAGAGGGCAGAAGCAGAGAGCATCCAGGCTTAGCAGGGAGCTCTGGCTGTGCCTGAGGGCAAATGAAGCAGCAGCACGGCGCCTGAGACTCGGACATGCGGCCGTGCCGGTGCCCGCAGCGCTGTCAGGCAGTGCCGGGATCCCGGCTGTGCTTCTGCTCCCCACAAGTGAGGAACGGCAGCCCCAGGCTCAGAGCCAGTCAGAAAGCCAACCAAGGGAGAGCAGAGGGAGGGCATCCTTCCAGTCTCTCTTGGGCATGGCCACAAAACAGCCCCTGCTGCTTCTTCCTGCGCCTGTGTTTGGGCTGTGCTGGTGGCAGAGCCAGCCAGGTTGGGCTCTGCGTTCCAAAGCCTGTTGGGAGCGGGCATGAAAAGCGCTGTGTGCACAGCAGAGAGTCCTGGAAGGTGCTGGCAAGAGCATCCTGCAGGAACAGGGCTCTGGTCCCTGGCCAGGAACAGCCTGGTTTTGGTGCCGTGAGCGCAGGCAGGAGTTGAGGCAGGTGAAGAGGCAGCGGGCAGCTTGTGTTTCTGGAGGGCCTGGGGCTGCACCTCTGAACCTGCACCTGGAAACTCACTTGGGGCAACAGGAGCAAGAGCTGGAGTGGCTGTCCTGAAAGGACCTGAAGTCATTCAGCCTTGCCAGCGTTTCTTAAGGGTGTGTTGGTGCTCCCCAGGAAAGCAGCACATTTGGGGAAACACCTTTGGAGGAAAGGGGCTTGCTTCTCAAGGAAAGTGCTTCCCAGGGAGCTCCCAGTGAGTAAGTTGCGAGTGTCACCTTTGGCTCTCTGTGCTCCTTTCAGTCCTTGAGGCCTGTTGCATTTGGCAGAGGGGCAGAGGAAGGGAGAAGGCAGGGAAGAATGAGAAAACAATTCCAGCATGGAGTAAGAGCTTTGGACAGAGACCAAGTGTTGGCAGCAGTTGCTCCAGGTGCTCCAGCCATCAGCCCCCAATGCAGGTGGGCTTTGGCTCCCTGTGGCACAGAAGCCCCCCGGGGGCACAGGTCTCTGGGGCAGGAGACGGGCACCAGCGCTGCCAGGGCTCGGGGGGTGGCAGCTCTGATTGGGCGGGGACTCTGCCACAGCTGCTGCTGTCAGCGCTGCCCGGGCCCCAGGGCTCAGAGCAGCATTCGTGCCCGGGCCCACACATTCCTTGTGCGTGTCACACCCGTGGGTTTAGGATGGCCACGGGCTGGGACGTGTCCCAAGGAGGCCGTGCCAGCTTCCCTGGAAGGCCCCGTGCCATTCCCAGCGCGGCTGCGTCGGCAGCCCTGGGGGCTCCTTCTGCTGCCCTGAGCCCACAGAGCAGGGCAGCGTTTGCTGATGCTCTGAGCCCTTCCTAAAGATCCTGTGGGGCTGCCTTAGACACCTGGGGCCAGGCATTCCTTCCAGCCTGGACCACTTTGGCTGGGCTGGGGGCGGCCCCAGGGCAGGCGGCAGTGTGTACAAGGGCCCTGGGTGGCACGCTGCAGCACGGTCACCGTGGAATGGAATGGGACAGGGTGTCCAAGGGCCTTTTGTGACGTGTGGTGACATAGGAGCTGGTGGTGACAAGAGTGGGCCACAGTGTTTGGAGCACGCGACGGGCCAGGTCGGGACAGAGCGGTGCCGTGAGGAGCCCCCGCACAGCACGCTTGTTCGTGTCCCACCCGGAGCTTTTCCGAGGCGTTGTTCCTGAAGCTGACCTCTTGGCAGGGCTGCAGGCCTTGGTGGCCCGTCACCTTCCGGAGGCATTTGTCTTGCAATTAGCCATTATTCCAATCAGTGTCATGGAGCAGTGACTCCTGACAGTGCCCAAGCTGGCCTCGGTGGAGGAGCAGGAAGAAGAGCCTGAACCTGACACAGCACTGGTGACTGAGGAGTTTGTGCCGATCCAGGTGCTGCAGGAGGGTGAGTGGCAGAGCTTGGCCACAGTGTGGTGCCTGCAGCCAGATTAGCACCATTAACACCTATTGACACCCATCCCATCCCCTAGGGACACTCCCATGGACAGGATGGAACAGGGATGAAAAAGTTAGGCAGCAGAGTCCCCCGAGAGTGCCAAGATAGCCTGGGCAGAGGAGCAGGAAGAAGAGCCTGAACCTGAACCAGCAGTGGAGACTGAAGAGGTGGTGCCATTGAGCCACTGCAGGAGAGTGAATGGCAGAGCTGGGCCAAAGTGCTGATGGCTGCAGCCAGCTTGGTCCTATCCCATCCCATCCCTGGTTGTCAAAGTTTGTATTTGAAAGAGTTTGGACTTGAAGGTCTGAGGTTGGATTTGGTGGTGAACAGTTGGACTTATTGGTCAAAATTTGGATTTGATGGTCCAGGGTTGCATTTGGTGGCAACACTGGAATACCATGGAATAACAGCATTCTAGGGGTTGGGAGTTTAGAGTCATTTGCTTCCCCTCACAACTTCCCATCAACACTGGCAATCCATGGAATCATGTCATTCTGGGCGTTGGGAATTTATAAAAATGGCACCTTTGGTGCTCCAAAACGGACACATGTGTGATGGCATTGGATACTACAGGTGGGAAGGAAAACTGGGAATAGCTCCGGCAGCTCCACAATCTCCACCAAGCTCAGCATCCTGTCCGGAGAACTCTACAACTCAGGACTGCACCAAAAAACATGGAAAAATCAAGGCACTAAGGCGCACATTGGAAACAAAGTGTAACTGTTCATACTTTGCTTGCTTTTTATGTTTTTAAGAGAATTTCCCTTGTTATTTACTCTTTCCCCTGCTTTCCCCTTTTTTTTCTTTCTCTCCACCCTTTTTTAAAATTTTCAACATCTTTTAATTTTCAACCCTAAAAATTCCCAGCAACTCAAGGGAAGAAACCAAACAACCCAAGAAACCAAAGCAGTTTTTATCTCCAGGATAACACATAGCAAAATAAAGTTTTTTGAATTGTAAAATAAAACACTTTTTCATTTCCCAAAAAATCTACAAAGAAGAAATATTCAGAATCTTGAAACTTATTTATTACAATTGTGATTACTACTTTATTGTTATTAATATTATTCTTATTAATATTAAAATTTCTCCTTTTTTGAAATCCTTTTCCTGTTTTTTCATTTTTTAATTTTTAATTCAGGAGTGAAGATGGGCAAAACCAGCACAGCATGAACAGGAGGCAACTTCCAGTCCAGTCAAAAAGGAAAAGTAGGATTCTCTTTGAAAAAAATCCAGTAACATTTAAAAAAACCTCTAAAATGTTCCTGAATAAAATAAAAAAACTTGGGCCCTCCCAGGCCCTGGTAACCTGTTGTGTTGGAATTTCTCCTATTGCACCTCCAGGTTATTCTTCACAAGTGGATTCATTTGGAATTTTATCCTTCTTTTTCCCCATTTTTCCTTCTTAAAAACTCTTTTTTTTCCAGTTCCTTTGTGCTTGTTTCCACCGAGTTCTCCTCATTTCCAGTGCTATATGGGATTTTCCAGATCTGGATTGTGTCCTGCTCTCTCCTTGGATCCCATCCCCCTGAAATCCCCTAAAAATATCCCAAAAATCCTCAGAAGACTGAATCACCACATCACCACTGTCATTAGGGTGTTCCTAGAGAAGTGGGCAGAAAATTTGGGATGAACATTCCCTATCCAGCAGACCCATGAATTCCTGCAACGTGGAGGTGGGAAAAGCTGCTAAAATCGGGATCTTGCCTTTCTAGGACCATTTTTGAACCTGGTTTTCTTCATTATCTCGTTGATGTGCACAACAGCGGACCAAATATGGCAGGGCCTTAGACACGACTTTGGTCCCTGACACACACAGGCTCCTTGTCCCACTGCTGGCCTTCAGTGTGCTCAGCAAGATGTGGAACTGCACAGTGCTGTGGAACTGCACCTTCAGCACAGGGACCTTTCCAGCCTGACCTGTCCCCGTTCCTCTGGGTTCGTGCACAAAACACGGCGTGGCAGAGAACGGCAGCAGGGGCCTGTGTGTCCCAGGGCCCCGGATTTGCTTCAGCTCCACAGAGATGCAGGCAAAGTAAAAAAGCCAAACTGTTTATTAATGAAAGGCGAAGCAAAGGGATGAGCTGGGAGGTAAGAAAAGGGAATGGGCAGGGTCTGAGGGCTGGAGGGAAGGAGCTGTCAACAGGCAGGGTGACGGCAGGAGCTACGGGAGCTTCTCACAGGCTCAGCTGTGCCAATCATCAGCTGTGCCTGGAGCTCCAGTGGCAGTGGGAGATGGTTTGCTCTTCAGTGTCTCCTGGTGCTGTTCTTGGGAAACTGGTTCACCGGATCCTGAAGAGGCACCTAATTCTTCAGCTCTTCTGGCAAACTGGCTGTGAATATCCAGGTTACAGTGGGATGGACTAGTGTCTTTCCTTGGGACTTAAATGGCTGGAACAGAGAGGAAGAGAGCCACAGTCAGCACCCACGTCTGCAGGAATCCTAGGAGACGCTCCTGCCACTGTGTGCTGCTTTGTGCATCACGGACATGATGTTTTGGGAGAGGCTGCTGGCAGGTTCCTCTGTGTCTGATAGGAAACAAATCAAGGGTTGGTTTTGGGAACTGATAATCTGGAAAGCTGTACATGAAAGCCTCTGTGAAAAACACATGTTACAAACAAAATAAACTTGGGAACTTTCTCTTTTCCCTTCTGGCCGACAAAGAGGTAACACAGCTGACCCAGCCTAGGCCTGGCTGAGGTCAGTGAAGAAGTCAAGTCCCAGATGGGAGGGATGAGGAGATGCCTTTAGTTTTAGGCTGAAATCCTCTTGTAAATATAGAGAGAAGGGCACTTTTTTTCTCTATAAGACATGAAGGTATGATTCTAGGACAAGTTTGAACAGAGACGGAGAGAAGAGTGATGAAGATCCTGTGCCCTCAGGAACAGAAGATCGCTCTTGCTAGAGATGGAAGAGGATTTTAGAGATAGATAAAGAGAACCTTTGCCTTTGAACAGCTCATCTTTAGAACAGTACCCCATAAGTTGACACGGCACAGAAACACAGCTGTGGGAAAAGCTTGTGGAAAATGGGAGCGATTTCAGAATTGCAGATTTCCCTGCAGTGTGGCTGCTGTTCATGGAAATTAAGAGCCACGAGAGAACTGCTTTCTTGTGGAAAATCTCCATAACATTAACAAGAGGGACTTTTCTCCTTAAGTGAGCAGAAGAGAGACTATTCTAGAGGTAGTAAAGTGACTCAAAATTTTGGTTTTGTCCCTTTACATTGTCAGTGGGAAAGAAAAAGTTGTAGGGGGAGGAGAAATGTTCTGAAGGTTTTGTTCTGATTCTTATTACTCCTTCTTTTAGTTACTGTTAATAAATTTTTCTTCATACCCTTTTAAAGTTTGGAGCCTGCTTTGCCTTTCTCCTAATCCTATCTCAAACAGAAAATTATTAACTACATTCTACTGGATGAACTGGTGATTAACCAGCACGGAACTTACCACACTAATTGGAACATTGGCCAGGAAATCATCAATTAGTGAACCAAAGCCACTACACAGGGGTGTCCCACTCAGCTCTTGCATCGGCCAGAAGAGAGGAGGGGGCAAACGGAATCAGCCGCAAGACGCTGGCCACGAATCCCCCGGACCAGTGTCCCTGAAATCGCTCGCTGTGTTCTGCCCAGGCCACCCCTCATGCACACAGGGAGCGAAGGCAATGCAGCTCTCCCGGGCAGTCCCCGCTGTCAGCCCGGTGTCCACACTCACCCTTACTGTGGGCCCGGAGCTCTTCCCTCTTCCCCCTGCGGCACCGCCCAGCGCTGCCTGTGAACACAGAGCCTGTCACGGCCCCAGGGGCACAGCTCCCGGCCGGCGGCGCTGCCGGGGCAGCAGGCGGGGCTGGGGCCAAGCGGCGGCGGGATGGGCCGGGGAGGGAGCCCGGGCCCGGGGCTCACCGATGATCCTGACGGCCGCCTCCCGGACGGACTCCTGTGGGCTATCCAGGAACCGCAGGGCCCACTGCATGTGCTGGGCCGCTTAGCTCCTGTCCTCTGCCAGCTGCAGAGAGCGGCAGGAGGGAAGGGTTGGCGCGGGCTCAGCCCCTGGGCCGGGCGCTGCCTGCGCCCAGCCCCGGCCTCCCCTGGCCGCACAGGCCTGAGGCGCGGCCAGCAGCCGCTGGCCAAGGGCTCCCGAGGGCAGCGGGCAGAGGGCCGGCTGCTGCCCGGGGAGCCGCGGTGCCGGCCCGCAGCCCCGCCGGGCCGGGGCTCCACGGGCACCCGGCTGGGGCCCACGGGAGCCTGGAGAAGAGCCCCCGCGGCCTCTGGCTGCAGCAGCGGGCAGGGGCACAGCTGCCAGCCCCGCACACTGAGCGCCGCCCTCAGGGGCCTTCTCCAGGCTGAGTCTGGGGCTTGCAGGCCCTCCTTACCAGGCACTCATCAATTTTCAATGGCTGCTCTGTCTTCAGCACCCTCTGGAGATCCGTCTTCTCCAAGAACCCGGCCGCACAATGCAGTGTTTCCCGAGAGGCCTGGAGAGCAGCAGAGACCCAGAGATGGCCCCACAGCCCAGGGCACCGGAATCACATCCCTGTGCCAAGGCCTGGAGGAGGCTGCAGTCCATGAGGTGCCAGGGCAGGAGGCAGCCAAGCCCCCTGCCAGGGATCCAGCAGCATCACAGAAAACTCACCTCTGCTACGTGTTGGTTCTCCTCATGGCAGTGCAAGAAGAGGGGGAGCAGGCTCTGGTTCACAATTCTCTTCAAGGGCTTTTTTCCCTCATCCACTACAAACTCCATCATCTTGCGGAAGATGTAAATGGAGAGCACCTGCACTTGGCTGTTGTCCTGGAGGAAAGGAGGAGGAAAATACTTAAGCATCAAATATCCTGTACTCCTGGGCAAACAGCTGAAAATCCAGAGAGCACAAAATTTCTGGTCAGCGGCAAGTGCCTATGGCTGGGGACACAGAGCCTTACATTGTCAAAGAGTGGCAGGAGTGCCTCAGCCAGCTTTGGGGCAGAAGTGCTAGATATCAGGAGATGTTTTTTCTGGAGCATCTTCTTGAACAGAGAGAGGGACATGCTGACCACCTCTCCATCTGCATCACCCAGAAGCTTCAGAAGGCTTCGAGACACGCTGCATAGAGGTTTGGCCTGTGTGGAACACAAAGCAGTGCTGGGAAGCCATGGATGGCTGCACCGCCACCACCACCCTGGCACTGCAAGGCCACCCTGCTGCTGCAGGGCCCACAGGCCAAAGGCCTGAGCCAAAGCACTGGGGCAGGTGAGGCAGGAGAGCTGGGAGCAGCTGCCTCAGCTCCTGAAGCCCTGCCAGCCCAAGGGGCTGCTTTCCACAGTGGAGCTTCAGCCGCTGCCCCCTTCTCACCATCGAGGGATCCTTGCTGAGAACCACGAGGCCTCTGAGTGCCAGGCAACGCCTCTCCCTGCACTTGCTGTGCAGGCAACTTGACATGATCTTCACGACAGTGAGAGCACATTTCCTCAAGTCAAGGCACTCGAGGACCTGCAAGGCACAGGGCAGTGACAGGGAGCCGGCCAGCAGGAGCTCAGAAGCACACAGGGCTGGGCCCAGGCAGCAGCACAGGGCACGGGCACCGTCCTGGCAGCTGTGGCTGTGAGAGGGCAGAGAGCTGGGAGGCAGCTCAGCCAGGCAGCGCTGGCCTTGAGGCTCACCTCCACAAGGAATGCCAGGAAGGGCAGATCCCACCTTGTCTTTTCACTGCTGAGCAGCAGGAGAAGGCGATATGCAACATGGGAACACAGGGGGGTCAAGGCATAACGCATCTCCCTGGCGGGGGAAAAAAGGCACCAAGACTCTGAGGTGGGGGGGGCAAACCTCTCCCAGGACTGACTCACAGAGGTCTGGTCTTTCCCCAGCATCCCTGGAGGGCATGTGGGTGCTCTGGGAGGTGGCTCCTTCTGGGCACCCTCCTCTCCCAGCCTTTTCCAGTCTCCTTGGCCGTCCCTCAGTGACGAGGCTCTCTGGCCCATGACCACAGGGACTGAGTGGGGCACAGGGCACAAATGCCGGGGGCAATGGGGAGCAGGGGGTCTCACCTGGCCAGCAGACCCATGGCATAGTGCTGGGTGTGAGCACACAGCAGCGTGTCCCAGCCACACTTGTGCTCCATAGACATCACCTCTTTGTCACAGCGCAGTAGGTAGAGCAGAGCCTTCATGGCCTGCACTGCAAACCTGTGTGCAGAGCAAAGCCCAGGTCACACTGGGAGCACTGGCCCTGGCCACAAGGGCATGGGAACGACAGGAGGACTGGGACCTGTTAAGCTTGCTGGGAAGGCAATGTTCCTCCTGGCATGCTCTCCAGAAGGTATCGACTTCCTCTGGTGGCATCTGCTGTGTGGTGATGGCAACATGGAAGAGCAGAGCCACAAACAGAGGGTAGAAAGAATGAATCGTTGCCTCATGGTACTGAGGCACGTGGACAATCACCCAGATCACCAGAGCTGCCTGCAAAAGAAGCAGCCCAAGTGCTCAGTGCCGAGGTGTCCATGGGGCAGGGCCCAAGGGCAGATGCAGGAGGAGTAGTGGGCCTGGTGCCCCCTGATCCTGCCCCTAGCCCAGAGTTCAGCCCAGCGCCTGAGGCATGGAGAGGATGGAGAGCTGCTGGGGAGGTGACCGAGGGGCAAGCGGAGGCCAAATCCAGAAACTCACAGCCAGGGCAGAAACATTTGTGTCATCCCCATCAGAAGTGCGTGCGCTGTGCAGTGGCCAATCCTCCATCACCCGGACCAGTGTTGGCAGCACTTTCTCCATTGTTACTCGTGACGAGCCAATGGTTCTCCATATCATTGTAGAAGCTCTGTGGGATCAGAGCTCTGTGTCAGGGGCATCTCAGTCCCAGTACCGTGCCCTGTGCAGCTGTGGGGGCCCAGGTGACAGAGCCCCGGTGCCCTGAGGGGCAGGGAGGGAGCATTGGCAGCAGGATCGGGAAACAGAGGGGCCCCAGGGTGCTGGACCTCTCTGCCTGTCTGGCAGAGCCCATAGCACAGGCTGTGCAGGGCCATGGGCCCCAAAGGCTGGTGAGCCCTGAGCTGTGCAGGCATGTGGGCCCCGTACCTGTCACACGTTGGGGCACAGCGCAGGAGGGTCAGCACCACGTCCACAGGGTGTTCTTCAGCCAGCCTCACAATGTCACTTTGCAGCCTGGCATCCACAGTGCCATGGGACACCAGCCTCTGGTGGATGCTCCTTACAATGGCTGGCACCTGGAGGAGGCATGGGGGAGATTTTGAGTGCTGTCCAAGGCAGCAACTTCTCCAGCTTCCCCCAAGAAGTGCTTCCCTTCCGGTCACACTGTGCTGGCCTCAAAGGCTGAGGGGCCCCAGTGACCATGGCTTGAGGGGACACACGGTCCTGGCAGGCCTCCAGGCCTGGCCCCAGGCTGCTTACCTGCTGCTGAGAAGGAACAGCACTGTCCTCAAAAAAATCCATAGTGGGAGCATGAATCACAATGGGAGTAGGCCTGGTGCCAGTGTTTGAGATGTCCTCAGTCTCTTCATTGTCAGTGTTCGTGACGGCCACATCCTCAGTCACTTCCTTGTCCATATTTGCCCTGTCCTTGTCCATTGCAGCCTCAGAGTCTTGTGAGCGCTCAGCCGAATCTGGGCTGACATCAGGCTCTGCCTGGAGCTCGGTCAGCCCTGAGTCAGGCTCAGCTCTGCCCTCAGCTGCTGAGGTGCTGGTCTTCCTACGTCGAATGCGCAGGAATTTCCGGAACCTCTGCAGCAGAACAAAGGACAAGGAAGGCAGGGACGTTGCATGGCGTGCTCTAAGCGTGGTGCTCGGCTGAGCAGGGACAGCAGGCCCAGCCCAGCTGGGGGTGGCTGCAGGTAACTTCAGGGTTTGGCGGAAGCGGCCAGGGCCGGGTTCCTGCTCTTGTGTCTTGTCCAGGGCTGCATCTGGCAAAGAGCGAGCGTAGCCAGAGCTGAGGGGCTGCGGGAGAGGCCGGAGAACACAGCCCAGCCCTGAGCTCCCCAGGCAGGGAGAGCCCTGGGATGGCCCAGGGGATGGAGCACGGCCACTGCGGGGTGTCTGCGCAGCCCCTGTTCCATCCTGTCCATGGGCATGTCCCCAGGGGATGGGATGGGATAGGATGGGATGGGGCCAAGCTGGCTGTAGCCATCAGCCCTGTGGCCCAGCTCTGCTACTCACCATCCTGCAGTGTCTGGATCTGCTCCAGATCTTCAGGCTGTTGTGCTGGAGCAGTTCCAGGGTCATTCTTTTTTTTCCCCCTGAACACTTTGAACAAGCTGTGGAATCTGCCTGCCATGCTAGAGCCTGGCCTCGAGGGCACCTTAAAGAGAGATGGCTCAGGATATCACCAAGGCAACAACTGCAGTTGTGCCTTCAAGGCACCTGCGTCAGGGAAGCTTCAAAAAGGCTGCAGTACATCAAATCCTGCACTCTGGTCTTGAGGACTCCTGCCAAAATCACAGGAGACTTCTCGTTAATGATTCAGGTGACCAAATCCCACGATCTGGACTTGATGGCACTGGCCGCAGGAATGGGAGATGCCTCGGAAAAGCTCCAAGTCACCAAGTCCCACAGTCTGGCCACAAGGTCACCTGTAGGAACAAGGCTGTGGAAAAGCTCTGGGTGGGACACGAACGAGCGTGCTGTGCAGGGGCTCCTCATGGCACCGCTCTGTCCCGTTGTGTCCTGTTGCGTGCTCCCAGCACCCCGGCAAGCTTCTATTTCCCACGTGTCACAAAGGGCCCTTGGACACCGGGTTCCATTCCATGGCACGGTGACCGTGCTGCAGCGTGCCACCCAGGGCCCTTGCACACACTGGTGCCTGTCCTGGGGCCGCCCCCAGCCCAGCCAAAGTGGCCCAGGCTGGAAGGAATGCCTGGCCCCAGGTGTCTAAGGCAGCCCCACAGGATCTTTAGGAAGGGCTCAGAGCATCAGCAAATACTGCCCTGCTCTGCGGGCTCAGGGCATTTAAGTATCCTCACTTCAGGAAAGCTTTAATTCCCATTGCTCAGCTCAAGTAGTTCCAAAAGCTGCAAACTTCTCAAATTAACAGCAATGCCCGGAAAATGGCATTGGTTTTGAAGTTTGTTCCCATCTCAAAGCAGCAACACATACGCCTTAACATCATCCACTGGAAGTCACTTTACAAAACATAACACTACAGAGAGGCCAAAAGGAAGGCCATTCTTTGGTTTGCAAATGGTTTTCGATGAAGGGATTATAATCTCCTAATTCTCTTAAGGAATAAAAACTCTCAAGGAATGAAGACCACTCAGTGTTACAACAGTAACCCAACTAAATGAGGAGATGGCAAAAGGGCCGATTCTCCCCCAGTACAGATCTCTAAGTGGCCAATAAAGTACAGCTCTCCCCTCTTGTTCCCTGCAGGGGAAACAGGACCAGTAAAAGAAATATTCACAGGTATTCTTTCTGCCGTCCAACACCAAAGCTGTGCCAAAGCATAGATGCTGCCTTCAAACTGACTCAAATTCCAGCCCAGACCTCTCACCTTCCAGACAACTCCATCCCCAACGTGCCCACCAACACCAACCTCCCCAAACACCCCCACAGAAGTCCTCAACACCCTGCCAGGACCCCCAGCTGTGCCCGTCCCTCTGCAGAGCTTTCCCACTCTCCAGCAGAGCCCCTGGTTCCCTGCACGTGCCCTGGGATGGCACTCAGGAGGATCTGCTCCAAGGCCTTCCCTGGCAGCAAAGCCAGGCTGCCAGGCCTGTGGTTGCTGGATCATCCTTCCCAGCGAGCCTTCCTGTGCACGGCTGCTCCATTGGCACATCTGTGCTCAGCTCAGACTGCTCCACTCAGCCAGGGCTGCTGGGAAAGGATCCAGAGCAGCCTGGCCAGCTCTTTCTCCAGCTCCCTCTTCACTCCTGGGGGAGGCAGAACATCCCATAGGAAAGCAACTGGTGCCACAAGGAGTGGGCGGCATCAGGCAGCTCTGGGGAGGCCCCTCAGGACTGCTGTATCCTGAGGGAAGGCTGCTGGCCATCCCCTGTGTGGATCTGCAAAAGCTTCAAATCAGCTGCCTCAGCTTCCAGGGCCTCTCTTGGCCAGCATCCTGACGTGGGTGCAGGGCTGCTGCCAGGCACTGCTGGGACCCAGCGGGACAGGACCGGCTGTCTCGTGTCCACGGAGCAGCCCTGACACAGCCAGGGCCATCCCGAAAGCAGACAAACGCTCCCGGGTCAGCAGAGAGGAGCAAGGAGCACTGGGCTGCGCTCAGCGTATCTCAGCTGGGCTCACTCCACCACACGCCCCTATTTTAAGGCTGGCTGATGCCCAGCTGCCAGAAATGCCCACCTTGTTCTCTCCAAGATGCACAGGGAGAGCCAATGAGCAGGACACCTTGGGAGGCCTTTGCTGAGGCCAGGGACACACCAAGATCAGCCAAGGCTCTCCACGCTGCCTGGCCCACACAGCCCAGCTCTGTGCTGGCCCTGGGCCACAGCAGCTGCCACCAAGCAGCAGGCAAATGCATATTGCCAAGAGTTGAAACACAGCAGACAGGAAAGATGTGAAAAGTGTGTGTGCAAAGGCCTTTTAATTCACAGCTCTCACAGAGAGCTTTGGGGCTCACGGCTGGACACAGATGCTCCTGCCCACCCTCTGTCCAAAGGGGGTAACACATCCTGCTGCAGGTGCTTGGGTTGGTTTCCACAGGTCCAGGCAGATGCCAAACCTGCTCTTCACTGCCTTCTCCCTGCCCCACTGCCATGTGCAACAGGCCTCAAGGACTGAAAGGAGCACAGAGAGCCAAAGGGGGACACTCGCACCTGCCTCACTGGGAGCTCCCTGGGAAGCACTTCCCTTGAGAAGCAAGCCCCTTTCCTCCAAAGGTGTTTCCCCAAATGTGCTGCTTTCCTGGGGAGCACCAACACACCCTTAAGAAACGCTGGCAAGGCTGAATGACTTCAGGTCCTTTCAGGACAGCCACTCCAGCTCTAGCTCCTGTTGCCCCAAGTGAGTTTCCAGGTGCAGGTTCAGAGGTGCAGCCCCAGGCCCTCCACAAACACAAGCTGCCCGCTGCCTCTTCACCTGCCTCAACTCCTGCCTGCACTCACGGCACCAAAACCAGGCTGTTCCTGGCCAGGGACCAGAGCCCTGTTCCTGCAGAATGCTCTTGCCAGCACCTTCCAGGACTCTCTGCTGTGCACACAGCGCTTTTCATGCCCGCTCCCAACAGGCTTTGGAACGCAGAGCCCAACCTGGCTGGCTCTGCCACCAGCACAGCCCAAACACAGGCGCAGGAAGAAGCAGCAGGGGCTGTTTTGCAGCCATGTCCAAGAGAGACTGGAAGGGTGCCCTCCCTCTGCTCTCCCTTGGTTGGCTTTCTGACTGGCTCTGAGCCTGGGGCTGCCGTTCCTCACTTGTGGGGAGCAGAAGCACAGCCGGGATCCTGGCACTGCCTGGCAGCGCTGCGGGCACCGGCACGGCTGCATGTCCGAGTCTCAGGCGCCGTGCTGCTGCTTCATTTGCCCTCAGGCACAGCCAGAGCTCCCTGCTAAGCCTGGATGCTCTCTGCTGCTGCCCTCTTCCTCATCCTGTGCAGGGATGGAGCGCTGCTGTGCTTTCAGGAAGCTATTCTTGAAAGCTTCCAGCATTCCAAGCTCCTTTGCCCTCCATGGATGCTTGCCATGGAATCCCTCTCAGCTGGCTTCAGAGCATACTCAGGTTGGCTCTTCCAAAATTCAGGGCCTCCAGGGTGCTCAGCAAGATGTGGAACTGCACAGTGCTGTGGAACTGCACCTTCAGCACAGGGACCTTTCCAGCCTGACCTGCCCCAGTTCCTTTGGGTCCGTGCACAAAACACGGCATGGCAGAGAACGGCAGCAGGGGCCTGTGTGTCCCAGGGCCCTGGATTTGCTTCAGCTCCACAGGGATGCAGGCAAAGTGAAGATGCCAAACTTTTATTAATATAAGGCGAAGCAAAGGGATGAGCTGGGAGGGAAAAAAAAGGGGTGATGGGCAGGGTCGGAGGGCTGGAGGGAAGGAGCTGCCAACAGGGAGCGAGAGTGGAGGGAAAAAAAGGTGATGGACAGGCTGAGAGCGGGTGGGGCAGAGCTATCAAAAGGGAGGAATAGTGGAGAGGGATGGGCAGTGTCTGAGGGCTGGAGGGAGGGAGCTATCAACAGGCAGGGAGAGGGCTGAAGCCACGAGAACTGTGCCCAGCATCAGCTGTGCCAGGACTTCCAGCAGCGCTGGGAGGCAATGTCCTCTTGGGTGTCTCCTGGTGCTCTTCTTGGGACACTGGTTGACTGGAACCAGAAGATGTCCCTAATTCTTGAGCTCTTGGGGGCTACTCGGCTTGATTTTCCATGTCACAGCAGGATGGGCTGTCACGTTGCCTCCAGGCTTGAAGGGCAGAAAGAGAGAGGAACAGAGCCATGGCAACAGCCCAAATCCGTGGGAATCCTACAAGACCTTCTGAACAGGGCCATCCCACCCAGAAGGGAGTAGGAGACATTGGAATCAGCTGGGAGGTACTGGCCATGACTCGCCCACGTGTCCCTGAAATCTCTGTGTGCTCTGCCCACATCGCTCCTTGTCCGCACAGGGAGTAGAGCCCTCCGCAGCCAGGGCAGGGCTTGGAGCTGTCCCCGGCAGCCCCCGCTGTCAGCCCGCTGGCCTCACTCACCCTGACTGAGATCCCTGGAGCTCTTGCTGCTGCCTCCTCAGGCACCGCCCGGCCATGCCTGTGAACACAGAGCCTGTCACGGCGCCAGCGGCACAGCGCCCTGCCGGTGGCGCTGCCGGCGCTGTGGCCACACGGGCTGCTGGCCCGGCAGGGCTCAGCCCGGGCCCTTGCCGCACGCTGCCGCCCAAGGGCACGGCTGCCAGAGGGCGGCAGCAGCAATGCCCAGGCCGGGCGGGGCTCCACGGCGCCGGGCCCGGCTGGCGCTGCCGGGGCAGCAGGTGGGGCTGGGGCCGAGCGGCGGCGGGCCGGGCCGGGGAGGGAGCCTGGGCTCGGGGCTCACCCATGAACCTGATGGCCGCCTCTCGCAGGGGCTCCTGTGGGCTCCGCAGGTAGGGCAGGGCCCGGCGCAGGTGCTCGGCCGCTTAGCTCCTGTCCTCTGCCAGCTGCAGAGAGCGGCAGGAGGGAAGGGTTGGCGCGGGCTCAGCCCCTGGGCCGGGCGCTGCCTGCGCCCAGCCCTGGCCTCCCCTGGCCGCACAGCCCTGAGGCGCGGCCAGCAGCCGCTAGCCAAGGGCTCCCGAGGGCAGGGGGCAGAGGGCCGGCTGCTGCCCGGGGAGCCGCGGTGCCGGCCCGCAGCCCCGCCGTGCCGGAGCTCCATGGGCACCCGGCTGGGGCCCACGGGAGCCTGGAGCAGAGCCCCTGAGGCTTCTGGCTGCAGCAGCGGGCAGGGGCACAGCTGCCAGCCCCGCACACTGAGCGCCGCCCTCAGGGGCCTTCTCCAGGCTGAGCCTGGGACTTCCAGGCCCTCCTTACCGGGCACTCATCGACCTTCAACGGCGGCTGCTCCTTCAACAGCTGTTTGAGCTTTCTCAGCTTCAGGAACTCGGCCACACGAAGCAGCGTTTCCCGAGAGGCCTGGAGAACAGCAGAGACCCAGAGATGGCCCCACAGCCAAGGGCACCGGACCCACATCCCTGTGCCAAGGCCTGGAGGAGGCTGGAGCCCACAAGCCACCAGGGCAGGAGGCAGCCAAGCCCCCTGCCAGGGATCCAGCAGCATCACAGAAAACCTCACCTTTGCCACGTCCCAGTTCTTATCATGACAGTAAATTAAAAGTGGATACAGAGTCTTGCTCATAATTGTCTTCAGGGGCTTTTTTCCCTCATCCACCACCAGTTCCACCACCTTGCTGAAGAGTTGAATGGAGAGCAGCTGCACATTGCTGTTGTCCTAGAGGAAACAAAAAGATCTACATCAACTATTCCAGTCCCAGCTGGGCAAAGGCCTGAAAATCCAGAGGGCACAAAGTTTCTGGGAAGCATGCGATGCCTGTGGCTCAAGATGCAGAAGCTTACATGGTCAAAGAGCAGCAGGAGTGCCTCAGCCAGCTTTGGGGCAGTGGTGCTGGATACCAGGATGTCTTTGTGCAGGAGCACATTCGTGAACACAGAGAGGGACATGCTGACCACCTCTCCATCTGCATCACCCAGAAGATCCACAAGCCGTTGAGACAGGCTGCACATTCTCCTGGCCTGTGTGGAACACAAGGCTGTGCTGGGAAGCCACGGACGGCTGCACCGCCACCAGCGCCCTGGCACTGCAAGGCCACCGTGCTGCTGCAGGGCCCACAGGCCAAAGGCCTGAGCCAAAGCACTGGGGCAGGTGAGGCAGGAGAGCTGGGAGCAGCTGCCTCAGCTCCTGAAGCCCTGCCAGCCCAAGGGGCAGCTTTCCACAGTGCAGCTTCAGCCACTGCCCCCTTCTCACCCTCAAGGGATCCTTGCTGAGCACCACGAGGCCTCTGAGTGCCAGGCAACGCCTCTCCCTGCACTTGCTGTGCAGGAACCTCAACAAGACCTTCAGGACACTGCCACCACATTTCCTCAAGTCCAGGCACTCGAGGACCTGCAAGGCACAGGGCAGTGACAGGGAGCTGGCCAGCAGGAGCCCGGAACCGCACAGGGCTGGGCCCAGGCAGCAGCACAGGGCACGGGCACCGTCCTGGCAGCTGTGGCTGTGAGAGGGCAGAGAGCTGGGAGGCAGCTCAGCCAGGCAGCGCTGGCCTTGAGGCTCACCTCCACAAAGAATGCCAGGAAGGGCAGATCCCGGTATGGGTCCTGCCTGCTGAGCTGCCTGAGCAAGTGGAGTGCGATGCAAGAGCACAAAGGGACCAAGGTACAGCGCATCTCCCTGGCAGGGGGAAAAAGGCACCAAGACCCTGAGGTGAGGGACAGACCTCTCTCAGGACTGACTCACAGAGGTCTGGTCTTTGCCCAGCATCCCTGGAGAGCATGTGGGTGCTCTGGGAGGTGGCCCCTTCATAGCACCCTCCTCTCCCAGCATTTTCCAGTCTCCTTGGCCGTCCCTCAGTGACGAGGCCCTCTGGCCCATGACCCCAGGGACTGAGTGGGGCACAGGGCACAAATGCTGGGGGCAGTGGGGAGCAGGGGATCTCACCTGGCCAGCAGACCAATGGCATAGTGCAGCATGTCCCAGCCACACTTGCGCTCCATAGCCACCACCTCACTGTCACAGCGCAGTAGGTAGAGCAGAGCCTTCATGGCCTGCACTGCAAACCTGTGTGCAGAGCAAAGCCCAGGTCACTCTGGGAGCACTGGCACTGGCCACAAAGGCATGGCAAGGACAGGAGGACTGGGACCTGTTGGAATTGCTGGGAAGGCGGTGTTCCTCCTGGCATGCTCTCCAGAAATGACTGGCTTCCTCTGGTGACATCTGCTGTGTGGTGATGACCACATGGAAGAGCAGAGCCACAAACAGGTGGGAGGAATAAAGGATCATGGCCTCGTGGCACTCGGGCACCTGGACAATCACCCAGATCACCAGAGCTGCCTGCAAAAGAAGCAGCCCAAGACAGTGCTCAGTGCCGAGGTGTCCATAGGGCAGGGCCCAAGGGCAGATGCAGGAGGAGCAGTGGGCCTGGTGCCCCCTGAGTGTGCCCCTAGCCCAGGGTCTGCTCCGGTTTTTCCAGCTGTTGTGCTGTGGCAACTTCAGGGCTTCTCTTTGTTTTCTGTCTGAAGACTTTGAAGATGTTAAGGAATGTGCCTGCCATTCCAGAGTCTGGCCTCAGGAAGACCATGGGCTACCAAAGCTTGCAGTCTTCCCACGAGCTCAGCTTCAGGAACAACGCCTCGGAAAAGCTCTGGGTGGGACACGAACGAGCGCGCTGTGCGGGGGCTCCTCACGGCACCGCTCTGTCCCGTCCTGTCCCGTCGCGTGCTCCGAGCATTGTGGCCTGCTCCTGTCATGGCCAGCTCCTATGTCACCACGCATCACAAAGGGCCCTTGGACACTGTGTCCCATTCCATGACACGGTGTCCATGTTGCACTGTGTCACAAAGGGCCCTTGCACACACTGCTGCCTGCCCTGGGGCTGCCCCCAGCCCAGCCAAAGTGGCCCAGGCTGGAAGGAATGCCTGGCCCCAGGTGTCTAAGGCAGCCCCACAGGATCTTTAGGAAGGGCTCAGAGCATCAGCAAACACTGCCCTGCTCTGCGGGCTCAGGGCAGCAGAAGGAGCCCCCAGGGCTGCCGATGCAGCCGCGCCGGGAAGGGCACGGGGCCTTCCAGGGAAGCTGGCACGGCCTCCTTGGGACACGTCCTTGCCCGTGGCCATCCTAAACCTGCGCGTGTGACACGCACAAGGAACGTGTGGGCCCAGGTACGAATGCTGCTCTGAGCCCTGGGGCCCGGGCAGCGCTGACAGCAGCAGCTGTGGCAGAGTCCCCACTGATGTAAACTTTCTACCACCACATGTGGCTGGGCAACACTGATTTTCGTGTCCTGTAGAGACATTGTTAAGTTTCCTTGTGCTCTTTCAACTGTTCTTCTTGCTTTCTGGAAAAAAAGATCAGCCCAGCCTCTGATATTCTAGGCTCCAGTTGCTCTGTGTCTGGCTTTGGCAGCTCATGTCCAAACATAGCCAGTTCCTGCTGAGCATGGCAATGGATGGTCACAAATAGGGAAGTTCCGCAGTGAACATCGAGGCAGACACGTGGGGAAGTGCAGAGGATAGGGATAACTCTGGGAGGAGAAGCTGTTCTGTGTCTCTGATGATGGTGCCAGCCCCCTGAAGGAGCAGCCAAGACAAGTGCTGGAAGCAGCCATGTCCTGCTCTTTTCTGCTGTCAGATGCGCACGGGGCAGACTTGTAGCCCACCGGTCCACCAGACTTGATCCAGAAACAATGGAAGGCCATGCATTGGTAGGCAATGGCCTCCAGCAAGAGCGAAGAAGGATCTTCTAGCAGCAAAGCCTGAGCTTGTGAGCTGGGCATCGCCTCAGGGGACACTAAAGAGCTTCCCTGCACCCCTGAACCTCAGCCACTGGAGTCCCTACTTTTACTCAGGATCTGCTACTTCTTCAGCACTGCTGACCCATCAGATCAAGGCTGAACCCATTTGCTGTAGTGATTTACCACAGAAACAGCATTAAATATCTGGGAGCAATTAATACTTATGCAGCCAAGTAATGTTTGAAAGTATAAATAATAAAAGCGTCAAGTTTTTTCCAAGTATTAACTCTTTCAAGGACAAGGCAGGCTGAGTAATTAATTTACCTTGTATCAGCTGCAGTGCCAGGCTCAAAGTGTAACACACACCAAGTTGGAACCCAGTAAAATGTTTGAACTGAATATGGTTCCCTTTGTTTTGCCGCAGGTTTGACTTACAGAGTGAGACTTTCCATGCGTGTGGTACTTAAGTCCCATGTGTTAATTCTTAAACTCAGTCTAAACATAGATCCCAATTAGCATAGGAAAGCATAGTGTGATGTCATCATCATCCTTCTCACTTTATAAAGCTCAGGATAGCTCTCAGAGCTGGTATGTGCTACCTGACACAGGCTCAATGCTGCTTAAAAAGACAAAGCAATAGAACATGTTCCATACCTCAAATATCCATCAGCTCTCAAACACCTGAGACCTGAATGTGTCCTTCCTTGTGGATCAGAGGCCAAAGTTGGGTCTCAGTAGAGTCACTGATCTACCAGCCTTGTCACATCATGTGGATTCTCATTGCACACTTTTACACCAACCTCAGCTTTGAGGGGCTGTTCCAACACAAAGTAAGATGCTGGTCACCAGCACTGTTTCTATTATTTATCCTTGTGTAATGAGACTTGCATGGCAGAACCAAATTGGGTTCCTACTGCTCAAAACCTCCCTTCCTTCCCAGTCTTGTACTTTGATTACATGAGAGCACATTCAAGAGGTATCCGCATTTCCTGCTTTGGAATTGATCTGGAGCATCTGGATTCCTAAAGCTTTACCTGTTCTCTGACTTTATTTACACCCAGTTGTGCCAGACTGCCTGGCCATTCCAAACCTGAGGTTCTTTGCTGTGAAGGCACAGAAGAATCCAGCATTTAATAACCCTAAATTCAGGAAACCAGGAATGCACATTACTTCCCTTTGTTCAAATAGTTACAAACAAAAATAAAGTTACAAACTTCTCAAGTCAATTGGCATGACCTGAGAAGGTAAAATATTTGGAAATCTACTTACCATCTCCAAACAGCAGCTCATTTGCCTTCACATGGTCTGTTGAGTGTCAATTACAAAAATTTGTTTGACATTAAATAGAAAAGCTTGTCTTTTGGGTTTGTTTGGGATTGTTTGGCTTTTTTTGCCACGGCAGCCAGCCCAGAGAGTCCTTCCAAGGAGAAGAACACACCAGAGTGGTGTCTGGGTGACAGTCCAGCCAACTCCTGCAGGGAGAACCAACCACTCACCCAAGGACTCCTTCCAGATGTCCCCTACTGTCTTGTGCATAGCCCAGGCTGAAACACAGACTTAGAGCACATCCAGACCACTCTCCTGCAAAGCCTGCTGAGACTTCTCTTGTACATGCACATTCTGCTTTCATTTTCTTCACTGCATTACTAGCAGCTCCAATGAAATACTGGAAAGTCTGTCAGGATTTCTCATTAAAGCCCACAGATTTCCATGTGGATCTTCAGCAGGGAGGGATACCCAGCTCTTCTGCTTCCCCACCCTGTTTCTCCTGGTTCAACCACCTTGGAGCTCAAGGAGCTTTCCTTACAGAGACTGCAACTGTGGGTAAATGAGCATTGCTGATCCATATAGGAGAGGATAATAAAATGCCAAGAAACTATGTTCCATTAAGTGTGGGATGCAGATGAAATGGAAAACTGAAATTGAGTTCCTTTTTTCCAAATCCTTCCCAAACCTCTGCTCCCAACTGAATTCCTAATGGTTTCTTAACTCAAAGGTACTCCCACTCAGCACTGTACTTGGAAGAACTCCAAAACCCACACCAATTGCTTCAATTAAAACAGCAAATACAAGCACAAAAATACTTCCTCTTAGTGCAGAAGAATAGGGAGTGCACTTCCTATGAGTGCAGGCCAGGTGAGGATTCAAATGCCTGAAGATGTCACTTTAGGAAATATTTCACACAGTGTTTCCCAAGGTAGGGCTCTGGACAGGGAAGCACAAAGCTGCTCATCTGAAGTAAGGTATTTGTGAACCAAAAACCAGGATAAAGGCAATGAGGATGAAATCCAGGTGAAATAGCTTGGATTCCAAAATAGCACAAGGCAAAAAGTGTGTCTGGGAACACAGTATTCAAGGCACATTATACGTTAATGCCTTACCCAAAGCTAAAAGACACCTTAAAATTTACAGCAGACCAGAAATCACAGTTATCAACTTGTCAGAACAGGACAGGGTCAATCTTACTGTATTTGACATAATTTGATACTAGATTTGAGACAGACACAGACTGCCAGTGTCCACATTGCTCCTCTCCTACTACCATTCACTGAGTACCTAATAATCCTTTAATTATGTCTAACTTTCATTTCCTCAAGCAGGGTTCTGTGCTACCAACAAGTACAATACATACACAGAAGGGAAATTTTCACTCAGCTGTTCAAACACTTTACACCAAGGAATATTTTAAGACATCTGAGGGGTGCCAGTGTTTTTTAATACACCACCATACAATTGCTGCACACGAAGCTATGGAGGCATAAAATATTGCAGTAATCTTTAACTAGCCCTCTCCAAATTAGGCCAGTAAGAATTAATTTTAAAAACTCACCAAACCAGACCTTTATTCTGCAGAAAATTTAAAAACTCAAGTGCACAAGGTCAGTGTAAACATGTTCTTTAATATCACTGAAGAAAAATTTAGCAATCCAAGTCTTAGGTGGGTTTCAAATAAATAATCATTTTGAGAAAGTGTTTACATATCAAGGGAGCTCTCAAGGCAGCAAGAGCAGAGTTTGTAATTCCTCCCTGCTAACACCCCCTCACCAAGAGAATGTACAGTAGGCAGTGCACACTGGAAAAACAATCACAACACAAGGGCACACTTGCCAGCTTCCATGGAACCTCTGGATAGGATTTCAGAAAGGGGGGGGAAGTAAATGGAGACATGCACTGCCTTTTAAAGCACCACTCTTCCTCCACAGCCTTTTCACCAACATAACACAAACGGCAAGAGAATTCATGCTTGCTGCCAAAACCCACTCTCAGCTCAAAGATTAACAGAGCACTGCTCTGACAGAGAGAATTGCTCTTCAAACTGACACTGCAGCACAGTGCATCACCCCCTCCTAGCTGGGCTCTGCTCCTACTCTAACCTTGAAACTCTTCTCCAGTCACTGCAAAAGTAACCCAGAAAGCTGAAAGACAGGTAAGAATTGTTATTTCTTGCAGATCCTGTCCCAGCGTACTGAAAGGGAGCAAGACATGATAGGTCTCAAGGTGTAGCGTTACCCAGGAAAACATCTGGTGTCCTAAGTCACTCAAATAAAACCTTTCAAAAGTCAAAATACTTCCTCAAAGTGTAGATTTGTCTTTGTTAAACAAATATTCTGCTGTAAAAATATGCCTGATGTTAAATTTCTCACATCAGAACAAGAAGTAGATTTAACAATCTAGGAAGAACAAGAAAAAAAATCAATTTTAAGTATGCCACAAAAATATTTGCAAGAGAGTTACTGCAAAATTGTTTTCTTCCATTTTCATCAAAATATTTTCTTCTCTGTACATACAGGCTGGGCAGTCTTCCACTCTCTGTCCTCTAGTTCAACATGCAACAGATCTGTGATAAGCACTGCAGTACTCACCAGAGAACTGTTTCTTCTCCATTTCTAACACACCTGAAAACGGTCCTGCTTTGAGTTAATTTAAAAAAAAAGGACTATGTAATACTGCTGTGTGTGCTGTGTACCTACTGAATAAATATTGCAGGAGTTAAAGGATTGTTTTACTGCTAGCTGGGCTTTGGCAAAACAGGAGTAGGGCTGACATACACTGGATACTTCACACTTTTGAGTGGGGGACGCTGCAACATTTAACAGAATAAAACAGAATAAAATAAATCTTAGATCTAAAACTGTCAGTATGCAGGATTCCCAAGTTGTTCTGAACACAGGAGCAAGGTGATCAGTTTTCCAGGAAAGCCACATAGTCAGTCAATCTGGCCAACTGCTGCTCATTGGGAATTGGTGGGACTGGAGCAGGTTCTACAAAGATAAAACAAATGGATCATTAATGAAATTTAGAAAGCAAATCCACCAGCAGTACCATCCATCACAACAGTAAGGGAAAACAAATTAAATGCATCTGACTTTCAACAGCCTTCTGGGGACAGATCTTAACTGTATCTCCTCCCTGCACAGCTGACACAATTCCTGTTATCTGCACCATTCAGTGCTCCAGGAGTTACTAACCACAAAAACTGCTGCAACAAGTTCCACTTGTCAGCAGCCTCCAGAATTTCTCTGCACACACTGCAGTCTGAGTAATGAGGGCTGACAGTATTCTGCCCTGAGAAGGAAGCTCTTGGAGCTCTCTGGTTGCTCCTTTCCTTGCAAGCTGCCATCCTGGAGACTCCAAACAAACAGATCTGGTGGGTGACC
This sequence comes from Molothrus aeneus, assembly GCF_037042795.1. NCBI lineage: Eukaryota > Metazoa > Chordata > Aves > Passeriformes > Icteridae > Molothrus > Molothrus aeneus. Next base: position 598,573 of record NC_089652.1, read on the forward strand.
AGACCAGCAGAACACACAGGAGTTCTGCTGTGGAAGTGGGAACCTCAGGAATCTCAGGCACTGCTTAAAACATGAGGGAGTGAGGAGACAGAGGGAGAAGCACATTTACATAGCACCTGATTGGGGCGGGCTGCTGTTTTTTATTTTGGGGGGGCCAGTGAGAACATTCACCTCTCTAGGACTCAGTTCCCACTCAGTGCTGACACTGTTTGTGCAGGTTTAGCTAAATCCATTATATACAAACAAAAATACCTGATGAAGGAATAAATCTGTTAAAGGAAGCTTCCAGCACACCTGGAGAAAAGCATACAAAATTAGCTCAGTGGAACAGTTTTAAACAGCTCTATGCAACAAAACATGGATCAAAAGCTAATTAAAATTAAACCTGTTTATTCATCACACTTGACTTTATAACTAAAAAGCAGAATACCCAAGGCTTAGCTGCTTCAAAAGAGTCTCCTTTGCCTGAATAGCAGTTCTTGCACTCACTTTTGGCATAAAAACCACATGTAAGCAACTGCAAGTTTTTTAAGCTCTGCACATTTGGCAGCCAGTTCACAAAAACCCCACCTGCTCATATATAAAGTCTCAGGGCACTGGTTGGCTTTGCACCCCTTAGGGGTAAATTTCCACACCTGGCACCTGTTTACTATGGGCACTGAAAACCCAAAATCTCTGCCCATACAAACAGTGCCATTTCTTAGTCTAACAGGTCCTGCCCTTTTGGATATGCTGTAATTTGGCTCCTTCTGCCAGAGCTGCACAGAGCAGTTTAAGAACAGTTGTTTCATCCTGCTTTTACATCTTAATATTTATTTTTGCCACAGCCAGATACAGATTTAGGAGAAAAAAAAAAAAAAAAAAGCCAAGTATTTCTGCAGACCATGGTCTCCAGGAATAGACAATCTGTAATCAACACTATGAAAGTGAAGAAAATATTTAGATTTTAAATCAAAGGAAATTATATCAACAACTGGAGCTCCTCAAAACACAAAGGTTCACTAAATCCCTGCCTGAAGAAGTTCTAATTCTCCTGAAGGAAAAAGAAATCTCAGGTTCAAGATGGTCTATCTTTTACTCATCTTTATTAGGTTAAGACCATTTGAGATCATCCAGTTTCTGTTGCACAGAGGCAGAGCCAGCAGCAGGAGGAGAAGGAGCAATCCCAGCACATCCTGTCTGCTTTTGTTTCAACAAGTTCATGTGAGGATTTAGCTTAATCCAAACTACTTGCTGTAAGTCCAAACCCACCCCACCACTTTGTACTTCCTCACGTTTTACACATGCCCCATGTTCATGAGTAGCACGAGTGTCCAAAAAGTATCTAACAGAATCCTGTGCAAAGCTGTAATTACAAACTTCACACCTCATTCCTAGAATATGCTGAATGTTTCATGAAGTGACAGCTCCACCTACCTGGCTTTTTAGGCATCACCATGCGAGTTGCAAAGTCTGCTTGCCAGCCCTGATCTAGCACACCTGGAAAGGCGTTCGTAAGATACAGAAGGGGAGAATAAAGAGTGATAATTAACAGCAAATAATTTTTTAAAAAATCAAACCATTATCCAGAACCAAGATTTTTTTTCCTCTAATCACTGCCCAGTCACTTAAGAGGCTCAGAATTTGTAGATACATTTTTATTAATCATCACTTAGAGCTCTCTGAGCTCATTATCTACTGTAAATGCTGGCAACCCTGATGACGGGAAGAAATTATGCATCTGACTCCATGTTCTCAGGAGGCTAGTTCATTAATTTATGATACTATATTATATTAAAGAATACTGTACTGAAGGATACAGAAAGGATATTAACTGAATGCTAAAAAGATAATAATGAAAACTTGTGAGTCCTGACACAGCTTGGCCCTGATTGGCCAAAGAGCCAAAACAACTCCCAGCAGAATCCAATGGAACAATTACCTGTGGGTAAACAATCTCCAAACACATTCCACATGTGAGCACAGCACAGGAGAAGCAAATGAGAGAAGAATTGTTTTCCTTTTCTCTGAGGCCTCTCTCTCTGCCTTTCAGCTTCCCAGGAGAAGGAATTTTTTCAGAGAATGTAAATGCCACGATCATCAATATAAAAAGTACTCAGGGAATAATGCCAAGTACCTTTCACAGCTTCTTCTACAGGGAGGCCAACAAAGGCTGCAAAATCATCTGCAACTATGGATGTGTAAGCCTGGGAAACCAGTCCAAAGGCTCGTCTCCTGGTTGCATCTAGGGAGAGAGGAACACAGGACACCAGAGACTCATCTCCAGAGCTGGGACACCTGAGAACATTTCCTCAATTCCACCACCTTTGGAAAATCACTACCAGCCTTCAAGGGAGCGCTTCAGGAGCTCCCCCTCCCCTCCCACAGCTCACAGTCAGCAGCCAGAGACAACAGCTTGTTCTCTGCCAAGGCAAACCCCTTCAGGACCTGCAATGAACCCCCAAGTGCAGCCTGCAGCATCCTGGGCTCCAGCAGCAGCACAGGGAACTCAGCAGCTGATGGCATTCTCTGCTGGCAATGTGCCAGCAATTAGTTAATAATTAGTGCCATCTAAAAAGCAGCTGTTTCTCAAGCTCCAGAGAACTTGTTTTACAGAACAGCTCTTTTCAGCAGTCTGCACTGCCCTCTAGGAGCAAGAGTCGGCATGGTACCATTACACAGGAAGGAAAACGTTTCACAGAAAACCACCTTGTAACTCCTACAAGGTTCTGAAATGCCAAGCCAAGTTCTCTGGTGAGAAGTCTGATAAAACTGGGTGATTTATGGTCTGTTCTGCTCTTACAGAACAAACCACATGGTTTATGAAAATCCAGTGTCAAAGAATACACAGAAACAAAATCCTACTAAGACCACTTCAGTTGTTTCTACAAGGTTTTGTAGAGTTTTTAATTTACACCCAACACCTGGAAACCTTTTAGTAAAACCCACAAAACCTTGGCAGCAGTTGGCCTGATTTTTCACGATGAACAATTTGTTTCTGCTGGAGCAGACACAAATAATTCCAGGCAATTCCCTGCTCCCACAGGAGCTCAGCCTGTACCTCTGAGTGCTTCCATGATTGGCTGGATGGTCTCAGACCACTGATGGGCACTGATTGCTGTGTAGATCCCTGGGAAGTCCCTCTGCCAGATTCTTTGTCCCACTGACCAAACTGCACCGAGTTCAGCATTTGCCTGTTGTGACCAGAAAAAAAAAAACCAAAAACCAAACTCCAGTGTTAATCCAGAAGAAAATCCTTATGCATAAACCCATTCCCACCCCCAGGTTTTCAGGGAACATTGCAGTGCAACAAAACCAGCAGGTTTCTGAGGTGAATTTGGCCCAGTACTTACAGATTTAATAGCAGGAGGGATTCTTTTCCAGAGATAACGTGCATTATTCCTAAAATAAATAAATAAAAAGATTAAAAATACTTCTCAGTCACCAAATGCTGCAAAGAGACACCACAAGGTTTGCCCAGATGCTGTGATGAACACTCTCAGTGCTTTAAAAATATCATTTCCAGGAAGGAATATTGGATACTGAGGTGGGAAAGCAGAGCTGCCCTCCAGCAGACAACCCTGGGCTGCTGTAACAAAACCAACAGTTCATGAATTGCCTCATTTAACACCACTCTGGGAAAGCAACTTCTCCCTAAAACCTCAAGTTCAGTGCATTAAGTACACACAGGGACATGAAATAACCCCCCCAGGGCAAATTCCCAGGAATTCCTGCAGATTTAGCTCCTTCAAGCCAACAGCATCTCTCATTTTTAACAGGGACAGTCCAGATTCATCCTGCTGGAATTTAAACAGAAGGAACAAATCCAACCCAAAACAAACAAACAAATCCAAAACACTCCCAAAACAAACACAGCCCTGAACAGCTACAAAACAAAACTCTGAAATGTTCAACACTTTCCAGAGGAGCCAATTTCACCACGAAGGAACTTTATTCCCAAATTTCCCCACAGGAAAGGAGAACAGCTTTCCTGTCAGATCAAGGAGTGAAAGAGACTCGATCCCCCAGGAGCACTGTCATTATTTCTTTGCAAAACCAGCATTTTCATTAATCACAGAGCCCCTTCCCAGTGTGCTGGTGACACAGCCAGTGTCCCAGGCTGGGACAAGCCACTTACATGTCATTGTGCAGCAGGTACAGAGCCAGCAGCTGGCCATACACCAGGGGTGTGGCAATCCCTCCAGGGGCCTGAAAACAAACACACATTACAGGGCTGCAGATTTTAAAGAGGGCTATGATACAAAACGCAGCAGGAAGCCAAGTTTTATGTAAACTGAACACTCCAAGATGACTGATTTTTATTTTTACTTCAATTTTTTTTTTTCACATCACGTAACAGACCTGTGCAATTTTTTGGGGGGGAATAAATAAGCCTACATCTTTCAACTTCCTTTGCTCATGAAAGCTGCAGCTGTTGAAACTGAAATTAAATTAACCCCTATTAATTAACCCCTGACTTCGTTTACCTTCAGCTCAGGCCACTCCACCACAGCAAAGCCTCTCTGCCCCTCCCAAAAACCTCAAGCTAAGCTTTGGCTCCTGCCACATTCAGTAGAGCTCACAAGGAGGAAATAAACGAGCAATTAAAAAAAGCTGTACAATTTCGAAAGCAGCAAAGATTTTCAATTTTCAGGCCTTTTATCGAGGGACAAGAGAACGTAAAGCAGCACGGAGGGAGCTTCTAGTGAAAGCTGCCACAGTAAAGCTCGGTCTGAGGGTAATTCCCCGAGCCCTGGCTCAGGGCTCCACTCCCCTGATCAGTATTTTCCTTTTCTTAGCCACAAGAAGGACTGAGACCCACAAACTCCCCCTCCTTCGTACTCCCTCCGAAACGACACGAATAATTATAGAGAAACACCCATTTATCTGCAGCCTGCGACTTTCTGAGGGGCTCCGTGGCGAGCCCAAGTTCAAACACTGCGCCCTCCCCCGCTCACTCACAGGCCCACGCACCGACACAGACACACAAACAGACCCAGACCCGCCCCGCAGCACCTCCAGCTCCTGCGTCTCGCACTGCTCCAGGAGCCGCCTGAAGCTCCCGGAGCTCTCGGCCATCACCGCCACCGGCATCTTCCCCTCACGGCGCCGCCCGCTGCAGGCGCCCGCGCCCTGACGTCACTTCCGCCGTGCCCTCAGCGCCTTCCGCCCGCCTCTCTGTGCTCCTGGAGGACCGAGGGGGCGCGGCCTGACCCATGGGGCGTGGTCTGACCCATGGGGGCGTGGTCACTGTCCGTGAGGGACTGAGGGCGGCGCGCGGCGTCTGCGGACGGCGGTGGTTAAAAACCCATTTGTTTTCTGTGTAATAAGCAAAGTTTCCGCGTCATAAAAAGAAATGAGTGTGCTTGGCGTGCAATACATTCGGCTTTCTCTCCGTATTCGTCATGGGAGACGGGCGCCTTCCATCCTTTATTGCATGTTACATGTACGTAAGGGCTGTTCTCAAGGGATAGAATTGCATTTCCAGCTCTGTGCCTGTTTCTGGTGGGGTTTAGAATTAGTTTTTACAGGTGGATTCCCTTATCGTTGTTTCCTGTAAAATCCCCTGCTTGCTGCAGTCGACAGGACCATGGAATATCCTGAGTTAACCCACAAGGATCATCAAGTCCCACCCCAGGACCTGCACAGACACCCCAGCAATCCCAGCCTTTGCCTTCTCCAAACAATCCTTAGGCCCTGGCAGCAAGCACAGATATTTTATATCCTATGAAAGAGCCCACAATATGCTAAACCAGCATTTTAACAGCACTGGTGCTGTTTTAGAGGTGGAACTACCCCTCGGCCGTTGCCTTTCCATGGCTCTCCATCCCCAGTGAGGCCCCATCCAGCACCAGGACCCCCAGCCCTGCCCACCTTTCCCCAGAATTGAGCTCAGGAGCCCCATTTATGGCTTGGATGTGCTTGCATCCCAGTTTGAGGAATAGGAAGTAAAGGGAAATGGCAAGATTGTCTCCAAATGTCTGTTGTTACTGATGTAAATTCATATTTTTAGGGTAAAATCAACCCGAGGGGCTCCTTTTCTGCAAAACTCTGCTTTCTGACACAACAGATTTGCTTTCCACCATCATCCTCCGCCCCATATTCCTTGAACAACGCCTGACACCAGCGCTTCCCACCACCCTCCATCCCCAGCACTGCCCTAAAAATCATTCCCCAAACCATTTATCCTTCAAGCAGGGAGTTTTCCCAAGCTGTGCTCAAGAGCTGCAAAACTCCCGTGTTCCCCACGCTTTTGGGGTGAAAAAAAGGAAGAGCGGCGCAAACCCCGATCCCTTTGCCATGGAGTCCCCGCGCTCCGGGAGAAGTTTTGGCTGTGGAAAGAAAAACTAACGCGTGTTTGTGTTCTCTTTTGGGATTCGCCCGAGGCACCAGCATCTTGGAGGAGGGCTCCAGGCGATGGCACTGCTGCTCCGCCGGCTCAGGCATCGCTTTTTCCGGGAAGCAGCCTCTCATCCCGCTCCCTTCCCCGCCAGCCGCATCGATCCCCACGGCCCTTTGTTGCCGCCAGCTCGGTGCTTTGACATTCGGACATCTGAGAGCAGCACTGTCCTCACCTTTTGCTCCCATTCCCAATTATCTGGTGTTTTCTGGAGGCGAGGAGGGGGGCAGCTTGTGATGGTGCCGGTGGGGAACCTTCCCTCGGGGCTCAGGTCACAGCATCCCGGATTGCCACCGGGAACACGTTGATTTGGGAAGGGTTCGTCTCCTGGGGGGATGCCATCCCACATTCCCATGCCATCCTCCTTCCTGGTGGGAAGGCATGAGCTGGTCCCCGGCACCGATGGCTGTGCTGGGGCAGGGCAGAATCGCAGCCCCTGGCTGTGCTCCTGCTCCCCGCAGGGAGATCATTTCGTTCGTGGAGGAAAAAAGCCCAGTAAAGATGGAATAGAGGAGAGGTTTCCTCAAGAGGGCACTAGCTGCAAGAGAAACTGCTGAAAAATCCAAGGAAGCTGGACATCCACGCATCCCGCTGTCCTTTCCACACAAGAGACTCTATTTGGAGGAAAATCGGCTTTTAAAAATTTTTTAATATTTCGTTTTGCTTTCCATTTTTCTTTTGGAACAACAGAGGAAGTGCTGCTTCCCGCTGTGCTGAGCTGAGCCTCCTAAATGCACCAGTCCTTCTCTGGAAGCAATTCCTTCCAGAAACCAGAACCTACCCTTCTGTGAGCATCCTCCCCTCTCTCTTTACCCGCTTTCTGCAAAGCTGTTTAAGGCTGTGGCAGCATTTTCCAGAGGAAACATGCCAGAAGGGAAGGAATACACTTCTATTTTGGGTCACCAAGATAAAATACAGGAGATTTGTTGTATTTTCAGGGTTGTTATAAATCCAGGAGGTTTGGAAGATGTTCCTGGGGTTATTTGGAGCCTGGCCTCTGTATGGTGGCATCATCCAGGACCTCTGGACAGTGACAGAGACTGCCTGAGCCAGCATCCCATAAAACCACTGGGCCATTTATTTCACTCAGGAGTTTCTCCTCAATTCAGACACCAAAAGAAGAGGCCAGGCTCATAAAACAGCTGAGCACGTTGGAAAATCTATCCCACTGGCAAAGCTAACCACCTTAAATTAACAGGAAGGCTCCTTGACTTGACAGCATCCTGATTTTTCTTTGGCCCACGGGCTCAAAAAGCACTTAAAGACACTGGCCGCCAGCTGCTGCTGCTGCAGGAGTGTAAAGTAACTTTAATGTGATTTTTATTCAGCTCCTGGTGATGATGGCAGGAAGATCTCAGCAACTCCTTTGTGCCTTGCATGAATTTTAAAGCAGGGAGGGAAATGGATCCCAGTTCTGCCATCCTGGACAGTCCCAAGTAGCTTTCAAAGCAATACCGAGGCATTTCCAAGAAAAATTAACAGAGATTTCGTGACAGGGCTTCATTTTCCCAGTCGTTTCCATGTGCTGCTGCCTGTGATCTGGAGGTACCCTCTGGAAAGATGATTGCAAGTGGTTTCTCTTTCTCATCTGCTCCCAAAGCTTTGTAGGGGAACAAAAGACTCTTGATGGGGAAATTAAGATGCAAGGGGCGATATGGAACAATGGGACAGCAATTTAATGTGAAAGATAAAGCAAACGGTGCTAAAGGGTCAAGCTGAACCTCCCCACACCCTTCCCATTCCCTCAACAGCCTGATTGGCATTAGCAGGGCTGAGCTGAGCAAAAGCTGGATCCAAACACGGAAAGTTATTTCCTTCCATGACATCAAAGGGGAAAACGCCTCGTTTTTGGGAGCTGTACCCACGAAAGGAAGCTGTGAGCAGCTGGTGGGAAATGATCATTGCTTTTCCCCAGACAAGCTTTTAAATCTATTGCATTTCCACAGGGGCATTGGTTTCAACTCCAATAAACAAGAAGCTATCTGGGATATTTGGGATATTACGTTTTCCTTTTTTTTTTTTTTTTCCCTGCTGTCCTCATGCCTGATTTTTCAGCTCACACCCAAGGTCTCAATTCTAGAGGTTTATACTCCAGCATGGTGGTATAAATATTGGCACAGGGTGCCCAGGGAAGCTGTGGCTGCCCCTGGATCCCTGGAAGTGTCCAAGGTCAGATTTGGATGGGGTTTGGAGCAACCTGGGATAGTGGAAGGTGTCCCTGCCCATGGCAGGGGGTGGAACTGGATGGGCTTTTAAGGTCCCTTCCAAACCATCCTATAATTCTGTGATTCTGTGAAGTAAAGGTTAAAAAAAACCCTAAACCAGAGAGGCTGAGGAGCTTGGAGGATGTGTAGGAGACCAAAAAGTGACTAGAGTAGCAGGAAGTGATGAGGGTTTCCCACCCAGCTGTCCTTGCCCGTGGGGCTCTGTGTCCTTCTGCTGCTGCCCTGGAGCAAACCTCCCCCAGAGCTGAGATTCAGGGGTGGCTGAGCCCCTTTCTGTCCACCCTGAACACCTCCATCTCCTTCTCTTGCCTTCCCTGTGAGTAACCAGGAGCTGGTTCTGCCACAGGCTCTGCAGGCAAAGGCTGCCCTTTCTTAACCTGCCAAGGAGATAAGAGACCCTCTGTGTATTTAACCTAAACTTTGTTTTCATGACTTTCCAGGCTTGTCTGTGCATTTTCCTGTTTTTGCTTTGTTCTCCGGGATCCTCAGCCAAGTTTCTGTCCCCTCCCTGGCTTCTGGGCCAGCAGTTCTTGCTCTCCACATACTTTAATCCTCTGTGGAAAGGAGCTGTGTTACCTCTGAGCAATGTAACAGCTCTTCTCTGGACTGCTCCCCCACCACGGGGTTCCCTCACTTGGAAATCTCTGAAAGCCCCCAAATTCCAGGGGATAAAGAGAGAGTGGGGATTCCTGGTCCATTGTAGGGTGGGATCAAGCATCCAGCATGGGATATTTTTGGGTATGGAGTGGGACAATCCCAGGTCAAGCACGAGGTGACTGGGGGATGGAAGATCCCTGCTCCAGCTGAGGCATTTGAAATATGGAGCAGGTGGGTTCCTGGTCCAACAGGGATTTTGGAGGGTATGAACTGGGGAGGGTCCCTAGTGCAGTAAGGGAGCATCTGGGGGATGGACTGAGTGCTCTCTGCTCCAGCTGGGGCATTTGCAGGATGGAGGGTCCCTGGTGCAGTAAGGGAGCATCTGGGAGATGGTGTGAGCACTCCCTGCTCCAGCTGGGGCATTTGAGGATGGAGCATCCCAGTGCAGGAGCCCCTCTCCAGTGATGCCCTTTCACCAGGATGGGATGCACAGGGCTCACCCAGGGTTGTTCCTCCTTTCCCTCTTGTTGGGGAAGATGAAACAGGAAAGCCTTATAAATATGATTGCCTGGCAAAAGATTTTGAGAATATAGAAACTATAAGTGAGACTGAAATGAAAGCAAGCTTTGAGATCCTTTAGTTACTGAACAACGGGAAAACAATGGTGTGGCCAGCTGAAGGTGATCCCCTTTTGATTAAACAATTCCCTCTGCTTGCAGACAGCTCCAAGGGTCCGAGCTGACCCTGCCAGCTTGGCAGAAGGGGTCCAAAGAAGAGTTTTTAGGGTTTAAAATGTAGCACAGTGTGGTAATGTAGTGATTCTTATAGGCTGTATGGAAATGCTATAGGATTTGTATTTTGTACTAGATTGGTTAGTGAGAATCAGAATATTCAACACAGAAGAAGATTGATGGTATTGTAATGGGAACCTCACTCTCGTACCTCTTGTCTCTTACCTCTTGCCTTTTATGCTCTTACCCCTTTTACTCTCTTATGCTTTTACTCTCTCACCCTCTCATCCTCTCTGCCCCTCTCTTCTCTCGGGCCTGCTCTGAGCTGTGGCTGGCAGCTCCCAGCAGGCCCCTGCACCCAGGCCCATTGCAATAAACCACAAGTTCCACCACCTGGCTGCAGAGATCTCTCATCTCCCTCCGTCCCGACCGTGCTACCCCCGTCAATCCCACACCCGGTCCTTTGCCAGGGAGGCCGACTCTCCTGCAGGAACCTCCCTGCTCGGCTCAGCATCCCTCCTTTCACCAGCAGCGCCATGCCCCTGGTGCCGTGTCTCCCGGGGCACGCTTTTCAATGCGCTAATCCCCCGTGATGGCACGCGTGTTAAAAAACACCTGTCCCCCTGCAAAGGCACCGGGGCAGCAGCATCGGGCGAGCGCAATGAAAGCCGCGATTAGCACGGCGGGCTTTGATCTCCGGCAGGGCAGGAGCCCGGGCAGCTGTGCCGAGAGCTCTTCCCGCAGCCGCTCTCCTGCTCCAGTAACACCCGAACAAAGGGGATCTTGTGTCCGCGGCGCCTCGTTACGGTCCCTTCCTCCCAGCCCGCGGCCACCTGTCCGTCCGTCCGTCCGTCCGTCCGTCCGTCCCGCCGCCCCAGCGCGCTCCCGGCCCTGCCGCCGGGCTCCCTTCCCGAGGGGCACGAGTCGCATTTCACGGCCTATTTCTTTTGGAGCCTGGTCCAATTTGCACACACCATCCAGAAGGGATCCCTAAAAAGGCTGGGGAGCAGAGCACAGCCAGCCAGAGGGCTCTGGCAATGCACCCTGTGCTTCCTTCCCTATAAACATGGGCTGGGAGCAAATCTGATCTAGGGGGGGGCTTTTTTTAAGGAACTTCCCCTGGATGGGAGGCACAGAGCCAAGCACTGGTCCCCATCCCCAGCTGGGGGCAAAGGGGTGCAGGCATCTCTCAGTGATGGGCATCCCTCAGGAGGGATCTGGGTGAAGGCACATGGAAAACATTGGCTTGGGCTTGGGAGAAAAGGGTTGATCCCATGCTCGGGTTGGTTTGGCACGGCAGGACACCGACTGTGCTGTGCCTCAGTTTCCCCCTCTGCAAATGCTCCTGCTTTGCACAGAGCTCTGCAGACAAAAAAATCCTCACCAGCACCATCAGCTCCATCTGCAACTTCCCACTGCCTCATCCCATCCACAAAGACTTGTCATTTTCTTTTATGAGGACAGAGCAAGGTTTAGGAATGGTTTCACGAGATGCATTTCCCTCTGTGGCACCCCAAAGGTCTCCCAGGGAACCCTGGAACACCAAACATATGGATGCAGCAGCAAACAATAATGGGCGCTCCGGAGAGGGGACACTTGCAGGTCTGAGTGAGATGAGGCCTCTGCATCCTGCACAAGGATCCTGGCTCAGGAGAAGCTGAGAATTGGAACCAGGTGGGGTTGGCCTCTTCTCCAGGTAACCAGTGACACAAGACAACAGGAAATGGCCTCAAGCTGTTCCAGAGGGAGCTCAGGCTGGACAGGAGGAAGAATTTCTCTAGAAAGGGTGATCAGGCATCAGAAGGGGCTGCCCAGGGAGGTGTTGGAGCACCCATCCCTGGAGGTGTCCAAGGAAGGCCTGGATGGGGCACTCAGTGCTCTAGGCTGGGTGACGAGGTGGGGATTGGGCACAGGCTGGACTTTTCCAGCCTAAATGATTCTGTGAAGCTCCTTCTGAGGAGATATTTTGGTGATACTGTAAGAGAAAATGTGTTGCTTGTTTGCTCTTTGATTTCCAAGGATTGGCTCAAATCTGCATGGTGTAAGCCAGAAAATTCCAGAATAACTCCCAGCAGTTAGTCTGTAGGAACCCTTAAACCAGATCCTGCATCCCTCTGAATTGGAAAGAAGCCAGTGTGATGCTGCACCCCACAGTTTGCTGTAAATTTTCACAGAATCCCAGAATCCTAAAAGGGTCTTTGTCAGCAGGATGGCAAGGGGGGAAGTACTTCTTGAAACAAAGTTAAAAACCCCTTCCGAATTTTTGCCACACTTTTCCCATTATTCCCAGAATAAGGTGGGTCTGAAAAGGAAGAGAAGTGGATATAAAACAAGGTGTGAGGGGAGAAACAATTTGGAAAAGCCATCAAGGATGCCACACAGAATAAATATTTCATGGCACCCCCCAGGCTATCAGAGCCCTTGGGATGGAGAGGTCACTTCCCATTGCTTGGTGGCTCCCTAAGTTGGGAGGAGAGGATGTTCCCAGTGTCCCACTCCCCAAGGCAATGATCCCACACCCCTTGAAAACCATAATTTTGCAGGAGCTTTTCTTCCAGCCTGGTTGTGCTTGGTGGGAGGTCCTGTTATTCCTGCTGTTCCAGACTGTGCTGGTCATGAGAGGGTCCTACTCCGTTCCCTTGCTGGTGGGAAGGTCTGGATGGGGATCAAACAAGTGCCAGGGGAAGGGATGTGGCCACCAGGATCTGGAAGCTCCCCTCCACCCTCTCTCATGGCTCAGTTTTGTCTCCAAAATTTATTCCAGACATCATTTCCCAGGTAAAACCCTCAAATCCATTTCCCCCCACCTTTTATTTCCATGGAAAAACCCAGAAGAAAGGAAATCCAAGAAAGAAAGGCAAAGACACCTTCCACTAATGGGAAGAAACCACGTTTTTCACCATGATCCAACAGGATTTTCACTGGGCTCCTGGGTGCAGAAGGGTGGGATCTCTTGCTGACACATCCCAGCCATCCTCCCTTGCCTGGGGCGACAGTCCTCGCTGGCTGTGGGAGGAGACCAAAAGTTTTTCATTAGAGAAGGTTTGGGTTCATAACAAACTTCATCCTTCTTTACAAGTATTTTGTATCTCAGGGAGTGAAAACTCACCCTGGAAGAGGTTTTGTTTAGCTGAAGTGTGACTTTTCCATCAAGCAGATCTTTGCCTCTTAAGAGGGATGGGGTGTCAGACAAAAATCCTCCTGACCTGCTCAGCTCTTTGGGGCTGTGTTTTGTGTGCTGAGCTGGGAATTTTTCCTTGTTTTCCACAATATCTTTTGCAATATCTCAGGCAAATGCAAATCTGCGCCTCAAATCTAGAAATATTTTGGATGTACCTTTATCTCTGGCACAATCAGGTTTCATTCCTTATTTATTTCCCCTTGGAAGGATGGGGTGGCCGGTTGGCCCTGGGTGAGACCATGATTTTATGGAAAATGATGTTTTCTCAGGAAAGAAAAGATGAAGGAGAGCAAAAGGAAAAGGTACAGACACCGAGCCTACGAGCTGGGCAGAGCCTCTGGCAGAACCAGGTTCTACAAGCGTGGAGTGCCAGGGCAAGGGGGAATGGCTTCCCACTGTCTGAAAGCAGGGCTAGGTGGGATAGTGGGATGGAATTGTTCCCTGTGAGGGTGGGCAGGCCCTGGTATGGTATTCCCAGAGCAGCTGTGGCTGCCCCTGGATCCCTGGAAGTGTTCAAGGCCAGGTTGGACAGGGCTTGGAGCAGCCTGGGACAGTGGAAGGTGTCCCTGGCCGTGGCAGGGGTGGCAATGGATGATCATTAAGGTCCCTTCCAATCTAAACCAGTCCGGGATTCTATGAAGTTGTTGGGAGTGTGGGACTGTGACATTTTCTCCAGACCTTATGTTTTTTTTCCAGGATTTTGTGGCCTTGAATGTGACATAATTTTGATAATCAACAATCAGTTTAATAATCTCCATTCTGCACAGTTCATACACGGACTGAGCACCATCAGATGCATCGAGGGACTAAGATGGGGATGAGGAGCAAAGGGATTTAGAAGGAGATTAAACAAAGCTCCAGGGGTGGGTTTCTCATCATTAGACAGATGTGAGCCTGCTGTGGGTGCAGGACACCTCTCAGGAGCTCTTTGCAGACAGCTGGGCACGGGGCACTGTGAGTAATTCCCCTTGCACATCTGCCTCTGTCTCAGAAAGGATAACAGTGGACAGAGCCAGCTGGAAAAGAATCCCTGGAACAGGGAGTGAGAGCTTGCCAGGCAATTAGGATCGCTCGTACACACTGTCCACATTTACAGATCATTCCCCATCCCACTCTCCTCCCTCTCCACACCCTTTCCTTCACAGTTCCCAGCACTGCAATGCTCTGAATGGGGATTTATTTTCATCAAAAACTGAGCTGAAACTGCCTTGCAAGCGCTTCCATCCTTCCCAGAGGGCTGAGGGAGGGGGACACAGCAGCCCCACTACTTGGAGGGTCCCCTCTGGGAGCTGTTCTCCAGGGGGATATTTTGGGATGCACCCAGCACCTCCATATTTCACATCCCTATTTAATTTAAGCAGCAGAGCTGTTTATTCTGTAAGAACACTGTGCTTTTATTAGCCAGTTATTTACAGTACAAGGCATTCCCCACCTCAGGAATGCTGGAGACCATAGGACAAGGCTATTTCTTTTGGAGCCTGGTCCAATTTGCACACACCATCCAGAAGGGATCCCTAAAAAGGCTGGGGAGCAGAGCACAGCCAGCCAGAGGGCTCTGGCAATGCACCCTGTGCTTCCTTCCCTATAAACATGGGCTGGGAGTAAATCTGATCTAGAGGGGGCTTTTTTTAAGGAACTTCCCCTGGATGGGAGGCACAGAGCCAAGCACTGGTCCCCATCCCCAGCTGGGGGCAAAGGGGTGCAGGCATCTCTCAGTGATGGGCATCCCTCAGGAGGGATCTGGGTGAAGGCACATGGAAAACATTGGCTTGGGCTTGGGAGAAAAGGGTTGATCCCATGCTCGGGTTGGTTTGGCACGGCAGGACACCGGCTGTGCTGTGCCTCAGTTTCCCCCTCTGCAAATGCTCCTGCTTTGCACAGAGCTCTGCAGACAAAAAAATCCTCACCAGCACCATCAGCTCCATCTGCAACTTCCCACTGTCTCATCCCATCCACAAAGACTTGTCATTTTCTTTTATGAGGACAGAGCAAGGTTTAGGAATGGTTTCACGAGATGCATTTCCCTCTGTGGCACCCCAAAGGTCTCCCAGGGAACCCTGGAACACCAAACATATGGATGCAGCAGCAAACAATACTTAACAACAGTACTTTCATTGTTTTGTGGCCTTTTATAATCCATCCAATGATTTTTAAATAAACTGGATAGAAAATAATGGAAATTCCAGGCCCTGGAACCCATTATTCCCACATGCCAAGCCCGATGCAACAAGGATCCCAAAGTTAATGAAATTCCTGCCTGAGCAAACTTTTATCCTGCTGTTTAGGAAAATGACTTGTGCATCATAAAAGCAGCATCACTCAAGCTGTTAAAATGTCGTCTGTGGGAAGGAAGGCAAAGGAGCAGGAGGAATATATTTGTTAAATTACATAGAAGCAGCAATATACATATAAAATATATCCAATATATGTTTAAAATTTATCTTGATCAGGTTACTGGAGGTTGTTGGGTTGAAAGCACGAGGGTGAATTGATCAACTGCTGTGCCAGCACTTGAGGTCTCCAATTTAAATTTATCTCCAAATTTTCAGTGATTTTCATACAGAACATCCATCCATCACCCCACCACGGCTGGAAAAGCTCCATTCCTAGAGCAGTTCTCTGGAAAAAAGCGTTCTGTTGACATCCAAATGAATAAGTGACTGCAACACTTCAAAGCCCCCAAAGGAGCATTTTAGGGTGTTTTTTTGAAGAACACATTTCAGATGACAGCATCCACCTCGTTTCTAAAATTCCTGATGTTCTTCCCATTCTGATGAGAGATCTGTTTTGCACGAGAGGAGCTTTTGCAGAGGAAAAAGCTCTTCCAGCCGGCCCTAATTAAGTTTTGCTGTGTCTGGATGAAGCACAATGAGCTTTCTAGGGCTGGGTTTTCACAGCCCTTGTGCCTGCTTCCAGCTTCCCTCCAGAGGGCTGGAAAACCCCCTTGGAAAGCTGGAGTGCAATGGTGGCTTTTGGAAGCCCTGGCAGGGAGTATATATTGATTATTGCCATTGCATCCTGCTCTCTTCTCCACCTCTGGAAGTATTCCAGCCAGGCTGGGCAGGGCTTGGGGCAACCTGCTCCAGTAGAAAGTGTCTCTGCCCATGGAACAAGATGAGCTTTGAGGTCCCTTTCTTTCCAAAACCCAAACTGCTGGGTTTTGGCTTCCTTTTTTCTACCTCTGTCGGGGTCAGGATTGAAGGCACTCAGACAATAGTCAGGTGTTTAATATTTCTTATCTATGTTACAATCTCACAGCAGTGAGTTTTGCAATCTTTCATTAACCAGGCACAAAAATGGCCAACTATCTCTTGTTACAAGGTCTTTTAAGGCTAAACTATCCAATTAAGAAATGACACCTAAATTATTTTCACTTTTAACCCAATAACTGATCACTCGAAGCCCGCGGTGCAGACTTTTCTGTCCAATTACAAAATGCCACCCAAAGCCATGGAGAAGAAGGAATAAGAAGATGAATAAGGTAAAAAAGAACAACCTGCCTCCACCCTAAAACCTCCATATTGTTTCATATTTATTACTACATTCTAAAACCCCAAACTCTGAGTTTTCCACCCTGCAATATTACACACTTCTAGCCAACTACACATCCACAATCCCAGAGCTATCAATAAATTTTGGAAGCTTTCTCCACGGCCTCGGGTCAAATGCAGTGCTCTCCTCGGGGTCAGAGTTTGTCTGTGCAGAAAATCTGAAATTCTCAGCATCCAGAACTCCAACACCAAACCTTTCTGGGATTCTATTGCATAATACCAACAGGTTTTCCAAAGGATTCATTGGCACAATGAGCCTTCACCTGCAGGAGATGGAAGTCACCTGGATTTAAGCACATGCCCAAGCCTCAGTGAAGCACAAAGGGATGCTTGCTCCGTTACAAACACCCCCAAAACCTGGCTGTCACCCACCCTTCTCCCTTCCCTGTGAAAGCTCTGTGGGTTTGGGGAGGAAAACCACTTTCCCTGGAGGATGCCAATCTCCACTTGAGCAAAAAGGCACAGAAAGTGTTTTGGACTGAAGGTTTCTTGGAAGAAATCACTATTTCTCCTGCTGCTCCACTGACATAAGCCTGGAGGGTTGGCTGTGCACTTCCCCCTGAATTCCATTGGAGTTGTCACTTCCAAGCCTGTACCTCATAAGGTTCCAGCACTGCACAGCCCCAGAGCCAGCTCCATCCCAGTGCTGGGTTGTTGGGGTCCCTGGGTTACTCTTCATACCCCTCCTGCAGCTCGAGAAATATGAGCTGCTAAACACAGGCAGATGGAAAAACACCAGGAGGAGGCTGGGCAGCTGATGTCTTTAACACCTGCAGAGGCTTCAGCCTGGAGGCCAGCTCGGGGCATGGACACCTTGTGCCATTCCCAGGTGGAGAGAGGATGGAGTGTGCCTGAGATTCCGGCACAGCCATCTCCCAACAAGTCCTGCTCCCTGGGCAGGTGTCTCTCCAGCACATCGTAATTTCTGCCACGGGCTTAAGGCATGGGCAGGCCTTTTTACCATCTTCTCCCTCACCTCTGAAACTACCTGAGGCTGACATGGAGCAGAGCTCTTTGGAGAATAGTCTAAAAAAGGCACAGGAAGGTCTCTGAGATGATGGGAGATCATAGAATCCTGGAATGGCTTGGGTTGGAGGGGCCTTAAAGTTCATCCCATTCCACCCCTGCCATGGCAGGGACACCTTCCACTGTCCCAGGGTGCTCCAAGCCCTGTCCAACCTGGCCTGGAACACTTCCAGGGATCCAGGGGCAGCCACAGCTGCTCTGGGCACCCTGTGCCAGGGCCTTCCCACCCTCACAGGGAGGAATTCCTTCCCAATATTAAATCTAAACTTTCCCTTATCATCATCTCCCTCACCTCCTCTGTGGATATAAACTTGCACGAACTCATTGATTTTAAGAGAGCCCTCAGCTCTGCATGCACTTCCATAATCTGTTCTGTAGTTTAAAAAAAAAGAGATAAAATGATAAATGACACCCAAAGTTTTCCAGCCAGCCAGGGTGGATTACTCACAGGCACTGTGACCTTGAAAATAATTTCCAGATAAATTCTTTAAACAGAACTTTAAGGGGAGGTGAGGAGGTGGAATAAAGTGAGCTTAAAATTAACATTTCCAAACTTTTACATTTCTTTCCAGCAGGAAAGTAGAGATCAGTCCCACATGTCTCCTGAAATAACACAGAATCCTGGAACAGTTTGGTTTGGAAGGGACCTTAAAGCCCATCCAGTTCCAACCCCCTGCCATATGCAGGGACACCCAGGTGACGACTGTGGTGACAATGGGGCTGCTCCAGTGGGACCAGCAACAGCCCTGGCACAAATCTGAGAGGTTCCTCACACTCCAAAACCTCATTTGCCTGAAACAAGGTCCTTGATTTGGCAGGGGAGCAGCAGCTCCTCGGTTGACTTCTCCAGGAGGAAGTTGCCCATTCCTCTGTGTTTACCACCAAAGTTTATCCAGGTTTGTTTAGCTCTCAGGAGCTCAGCCTGCAGACAAGGGCTGGGTTAGGCTCAGTCCAAGCCCAAAGCTCATTCAGGCACAGATCAGAAATCCTCAAGAGAGAAGATGGGGATTTGTTTAGGTACCAATAAAAAACGCCCATGGTGCTGCCTCTCCCTTGCTGTGTCAGGCTCTGAGCATTGCAGGAATGTCCCGGATTGCACCAACCATGGGATGTTTTGGGCCTGATGTCAGTCCCTGGTGTAAAGGCAGGGCTGACACTGATGCCTCTGACCAGCTGCCCCCAGGAAAGCTGCCAAGAGCTCAGCAGAAGAAAATGTTCTATCTCAGTTTGAGAAATCAGGGGGTTTAGACTCGATGTTCACAGGAATGAGGAGCCCTCACCTCACCCCTACATCCAACACCTTCTCCATCAGGGGAGAGGGAGGAAACATAGTCCAGTGGTGATTCCTTAACAGGGTGACACACCAGCTCCTTGGGAAGATGGAGGGACAGACCCAAATCCTCCTGCTACAGTCTTGGATCTCCATGCAAATTGAAGTGTATCCACACAGTGCTTGAGTCCTGGTGAAGAATGCCCTTTGGGATGTCCCTGGCATCCTCTTTGCACCAGGGAGTGGTCCTGCTGTCCCCAAAGCTGTCCTGCTCCATACTGGCTCCAAGGGACAATGCTCCCCCTTCTCTACCCCATTGTTACCCCAAGTCCACCTTTAACTCTGACTCTGCCTAGGTAAAAAACATCACAAAATAAACAGCTGAAACACTTGGGAAAAAATCTCTGTAAGCATAAGCAAATAAAACCCCAAACCTTTCTCCACTCCAAGCTGCCTCCTGAGGCTCCTCTGAGTCTCCTCTCCCCGTCCCTGAGTGCTGCCTACCTGGACCCACCCCATCCCTGGGTTTCTTTTCCCTGCTTCTCCTCGGCACTTCATGAGCATAAATAAAGCCTGGAGTTCTCTCCTGCTGTTTCCTGTCTTATCCTGGACTGGAAAGGCAAACAGAGCCCCTTTTTGTCTGCCCAGCTCTCCTTCCCCGGTCAGAGCTGACCTCCAGCCCCAGCCAGACAGGCCAAAGAGGAGGAACTGACTCCACAGGACTTTGCAAGCCGTTGCCTCACAAGAGGCTGTTTTGCCTCCTTCCCTTTTCCAAACAGGGAGCACACGTGGCATTCCATGGAACAGATGGCTGGCTATGAGCTCAGACCACTCTGTCCCCACTGTCCCCCTGCCACGTGGGCTTGGGGTTCACGACCTCGCAGATGGTCTGGGAAAAACAGGAGGGATGGATATGGAGGGATGGATGCAGCAAAGGCTTCACATGTGGTGGCCCAGCACTTGGAAATCTGTGGATCTGAGGGGGAAAAGGTGTTTCATGCTACCAGGTGAAGCATCCAGCCACCACCATGCTGCAGCTTTATGTGAAAGCAAAAGCTTCAGGCAAGATGTTTTTCAGCTGCACTAAAAGTCATCAGCGTCTAAGCACTGGAGGTGTCTCCAGAAACGGCAGAGGAGGAGCTGAAGGTGTGGTGGTGCTCCCAGAAGGCATCAGGTTCATGGATGGGGAACTCCCCTGGTTCTCTCCTCCCTTCTCCCTTCATTGTTGAGCTTGTTCTGTAGCAATCCCACTGCAGCCAGGCACAGATCCATCCTCAGGCTTCCCAGGGCTCCCCAGCCTGACCCTCTCCAGGCTGGCTCCAGGGCAGGTGTGCTGGGACAAAGCCACTGCCCCACGCTCTCCCTGTGGCTCCCCCCCAGGCCCCGGGAGGCAGGAGCTGACATTTTCTGACATTCCCTGAACAGCATGTTCCCTGGGCCAGGGCCATCCCCAGTTTGTCCCAGTCTGGCCCAGATTCCCGAGGCAGGCCCGGGAAGCAGCTGGGCGGGATTGTTTCCAGGCCGGTGCAGCTGGGGAAGATTTGCTTTGCTGAGCTGCTCCTGTCCCAAGGTCAAGGAAGGCACAATTGGTACATTAGCCCCTCTTTAAGCCCTGCTGGTGGAACTCAGGATGGGCCAAGAATCCCGGCAAATCCAGCAGGAAATGCCCGTTGCTTTTGGTTAGTGAGGCTCAGAAAGATGCGCTGCCCCATGGCTCCAAGGGCTGCTGCATCACCCACACTCATCACCTTCATCCCAGCACAATCCCAGCACAGCTACCCATGGATTCACCCCAATCCCTGGGTGTTGGAACCCAGGACATTCCTCTGGCTGTCCTGGATGGCTCAAGCCCCTGCCAGGGGGCTCAGAGACCTTGGCACAGAGCCCAGGACTCCTGTGCCTTTGATTTTGACCCATGGAGCAAATTACCACCTTTATATGAGGAATTACAAGTCAAGAGACTTTAGATAGAATGATAGTTTGTTATGAGGTGAAAAATAGATATTTGGGGTTTTTAGAATGGGGGTTCAGGAGGCAAGATGGAGGAATTTTCGTGTGCCTTGTCCTCCTTCTTTCTTCTTCTTGGCCTTCATCTTCTGGGTGATGTTGGCACTTTTAGATTGGTTTAAGGTGGAAACTCACTGTCTAACATAGGTGATAGGTATTGGGAAGTTATGGTAAATAATGTACAGGTAGTTTTTAGTATAAAAAGGTAACACCACCCCAAGGGTGGTCAGTGTGCCTCTGTCTGACCTGCCAGACTGACCTACGGTGGATCACAGAAAGAATGTTATAGATAAGAAACAATAAACAACCTTGAGAATGAGAACAGAAAAATCCTGACTCCTTCTTCAGCTGCTGAGCTGAGAAAAAGAAGCTTGTGTGTATCTCAGAGTGACTCTGACTAGCAGAGATTCTGAGCCCTGGGAAGGGAACACTCAGGGCAGCACCCTCTGAGGGGATTTCACCCCCTGGCACCAGCCCGGGGGTTAAAATCACGCATGGGTGTGGAGTTTGTGAGGTCCCCAGGAAGAGGTGAGAGATGAGAATCTGACTCCATGTTCTCAGAAGGCTGATTTATTATTTTATGATATTACATTATATTAAAGAATGCTATACTAAAACTCTACTAAAGAAAGAGAAAGGATACTCACAGAAGGCTTAGCAAGAATGAAATAATAAAAACTCGTGACTGACTCCTCAGAGTCTGACACAGCTGGCTGTGACTGGTCATTAATTAATAACAATTCACATGGAACCGATCATTCACCTGTTGGTAAACATTGTCCAAGCCACATTCCAGAGCAGCAATCAGATAATTATTGTTTTGGGTTTTTTTTATTCTTCTCTGGGACTTCTCAGCTTCCTAGAAGAAAATCCCGGGCAAAGAGGATTTTTCAGAAAACATCACGGTGAGACACGTGGGGATTTAACTGGCGTAATCGGGAAGCAGCATCCCTCCCCTCCCTTCTCCAGGAATGATGCACAGGGAGCACAAGTGGCCCCACCCTGGCACAGCCCTTTGGAGGCTGCAGCATTGCCTGGGGCTCACGGATGACCCTGGGTTGTTGAACTCCTGACAGGGACATCAATTTGATTGCCTGGGCTTTCCTTATCAGCCGCAGGCAGCAGGAAGCTCCCGGTGCCAGGGCTGCCATCCCAGCCCTTCCAGGTCATTTGTAATGTGTTTTGGGGAATGCTGGGCTGGCTCACCCTTAACCCTCGCACAAAATTTACCTTTTGCTCCAAGATTTTATTGCATTTTGCAAAATCCCAGAATGGTTGGTGTTTGGAAGACATTAAAGACCGTCTCGTTCCCACCCCCTGCCATGGCAGGGACACTTTCCACTATCCCAGACTGCTCCAAGCCCTGCCCAACCCGTTCATTCATTCCCTTGTTTTCCTCTCACTTCCTGATGAGGCTCCAGCACTGCCCATACCAACTCAACAATTAGGAAGCCTTTTCTTTGGTAAGAATTTAGAAATATTAAGCATTTTAGCACTGCTGTTTCAGTACATAATACTTCTTTTTTTTACTATATTCCTATATTATTGACTATATTATATTTTATACATATATATATATATATATATACACACACACACACACACACACACACACACATATATATATAAAGTCAGAATCTAGCACTGAGGATGGGTGGGAGACAAGATCTGTCCCCAGCCCTCCATCCAGCTGTGGCAGCTGACAGAACATCCCAATCCTGCGGGAAAAGTGGCTACAGGAACTGGCCAGGACCAGAAACTTCAGAAACAACTTGAGAATTTTATTCTGTGATTCAAACCCTGGGAAGAAGGCTCCCACCGGGTCAGCCCTGGCAGAGAGGAATCTACCTCTGAATGGGGCTTTTCCCCCTGTGTTTTCCATCTGCCATCCTCCTCGTAATATGACAGCAATTAAAAGCTCTGAAAAATGGATGGAAACGATTTGGAGAAGGTCTCTGTTAGACTTGCTCTCACTAGCACCGCAGGCTGTTTTTTCAGCTGCTAATTGACAGCTGCCTTCCACATGCGGTGTCAAAAGCTAAAAAGCCCTGAGGCGTTAAAGCAGGGAGATTTTAGCTGGTGCTGTCTCCTGAGCAGCATGAGAAAGGGGACAGTCCCATGAGCCCACCGTGGCCACCCTGATGCCAATTTTGGGGGTGCCACGCCCTGGCAAAGCAGAGAGATGAGGGGCACATGAGGATTTGGGACATGCCAGGTCCTCTCACCTTGGCTCCAAGCATTTCCCTGGGTGTCCTGGGGCTGTCAGGGCAACTTTTATGCTGGGACAAGGGCTGTGACCACTCTCCAAATCTGTCCTGCCTTGGGGAAGCCATGGGAGCCCCCCTGTGCCAGAGGTTTCCATGTACAAAATGTCCCAGTGAAAAGACCTTCAAGATGTCAAGTCCAGCCCTTGGCCCACTAGACCATCCCACTGAGCGCCACGTGTACTCAGTTCCTTGGACACTTCCAGAAATGGTGACCTCACTACTTCCCTGGGCTGTTCCAATGCTCAACCACTCTTCCAGTGAAGAATTTTTCCTGATCTCCATCCTGAAGTCTCCTTGGTGCAGTTTGAAACCGTTTCCCCTTAACTGATCACTGATGCCTTTAATCCACTGGTGTGTGCTGCCTGCAGGAGTCACAGATGTTCTTCCCTCTTCCAAGAAAAACATTGGACTGCACTGAACAGAGCCAGGAGGTGAACTGCCATAAATTTTTGGACCTGATGGGGAGATGGAGGCACCTGGATGGGTGTCCAGACACAGGGACAACATGCAGTGAGCAAGTGGGTGGCCATGTGAGATGTCTGCTCTGTGGATTTACACAGGAACAGCCTCAGAAGCCAGGAATTGGGAAAATGACTGTGTGCCAAGGTGGGCATTTCACTAATAGGCTGTTTAAATTTGTGATTGATGAGGTGTTGGCTTTCCTTCCCCAACACCCAGCTCAGATTTACTGCAGAACATTTTCACAGAAAGGAGTGAAGATGTTCCCAAATTTCAATGTGTGAGCCCACACTGAGCGTCTTGGAGCTGCTGGGCAGCTGAACTTGGATTTCCTTCACGGGGGACAAGGGTAGCACAACTCTTGGGCATCTGGAAATTGTGCTCTTGCTTTTCTCCTACCTGAAGTGCAGAAGTTCACATTTTGGGTGGATTTCCTCCTGGAAAAGTCAGGTGCTAGGAAAAAAATTATTTCTTCACCAGAAACTATGGTGCCACCACATAGAAAATCAGGTACTCAAACACTTGAGCACCTAAAATAGACTTTTTTTCACCCGCTTGGAGTGATGCAGGTTATTGCTCAGCACTCCCTTCTTTGGGGCTGTCAGCACCAATATCCACCAGGTCTGCCAGTGGGTGGGAAGAGCCCATCAGAGCCCAGCACATGGAGCAGGCTGTGATTTACAGGGAGCCCATAGAATGTAGATCTCCCATCATTTCAGGCAGGATTATTTTTTACTGTTGCTCCACACTGTAAATTTGTCTCCGTGACATAATTAACAGCATTGCCTCTCAGGGCTGGGGTGATTTATGGGAGTGGAAATAACTGCAGGAACGTCATGGCAGGGGAATTTGGGGTGAGGTGGAGGGGGGAGGGAAGGAGAACAGCCTGGACCACACTGGTGGGTGCCCCAACAGTGAGGAGAGGGCTTGTAAGGCATCAGGATTTGGCTCCTGCTGGCTGAGCCGGGGGGGCCCAGGTGGCCAAGAAGGCCAATGGCACCTGGCTGGTATCAGCAATAAAGTGGCCACAGGACCATGCCTAGGCAGTGGCAGTAGAATCCATCCCTGGAGATGTCCAAGGAAGGCCTGGATGTGGCACTCAGTGCTCTGGGCTGGGTGACAAGGTGGGGATCACGCACAGCCTGGACTCGATGGCCTGGGAGTCCTTTTCCAAGGTAAAAGGTTCTGTGATTCTGTGTGATTCTGTGTGATTCTGTGTGATTCTGTGTGATTCTGTGTGATTCTGTGTGATTCTGACACCTCAATTGATTATTCATGGTAGGCATCAGACTGAGAGGCTTCTAAAGAAATCATTCCCTGGGCACACAGGAACAACTGTGGTGTCCACAAAGCAAGAGCAGGGAATTGTCCAGAACGTAAATAACCACTGAGTCTGTTCATGGCTCTGTTTCTATTAAAGATAGATATTCAAGAGGTCAAATTCTGCAGTTAACTTAGCTGAGCTGCATCCCTAACATCTCTATATAGGCTCGTCCCTAAATAAATGAGCTTCAGAACTGGATGGGAAGTCTCCCCAAAAATATCTCCTTTGGTGAGGTAAATGCAGTCTCTGAACACTCCAAGTTTTCTACAGGCTACCATTTTGGAGACTCCATTTTCCCTTGAGACCAAACAACAAAAAGCCCCTCAAAAGCCAAACAATCATTTCAGTTCAGTTTCTCTGGGGTTAAAACCCTGCAGTTTTGGAAGTGTAGCTGAGATCCATTCAGCATTCATGAGGATCTGCAAAAATGTTGCTGTGGTGCCATTCACGAGCTGGGTTCATTTCCCCTGATAAATTCCTCAGCCTTCTTTACCTGGGGTCCTCGTGAATCAGGACAAACATAGCATATCCCAGGAATTTGAGGAATAGGGGATATTTAGTCAGATTTTCACCCCCTTCTCTGCTACAACAACCTTAGGCATCCAATTCCCTAATTGCTAAATGATATGGAAGGATATAAAGAAGGATATTCTTCCAGGACATCCCTGGAAGAATTCAAGGCCAGATTGGATGGGGCTTGGAGGAAATTGGGATGGCAGAAGGTGGATGGTGGAAGGATGGGATGGTGGAAGGTCCTTGAACTTCCACCCCACTCCCATCCCTGTCTGCATGGATGAGGTCAATGAATGTAGGACACGAATTCCTGGTCATTTGCATGTACTGGTGTACCTTCCCACAGGGACAATTTTATCCTGGTTTACAAACCCCTATTTTCATGCAGATGATCTCAGTTTGTAGGAGCTGAAAATAAATCCCTATTTCCATCCTGGAATGAGCAACCCCCTCTGGGACTCCACTGGCTACAGCAGAACAGAAAAGAGATGTCTACTTTTGGGGAGGAAAACATGTTTCACAGCCCAGGGAGCACTCCTGGGAGCCCAGCACCAAAAGAAGGGAATCTTCCACCTCGGGATACTCTCATCCCTGCTTGTTTCCCTATCACACTCAGGTCTAAATGTGTAAAACACAGGAAAAATACTCTCCCTCCCAGTTTATATCCCAAATGCAGGAAACAGAAGCCCTGCACGCTCTTGTTTCTAAATCCCTCCCCAGCTCTCCTGGAGCCCCTATCCAAGGGGCTCTGGGGTCTCCCTGGAGCTTTCTCCTCTCCAGGTGAGCACCCCCAGCTCTCCCAGCCTGGCTCCAGAGAAGGGGAGCTCCAGCCCCTGGAGCATCTCCCTTGGTTTCGTGTCTTTTTGGTGCTCTTTGGTGTTCTGTGCCATGGAGCAAAGTCTTTCCATGACCACCAAGAGACTACTGTGAGGATAAATCTAAACTCATGTGTTTGCAGGAATCAAACCACTGCAGCTGCACAGATGTCCTCTCCAAATGGGAAGTGCATGGGAAGAGGAGAACTGGAAGGGAAGGCAAAAGGCAACTCCCTCTTCCCGGCATTCTGAATCTTCCCCACGGAAAAAGCAGAATTTCCTCAAGACAGACATTTCTGACCAGGCAAATGAGCGTTTCCCATGGAAATGTCCATGAAGACATCCCCAGTTTTCTGGTGTGCACTGCTGGAAGAGCTGTTGTGTAAGAGGGTGATGCCTTTTCCCCAGTTCCAGCAGGTCAGTGGGCAGCAGGAGAAGCCTGGGCTCCAGCTGTGGCTCCAAAGCTGGGTGACCTTGGAGAGCCACATTCCCATCTGTGAGATGAGGATAAGAAAGTGTCATACAAGAACTCTCTGGGTTATTAATAGAGGCCTCTGGCTGAGATTCCAACACAGCCCAAGGGCTCGAGAAGCCCATTTATTCTTTACAACTCAAAGCAGACAAGTGACTCAGATTTCCTTGACACTTTTGAGCACAAAAGTCAGGGAAAAGCATTCTCCAAAGCATTTGTCTGGAGGGAAGGGAGTGTATGAATATGTGATTTTCTATTTTTTTTTCTCCAAATACAAATGGAAACAAATTACCAATGAAGCTGAAATGTTTGGGTTGGTTTGACTGTTGTGCTAAATAAGTCAAGATAGAAATCTGAACATCAACTGCTCTGTGTGTTATAGTTATGGTAGAAAAAACAGGTAAGGCAGGGAAAATTCAGACTCTATGGGATGGGAATGTTTCCATAATTTCCTGTTGAAACTGCAGATGAAATTTATACATTCTCCCAAAATGTTTGGATTCATTAAATGGATCCAGTGCAAGCAGCAGTGGTTCAAGGATCTTGTAGATATAAAGGAGTTTCTCCAACATTGGTGTTAAATTAATTCCTAGGAAAACTGGTAAAATCCCAGATGGAAAACAGGTGACAAAGATGCCACAGAAAGGCCATGGCAAGATTTTATGGGGGATGACTGGAACAGGGCAGGGAACAGGGGAACACCACCCATACATCCCTTGCAAGGGGCTGCTCTGGGATGGGATACCCTAAAGAAGATTACTAATTGGGCATTCCTAATTTAGGCCAGCCTCAATCCAGAGGGAAAAGGGAGTGTTCAAGGTGTGGGAGCAAAGCCACAGGAAAAAGGAGGTTGCATTTTGGGTGAGGGGATGAAAGCAAAGCCAGAGAAACATCAACAATTCTTGGTGTTTTAATTATATCCTGAAAATAGTCAATCCTGTTTTAGGGCAGGGGAATTGTCTAATCTCC
The DNA here is from genome assembly GCF_037042795.1 of Molothrus aeneus. Taxonomy (NCBI): domain Eukaryota; kingdom Metazoa; phylum Chordata; class Aves; order Passeriformes; family Icteridae; genus Molothrus; species Molothrus aeneus. The sequence goes on from NC_089652.1 coordinate 626,359, forward strand.
CTTTCCAGCCCCGTTTTTATTGGATACATCTTGTTTTCATTCTGGCTTTGACAAAATCTGATGCAGCTCCTTGACTTCATTAAAATGACATTTGGAAAGAAACAAACGAAAGGCTCGAGCAGAATCTTTGCAAGCGGATTTTTTATGCTGGTTTTGTGTTTTGTGGTTGTTTTTTTTTTTTTCCTCCTGGAAAGTTTTAATTTGGATAAAGGGGAGTTTACCACAGGGGTTAAAAAAAAAAAAAGCAATAATCATGCCCTTGGAAGACAATAATCATTCCCTTGGAAAACAGTAATGATTCCTTTGGGAGGATTCGAGCACTTTTCGTTTTCCTCAGATTTGTGTTTACTGCAACCTCAGAGGCAGCAGGAACAACAGAGTGTTAGAATTCCAAGGATTATAATTCCAAATCACTGGTGTGGAGACTCCTTATCTCATCCCTTATCTCTCATGGCTACAGCCATGAAGAGGATGAGCAACACGTCCCCACCTTTTCCTCGTGTGCTGCTCTTCCCTCATCCAAACCCCAAAAATTCCTGGAAGGAATGTTTCCTCCCAGCCCATACAGGCACTCAGGTGATAATTTGCCCTCACCTGAGATGATTTTTCTTCTTCAGGCCATTGGGCTGATGTTCTGGAAACCCTGAAGCAGGACACAGGAGAGGAGGAGCAGAGCGAGCGCTGCATCTCCCAGCGTTGGAGAAGCCAAACTGGGATGGATTCCTTTGGCTTGGATGCAACGTAATTGAAAGGAAATGGTGAGGGAGAGACACACAGGGAAATTCCCAACAACATGAAAGGGAGGAAGGGATGGCTCATAAAGGAGTGATTCCCTCTGCTTTTCTTGGCAGCCCAGCCAAGCTCCCTCAATGCAGGGCTGGAAGAGGACTCCACGCTGAGCGGAGGACAACAACAAGCAGGGCCTTGTGGAAAATGACCCTTCCCTGAGCAAACAGATCTGATATTCCTGCCACCTCCCTGCTTTCTTCATCTGCTCCTCAAATCTGCTCTCCACCAGCAGATGTGGCCTTGACCTCGTCATCTGCTGGTTTTTTGTGCAGCACTTGTGTGCCTGAGGTGCCTCCACCCACCAGGGCTTGGCCAAGGTGCCCAATTCCTGGGACACCCTTCCACCAGCCCCTGCTCCAGGCTAGGGAAGCTTTGCACCTGAGTCTGCACCAAAATCAGGGATTTGCACACAGAAATAAGATGGGTTAAGCATGGGGTCCTCTGCTCTCATAAGCGCGTCAAAGCTTGTGGGAAATATTTTAATTCTGATAAATAGGGGCTGTATCAGCACCAGAAATCATAAGTAGAGAATCACAGAATGGTTTGGGCTGGAAGACGCCTTATAGGTCACCTCATTGCACCCCCTGCTATGGGCAGGGACATCTCCCACCATCCCAGGCTGCTCCAAGCCCTGTCCAACCTGGCTTTGGACACTTCCAGGGATCCAGGGGCAGCCACAGCTGCTCTGGGAACCCTGTGCCAGGGCTTAACCACCCTTAAAGGGAGGAATTCCTTCCCAATATCCCATCCAACCTTGCCCTCTGGCAGTGGGAAACCATTCCCCCTCATGCTGTCACTCCATGCCCTTGTCCAAAATCCCACTCCATCACTCTTGGAGCCCTCTTAGGTACTGGAAGGCTGCAAAATGTGGAAATACTCTTAGGCTTAATTTGACTTAAATGTGAAGGTGTTTTAGACCCAGGTTCAGTTTTTAGAATTCAGCATCACTATGAAATATGTTTTGGAGTCAGCAAAACAAGGAGCAGGGGGATTCAGAGTTATGCAAAGCTGACTTCCATTGAGTCAGAGAAGTGAATGGAAGTCTTCCTAATAGAATTCATTTTTCTCTCATTTCCTTGACTTAAAGTAAAAATACCCCAAATCCAACAGCATTTGGAATATAGAAAAGGGACAACCAGCCAAAACTAGCAAGTCTGGCTCGGGTTCCTGACACTGCTCTCTTTTCCAACACTTTCTCCTGAAAACCACAAATTAGCACAAGTCTTTAAAATGGGCTCCACAGATGGATCCTGGTGGCAGCGATATTCCTGCAGCCTGGGGGGGAACTTTGCAGTAGGATCTGGAGCAGAGCAACCCAGCAGGGCTGATTTCTCCACTCCCAGAGCTTGGGGACTTTTCCTTCCAGCTTTTCTCCACCCCTGTGGCAGCTCTGCCCAAGGAAATAACCAAAACCAGAGGGAGAAACCTTCCCTCCTCCTTCACTGGGTTTTGTTCCACTGCTGAATGGACAAGGGAGGGAAAAAGTTTAAAAAACCAGTATTTCCCTTATTTTTATTGAATCTGAAGTTGCCTTTTGGATGTCCTTGCCTGCTTGGGAGCTCCTGGGGACAGAATACAAAGCCTTTGGATTGAAAGAGAAGCCCTTGGTTGAAGGCAATTTAAAACAGGAGTTTTGTGACGTATGGGTGCAAATTCCCTGGGGAAAAAACAGAGTCAATGGGAATAAAATGGGAATGGAATAAATGACTAAAGCCTGCATTGCTCCAGGAGCAGGTTCCTCCCAAGTCCCCAGCCTGCTGCAGTCAGTGACAGCAGAGCTCTCAGCATCCCTGGGCACAGAGTCAAGCCAAGGCTGAATCCTTCACCTCTCATTTTCCAGGGCTGGGTTTCCATCCCCTTCCTCCTCAGCCTGGGCTGTTTATTGCTCTCCTGGAGGCCATGGAGGATTCCCTGTGCATGTGCAACACCCCTCATCCCACAGCAGAAATAACAAGGGTAAAAAAAAGCCCCACAACCACCAAACCCAACAGCAAAGCACGGCTTGGAGAGCATTTGCTGAGCTGCTGAAATCAGAACATTACTCCCCAAGGTGGGATGGGGAAACTTGACAGCCCAGGCAGGTTCCTGCCCAGCAGCCAAGGAGGGGAGATGCCAAACTCCCCTTCTGAGAGCCCCACGTGTGTTGAGCTCATCCAAGGAGGGACTGCCCCAGATCTGGGCACTGCAAAGCAATTTAAACTCAATTTTTTAAACTTTTTTTTTACAGTACTGTGCCTCAAATTTGATTCTGGTTTGGGTTTAGCTGCCAACCGGATCCTCTGAGAGTTCAGTTTTCATTTAAGGGGAAAAAACCCAGTGGTTCAGCCTCTATTTGATTTGACTCATTGCAGCATTTTCAGTTTTATGTGGACAGGAAATCACAGAGGAGCAGAGCTGGGTATTTCCCACCATGCTTGTGCCAGGCTCACAACCCCTCCTGCCTCAGGTGCTTTCGTAGGAAACAGCCCCAGCCCTGCCTAAATTTATTTGACACAGGCTTAGATCAGGCTGAAGTCAGATTTAAGCATGGGCTGAAGTGCATTTGAGTTAAAACACCAAACAAAAAAAGACATTGGAGTTAAAACCCAACAAAAAAGACACTGTGTGAGGACTACACACTCCAGGTGCTGTCAGTCCTGGGAGTTTATGTGCTGACAAAGGTAAAATAGATGGAAAACAAACCATCAGACCCATTGAAGATGGAACAAAACAATGAAAACACCCAGAAACAAGAGCAGGAAAAAATCTGGACAGGAACAACAAAGTTAATTGCAACCAGCTTGGCTAAAGCACCAAGATGAAGTGAATTAATTGATTTTTTCCTTGTAAAAATCAACAAATGTTCTGAATTTGCTTTTAGCTGAAATGGGCAAGAATCATTTGCAGGTTTAAAGCAATGAGATGGTTTCACTCTGACTAATCATTAAAAAAAAAAAAAAAAACAAAACCAGGGCAAATATTGCTCAAATCAGCTAAAATGCTGAAATGAATCTGTCAGGAGAGGTCTCTGGCTGCAGGAACTCACGGAAAAGAGGAAATCTGGAACAAAACTTGAATTATTAGTCCAAGGTAAGTGGTTAATGAGTGCTAAATACACATGTCAGCGAAAGATATACAAACCCAAAGTGGCACTTCTCTTCTCAGGGATGATGTAGGGCAGCAGCAACCATAAATGAAATCCATTAAGTGGCCCTTTGGGATAGATTTGCCACTTGAAGAACAGCAAACTGGAGTGGGGATCCTATTGTTTTTCCTCTTCTCACCTTCCCTCCACCCACAGGTGCTGGCTCAGCCCAGCCCTACATCCAGACCCAATTTTGACAGCTTCTCTGCCCCTCTCCTGAGTTTTATGAGGGCTGGGAGCTGGAAACACACTATCCCAATGCTCAAACACCCCCTGTGCCTCAGCCCCAGCTGCTTTGAGCTGTGATTTATTTGCAGAGGAGGATGGGGATGCCTCTTGTTCAAAGCTGGGCTGCCAATTGTCTGGGCTGGCTGTGCCCAGCAGACTAAACAGGTTGGGGCTTGGCTGGCAGCCATCAGCCCTCCAGGTGATCCATCACCATCTGGGAGCCCTGGGAAGGCAGGTTCTGCCCTGTGCAGGGGAAGGGGGAGGAGAACCCCAGCTGTTATTTACTTTGGGTGTCGTGTCCTGGCCATAAATAAGGGCCAGGAGCTGCAGGTGTCAGTGCTGGATGGCAGCAAAGCACCAGATCTCAGAGTCTGGGGTTCCTTGGGGCAGGAGGGGGTGGCAGCTCCCCAAAAACCTCCAGGGACATAAAGCCTGCAGTCACAAGAGCCTGGCAGGCAGCAGATCAGACACAGACTGGAGGGGGCTGGGGTTTAGGGCAGAGATTTCTGCCTGTGCTGTCCAATGGATAATGAAAATGGCTTTGCCATACCCAAGCTCCACAGAATGGCCTCACAGCTCAGGGAAGGGATTTCAAGCCCTTGGGATGTTCACTTCAGGCTGTACTACCTGCCCCTGCAGGAACAGAGAGGGAATGGGACCCCAAAGAGGGTAAAACAACATTTCCAGGCAGAGGAGGATGGCAGTGAAATGATTCTGGCAGTGAAATGATTCCAGCAGTGAAAGGATTTCAGCAGCGAAATGCTTCCACTGAAATAATTCTCATGTCAAAGAGACGTGCCCAGCAACTTCCACTCGGGGCTCATGCTGGAACACAGTGTCTCAAATTGCCTGAGATTTCAGGAATATGTTATTAACTGTAGTAAACAAGCTGGGAACCAGATCTGCCCAAAATGTTGGGGTTTTCCAGCTCCGTTTTGTATCTGCTTTTTTGAGCTGTTTCAAAACTTGTGCATTCCAACTAAAAAAAAATAAAATTGAAAACTTATCCAAAGAGGAACATTTTCAAATAAAATGTGAACATCAGGCCACCAAACAAGAGAGGGTGGGAGAGGGTCCCACTGAGCACTGCTTACCCACCTGTGTGAGTGCACAGCATTTTGGGATTTGCCAGCTCATCACAAAACCCCAATCTGGCTAGAGGAGAAAAATCTCCAAATTAAAGCTTCCTTCCCAAAGCTGCCACTCCTGGAAAATGGTATGGAAAAGCCTGCCCAGAACTTCCCTGAACTTTTGATTCATGGAAAAGTTTTTACCAATTCAATTTCCTGCCCTCCCTTCCAGGCTGTTGTCAGGCTCTGCTTTGGAAGTGAGGAGGGAGCCAGGAAACACCCTGAGGGAGAAGGCAAGGAAAAAGGAGGAGAAGGGAAACATTATCCCAGTTTGGATTAACAGCTGGGTGGGAGGCAAGCAGGTTCAGCACACAAACAGCCTTTCCTCTAAGGATATGTGGTCCCATATCCTCCCAAGGGGTCCCAGAAACTCCTGGGGTGCCAGAACAGCAACACAGGGAACAGCTGGGGCTGTTCAGGCTGGATATCAGGAAAAGATTCTTCCCCCAGAGGGTGCTGGGCACTGCCCAGGCTCCCCCAGGGAATGGGCACATCCCCAGAGCACCAGAGCCCAAGGAACATTTGGACAATGCTCCCAGGGTTGCCCAGGGTGGGATTGTTGGGCTGTCTGTGCAGGGCCAGGGGTTGGACTGGATGATGCTTCTGGGTCCCTTCAAGCTCAGGACATTCCATAATTCCATGATTCTCCATCCATCAAGCAGAGGGAGGCATGCCTGGGAAGCAGCAGAGGCAAGGGAAGAAACCAAGCAGACCTTTCATCTTTGGAGAGGATGGATTTCCTCCTCAGCCTTGATTTGGCCCCTGGGCTGTTTTGGTGGAGGCTGCCATCACAAACAAAGCACTCTGTTTTCCTGACCAGGATCCAAGGGAGAGCTGAAATCCCCTTTCAGGGGGAAAAAAAAAAAACCTCTTCAGGGTTTTTCCCCTTCCTGAAAAACAGGAGGAGAAAAGAAAAGGAGCCCAAGGGCAGCCCATGACAAACTGGGTCTCCTCCAAACCCTCTGGAGATGTTACTTCACCCTCGCTCGGATGTAGAAATAATATTTCTTATTATTTTCCCCCAGCTGCAGCCAATATCCAGCATCTGCAGCGTGGTGCTCTGGATCTGTCACATCTGGATGCTGGGGATGGCTGAGGGGAGTTCAAACCCAGCCCTGGAGCACGAGTCCAGCAGGAATTGCTGGCCAGAGGCCAAGGAAAATGGGCAGCACAGGGAGGGGAGGCGGCGGCCAGCACCTCATCCCACCACACTCAGAGCACACGTGCCAAAGCAAACGGGGAGCTCTGACCCTGCTGAGATTCCCAGCCCAGCCCCAAATTACCCCCAAATACCAGTGAAGTCCAGGAGATGGGAAAGCCCCAGGAAAGGATGCTCCATGCTGAGCATTAGACAGTTGCAGCCCAGTTTGTAACCCCTCCTTCCTGAGTATACTCGTATTTTCTGCAGCAGATTTGGAGAGAATAAAACCCTTCAGATGAGAAATGCTACTCTGAAAACACGGGTTTTCATTTCCAGGAAATGAGAGGCATTTGTAGGAAAAAAAATTCATATATTTAGGCTACTGCTCTTAGTCACAACTGGTCTCACCAGAGAGTTTTCTACTGGGAAATTATGTTCTGTGGAGTTACCTTAATTTTTGAGAGTGCTGTGTCAGACCAGCCTGATTTTATCAGAGTTTACAGGCTTGGTTTCATCCAGCTAGTCTGTCTTTTTAAGTTCTGCACAACCTTAGGTAACTCAAGTTAACATCAAAAATGTCATTCAGACAGTTTTTATCAGTGAATTTTTCTTTTTAAAAACCCCTTTTTTGGCCAAGTTTCTTTTTTTTGCATGTAAGGGGAGCAAATTTCTCCTCTGAATTCCTTTTTGAATGATGAAAATTTTCACAGATGACAACATCTGGCTCCCACATGGATGGGATTCTTAGCAGGATGAAGCCCCCAGTTTGGTGTCTCCTCAGATCACACAGGATGAATTCAAATTGGCCTGGATGGAAATGGTCCATGAAGGATAAGAACTGGATGGGAAGGAAGAGCAAAAAGGCAACCAGCAGAGCACAGAGTTGGCAGAGCTGGTGGATTCTATGGGGAGGTCATTGTCAGGTCTCGTATTTAGGTCCATCTTTATTAATGGCATGAAAATGCAGTGTAATATGCCACTAAAGCAAGGGGGGGGGGGGGGAAGAGAAAAGCAAACAACCCAGCGAGGCTGACAGGGGAAAAAAAAATATGGTGTTTCCATGAGGTTCCTGCTTAGACAGCACCTGAAACAGCAGAGAGCATTCTGGGCACCCAACATTTTAATTTGGAGGGAGTTCATGGAGGAGTGACAGAGTGGGAAGTGTTGAACTTGGCTCCAAGAAGAGTTGGACAGAGCAAAAGGCTGGGAGTGATTAAAGGAAATAAACACCCAGGGAGAAATCCTGACCTTGCTGGAGCTGGTGTCAAGGCTTCCACTGACTTCAGCAGGGCCAGGATTTCACACCAAGAAAGGGGAATTTGGTGCTGGAGAAGGCTGGGAGAGGGAGCCATGGGATGGAAACGGAGCAAGTTCAACGTCAAGGGGATTCAAGGCAAGAAATCTCAATTTTGTCAAAAAGCAGGAAAATGCAGAGTGCCAGCTACTGCATGGGGGAGCCAAGTGCACTTCTGTAACCCTCTAATTAAAGGGAGGTTAAATAAAACAAGTGTTACATATTCAGCTCTGATGAGAGGAGAAAATTGGATGTAACAAATCCACCCCCTGCAGCCAAACTCCCCACTGGAGCATCTCCCCACTTCAGGCACAGATGGTTTTATATGGGAAATGTAAATAAGAAGTTACCATCTGGTGAATAAAAAAATCATCTCTGCTACATTTGACTACATGTCCCCATATGTAAACATTTAAAAATACACTTTTTATTTTTTTTCCCAATGTTTTAAGGTTTTCCTTAAGAATGCCCATGGAGAAGGAATTCCCATAGACACCAAATGTGATAAACCACAAAAATGTCCCATGTTTGTCCTACAAATTTTAAATTTATATTGAATTTCACTGCTGTCTGTGTGGAAATATGACCAGGTTCTACTGCTCAATATCTGGTGAAGCTGAGAATTGGAGAAGCCTGGTTCTGAAATCCGTGGCATTTGTAAAAAAATCAGGCATAAGGCAGCCTATTTCCAGAAAAATTGTTGGAAAATTCTGCCTGGGAGATAGAAGCTATTTGTGCATTTCAGTTGAAATTGTCAGCCAGTTGTTTGTTATAAAGGGAAAGACACTCCTGAGGAACTAGAAACATTGGGTTTGGGTTGTTTTGTTTTTTTCCAAATGATCTTTTCCTTTCTTAACTGATGCACTATCAAAATAAAGCTGCAGAGGACTAAATAATGCTAATATCAACAGGGAATTGTGTATTCCAGGTGGCACAGAAAGTATAACCACTTATTTCAAGGACAGGTTTTCACCTTTCTCCTTTTCCTGCAAAGACACCAAGGAAATGCCAGTCCTGGGATACCCAGATATCCCACCCCATCCATCTCTCCAGTGAACAGCACCTCTGCCAAATCCTCCCCATCAAGAGGGGGTTTTGCTCATAATTAATAATAACCTAAATGATTAATTCTAAAAAAACCCCAACATTTAAATCAAGGAACACAGGCACAACCCAACACCCTCTCAGCTCAGAGGGGAGTTTAAGGGATTACAGGCTGAACCTTGAGGCAGAGATAAGAGAACACGTCCCTGAACCCCTCGCTGGACAAGCTGCCACGTTTTCTCTTTCTGAAGGGGCTGAGTTAGCAGCAGAGCTCCAAAGAAGGGACAACATCACCCCTCAGAGTCTCTGTGTGCACCTGAAGAGGAAACACTTCAGCCCCAACATCAGGAACCTGCCAATTTCCTCAGATCAATAACTGGAGCTGCCCTCCTGGATGTGTGCTCTGGAAGAAGAATCGACTCTGGATATTCATTGTGGTCGTAAAAACAACCTCTGGTTTTGTTTCCTTCCCAAACTAAGTGTTCTCAAGCCAAGACCAGCACCCTGGCATCCTTCTGCTGCTGCTTTTAGCTGCAAGCTCCTCACGTGCTCAGGAGCCTCTGAGGGGGATCTCAGGCCTTGTGGCCAAGGGCTGACCCTGGAGAGCTTCCCTGAAACCACAGCATGGTGTCCTAATCCTCTCCTTCCCGTGGAAACCATGGAATGCCAGAATGGCTTGGGCTGAAAGGGACCTTCAGGATCACCCAGTTCCACCCACCTGCCTGGGACAGGGACACCTTCCACTCGACCAGGCTGCTCAGAGCTCCATCCAGCCCAACCCTGAGCATTTCCAGGGATGGGGCAGCCTCAGCTTCTCTGGGCAACTCCTTCCACCCTCACAGCCAGGAATTTTCTCCTGATATCCACCCTAACCCTGCCCTCTGTCACTTTGAAGCCATTCCCCTGTCTCCCTACATTTATCCTGCTCCATTTAGACATCAGAGCTTGAGAAGGAGATCCCCAAGGATTCCAACACCACCATCCTTCCATCTGGGCACACAGTTGGCTGAGAACAGTGGGAAGGAATCCAAGAATTCGACTCTTGCCTGGAAGCATGGCCAGCGTCCAGCTCAAGTCCAGCAAACCTGATCTTTTGGCTGGCCCTCAAGGAATCACTGCAATGTCACTGGAGCAGGTGAAACACTCCTGGGTCATTGCTGCTGTTAATCACTCATTTAATGCTGGGCCATGAGGAGAGAATAAAAAACAAACCCCAAAACTCACCTGTGTGGTTTCCTTGCTCTTGGAGGGGGGGAAAAATTTCTAGGCCAAACTGCTCACTGTACATTTACAGGAAGCTTTTCTTGTTTGGTTTAAATTATTACATTTTTACGTAATAGGAAGCTGAAAATCTTTACTGATGTGAACCATGCTCGCTTCGTGCCTCTTTAAGTGCCAGAAATGTTCCATTGCAGGCACCCTCTGAAATGTTTTCCTTTTTCCTGCACACTCTTGAGTTTATGTCAAGTCTCCTCATTAAAACAAGGAGTGATTCCTTATCAGCTGCCTGGCCTGCTGCAATGTTTGCATTGCAGGGCAAGATGGACATTCCACTTCATTTCATCCTCAAAACTGGGGGAGCTGTGAGCAAGCACTGGTATTGCCAGATGTCACAGCCAAGGGCACACACACACACACAGGACCCTCCCCAGTCTTCCCCAAAAGGCAAAAAACATTTTTCAGCGGCTCAGCCACACATGGATACCTATCTAGGCTGCCTCTTTCTGAGCAATGCAAAGAAATCAGCCCTTTTTATTGCATTTCTGAGTAATAAAAAGAAATCAGCCCTTATTATTGTATTTCTGAGTAACTAAAAGAAATCAGCCCTTATGATGAGGGGCACTGCATTCCTCTCCCTTTAAGAGTTCCCAAGCTTTTCCATGTATCTCCCCAAGCCCCTGTCTGTCCCTTTTGCCCCCAGAGCCAGCGTCCTTGGGATGGGAGAGCCCAGCTGGCAGCACCACAGGTGTCACCAGTGTCCCAGTCCTGCTCCTCTGCAAGCTCCACCAGGATCTTCACGCCCCTCCCCATCCTCCAAAGCTGTTTTTGGCAGGAAACTGGGGTTGTGGGGGGAAACAACCTGGAGATTTTCTGGTTTCATTCAGTGAATGCTGTGCAGATCCCATCCAGCAGGACGTGGACAGAAGTTCTTGTGAAGCAGCTCAGACACCACAGGAGTGTGGATGGAAAGAAAGCCTGGAGCTGTGGGCAGGTGAAGAGAAGCACAGAAAATATCAACAGGAAGAGGAAAACTGGAAAAGGAGAAGAAGAATCCCTCCCCTCCTGAAGTTTTTAAGTGTTGGTGAAAGCTCCAGCACCTGTGCCCAGAAGGAGAGGATGTAGACAACCACCTCCAGCTGTGGAGGGAAGGGAGGGTTTGTGGAGCTTTTCCCAGTGAAGGGGGACAAAGAGAGACCTGTTCCTGTGGCCTGGTGGCACTCCTGGTCCCTTGATGTGCTCATGGGGAGTAGTGGCAATCCTCACTGGGATGGGCTGGGCTTAAAAAGGCTTTGGTGGGGTTGGGAGTCAAGACTGTGGGGGCTTCTGCTGAGTTGATGGGACAGACATCTCAGGGCACATCAGGGCACTCCCCCAGCACCCCCTGGAATCATACATCCACGGGGATAAAATGCAAAAGCTGCAGTTAACAGGGACAACAGCTGAAGCCTATTCCTGGAAATGCAGAGCAGGAGGATCCTCACTAACAACACACAGAGCCACATGGGGATCATGCACCACCTCAGTTTCCTGGAGGAGCTCAAACCAGCCATCAAGTGTTATTTTAGCACAGTTCCTTGTCTATTAATATTTATAAAATGCTTACTTGAATACCCCTTTGAAAAAAGAAAAAAAAAAAAAAGCAAAATGAAATAACCTTCCAAACCCCACTACTGCTTATTGCATCTTGGGCAAAATATTTTCTTAACCTTTCCTGTCTTCAAACCTTGGGGCTCTCACTGGCTGAGCAAAGCTCTCTGCTCCTGCAGGGCAGCAGTGCCTGCTTGGTGGTTCAGAAAGTTATAGAGGGCTGTAGGAGTATCAAGATTTGGGAGCAAATGAAGGTGGAGGGAAGAATAGAGGCTTTTGAAATTTGTAGCCTTACCACCAGGAGCACTTGGGTTTCATCCTCGAGGGGTCAGTGGGAGAAGAAATAAATTCATGGATGTGAATCATATTTGATGTGCAAGGCTTGGCACCTTGGGCAGGGCTAATTGGTAAAATTTGGTATGTCTTTGGTATGGATCTTTTGCATTATTATTTGAGATGACTCAGGATCATTCAACCCAAAGAAGCACCAAAGTTCAGCCCTGAAGGCAACAGGGAAAGCATCTGAAGGGAAAAGCTCAGCTGAGAGTGCTGCAGGTGAGGAGAAACCTCCTGGGAGGCCCTCAGGATGCAGAAACAGGGATCTGTGTGATGCTCAGGGCTGGGCAAAGCTTCCCATGGGGATCAGGAGAGGATCTCTTCCCTTTCTCTCCTGGCTGATCAATGTCCCTGACCTGACTGGTTCTCCCAGCACCACCCTCCCCACAAATCATGGGCAGCCAGTGGGACACAGCACCTAAACCTGAATCAGCCTGGTTTGAAGGCATTTTATTATTAGAGATAATCTAACCCATTTTGTGCCCTGCTCTGTTCCTAAAATCATCTGGTTTAGCAAAGCCCAGGGCGGAGCTGTCACCCTGCCCCTGGCCAGCAACGGGGACAGGCTGGAGCCTTCCTGGGCTGAGGGTGACCTACTTTCCTGGCTGCACTGCCCTTCATTACCAATTCCTAATGATCTCATTGTTCATTAAATGGAGGTTGCCACCTGTCCTGCAGACTTTAGATCAAGCTGGGATTAACAGATCCGCTGACCCATTTCCCCCTTTTGTAGGACACAGACCCGTGACCAGCAGGGTTCTTTTTCTTTTTCTTTTTCTTTTTCTTTTTCTTTTTCTTTTTCTTTTTCTTTTTCTTTTTCTTTTTCTTTTTCTTTTTCTTTTTCTTTCCCCCCAGACCATCCAAGGTTGAGCCTTAGCAGGAATGTGGTGCTGGGGATGCTGAGCCCCGTGTCCCCTGCTGCAAATCCTGCTCCAGTCGGTTTTGGCATCAAATTCCACCTGCCTGATCCAAACGTTCCAACTCTACACACTCTGGGGGGGGGGAAAGGCAAAGGGGAATTGCTGAGGCTGCATTTAGTGCAAATGAAATCCTTCCAGTTTAAAAGAGAAGTTATAAGAGACTCTATTAAGGATCTGGAGGCTGTCTGCAGTTTTGCTGCGGGCAGTCATCCCTATGGCAATAATCTGGGAAGGAAAAAGCCTGGATTAGCAGGGACCCTCACAGGGATCCCTGTCCTGCTGCCAACAGCCCCCAGGGACACAGCCCAGCGGCCCAGAGGGCTGGGGATGGCAGGTTGGGAAGCAGAAGGAAGAAAACAAATAAAGCAAGAAGGAGAGAGGAATAAATTCCCATGGACAGGCTCAGCGAGCAGCCAGATGACCTCAAGTGCTCCGCTCGCTTCCCTCGCCCGCGGAAGGCAGCACTGCAGCTGCATTCTTCATAAATAGGAACACCCCAGCTTGATGTTTTTTAAAGCTGTCTAGACAGTGGAGCAAGACCTTATTTCAAGTCACATAATCAGTTTCCCATTTTTCTTCGCAGCAGAGGACGTTTTTCCAAGATTAGATAGAAGCTGGTGGAGCAACGTGTTATTAACCTTGGGTGTGCCTCCTGCTTCAGGCTCTCTGTGAGGTGCCTTTCTGTCTGATCACGTCTCCCCTCCATCTGTGCCTCCCCCCTTGACAGGAGAGCTCCCAGGCTGGGTAGGATTACTCATGGATCCCAGACAATTGGGAGCACAGGGGGTGCTGCAGCCAAATGCCAGCTCGCCTCGGCAAAAGGCAAAAATAGCCTTGTGCTTCCCCAGATAAAGAAGTGCTGGAGGGAAAAAATCAAAATTAAAGAGCTTGGTGCTGACCTCCTTCGGGCCAGAGTGCCCCAGGTTGTCAAGCAGCTCATTCCCACACCCTGTGGAGATCACAGAATCCCTGAGTAGTTTGGGTTGAAGCTCATCCCTTTCCAGCCCTTGCCATGGTCAGGGACACCTTCCACTGGACCAGGCTGCTCCAAGCCCCATCCAACACGACCTTTGTTGCACCAGGCACTCTTACTGCTGTGCAGGGCCGAGCATGAGCCATTCTGACCAGGAATAATCCTCATCCTGTGCCTGACCTGGACCATTTTTCCCGTGGGATGTGCAGGGATCTGCACTCAGGTTATCTGGGGGAAGCAAAGCCCAGTGTGGCTTTGTGCATGAAATTAAGTCAGCAAAAGCTGATGGCAGACAGACCATCCCAAATGGGATCATTTCAGCGTGGAGAGCTGGGGTGAGAGGTTTGCTGCCCTGATGGAGAAGCATAAGAACAGAATTCCATGGATTTGGGGAGGTGGGTGGGTGTTCTCAGCTGAAGCCCAGGAAATATTCCTGGCATGGTGTTCCAAAACCCTCTCCCCGAGTGCTGCCTGCACAGAGTTGCCCATCAGGAGTGAAACACCTGGGCTGGGAGCCAGGAGCTGCCCTGGTGCCCTGCTCCCTGCAGGATTGCCCCATCTCCCCGTGCTGTGACAGGGATTAAACACCCATAGCAGGAAGGCCAGCCAGGGATCTCTTTTTGCTTCCTTAGCATTTTCCTTTGGAGGATGCAGAACTTGACTTTGGGAATCATTTCAGCTTGAGAGTATCCAGTATTTCCCTGCTCCCTCAAGTGAGCAGTTAAGATCATCCAGAGCTGCCTTTCCTTAAACAAATTCGCTACTGCAATGGAGAATACATGAGCTGCCTGAGATTAATGTCAGGCTTCATAATTTACATATCAAGTGCTTTAATGAATTGTTTTGGGTATCATTGTCCTTACCATGAATAAACTTAAAAGTAATGGATTTGTAATTAATTAAAATTTAATTACGATAGTTTGTCATTTTATTATTTGCAATTATTGCCATAAAGGTAATAAAAATGGCAGGATGTCACAACTGAATACAAATCCCTAATCAGGAGCAATCAACTCGTGCTGTAACCTTGAACAAGGGTGATTTTATTAAAGCTCCAAGCCTGGAGCCCAAGGTGGCACCTTGAAGGTGGAAGGTGCAGCATCCTTGGTCCTGGCTGAGTGTTTGGGGGGTGTCACAGAACCCCATAATCATTCAGGTGGGAAAAGACCTCCAAGGCCATGGTGTCCAAGCTGTGCCCAATCCCCACCTTGTCACCCAGCCCAGAGCACTGAGTGCCACATCCAAGCCTTCCCTGGACACCTGCAGGGGTGGAGAAGAAGCAAAGGAGCTTTCACCCCCCTCCCCTGACCACAATAATTATTTATTGAGCAGTTATCCATCATAATCCTTATCAGCTATCATTTCTTCCAGGTCCTTTGGATGAGTTTTTAATTCCTACCAGGTTTAAACCCCTGCTTTAAATCCAAGTTTCTGCATCATCTTTGAGTATTTGATTTCCAGGCAACTGGGTTTTAATATTGTAAAGGTCATTCTTTACCCACCCCCGGTGTTACCCCTCTTCTCCCTGCAGCAGAAGCCTCTTTTTTATGAAATTTGAAGGATAAAAAGGATAAATTATCTCTGTGTTTGCTGCTGCTGTTCCAGTAATATTTCCAAGACCCTGAACAGGATATGCCTCTTCTCCTCCCTGCTCCAACCATACCCACAACTCCCTGGCATATTTCCTTCGGGCCTAATATCCTAAAAAAACATGTTTGGGAGCAGTTTTCCACCATCCAGTCTCAACCCATCATCCAAAGGCATGAGAACTGCTCCCAGAGCTGCAATTAGGCTGTAATTAAGCAGAGACTTTCCCAGTGAGTGCCCTCAAGGGACTGTACTCATGATGTGGGAGAGGATATCCAGGTTGCCTTGTTAAATCCATCCCTTCTCACTGTCCTTTGCCAACCTTTTCCACAGCCCCTGGTCATGGTTTGCTCTTTGAGGTCCATCCATCGGTTGGGAAGAAGGAATTCAATTTTTAGCTTCTTTTCCTTAAGGAAAGAATACTGGGCTTTGCCTCTCCTCCCTCCATCCCTGAACAGATTGACCAACTCCTTGGAAAGCCCAGACAGGAGGAGAGAGGTCTTGCTGCCTCTCTGTGCCTACAATTCCCATGAAAAACCCCAAATTTGGGGGTGACTTTCACCAGGCTGGGGAAACCAGATGCAGATGGTTTTTGCATATGCAAAATGCAGATCCTGCTCCTCGGGGCTGTCACACTTCCCATGGAAAAACCTCTCTGCTGCTCCTGGTTGGGAGCTCAGCCTCCACCCCATAAATCACAGAATTCACAGAATTCACAGCAGCCTCTGCTCTGCCAGCAGACGGACTGAGGTGGGAAAGCACAGCCCTGGAGGCATCAGCCTCCCTGGGTTATCCTGGGCCACTTGAGGGAACACTCTTTATGGGATGGTAGTCTCCAGGCTCTGGAATTCCCTTCCAGGACAGCTGGAGAGGCCTGAACAGCCTGGATTTTCAAGCTGTGCTGCAACATCTCGAGCTCTCTCACGCCTCAGCCCCTCCACCCCAGGGAGGTTTGCAGACACGCTCGGCTCCGGCTGTGCAAACTTTCAAGTGCTGTAGCATGAGACTCCGATGTGTACACAAACCCCACAGGATCTGGGGCTAAATTGAGGTGAAAAACGAGCCCACCGCAGTCCTGGGGTATTTGCATTTCTCGTAAACACGCTTGCAAAAGCACTTAGCGAATGAATGTTAATTGTTCTGCAGAAATCCCACCCTGTTCAAAGGAGAAGGGGGAAATAAAACCAAAATAAGCCCTAGGTGGATGCTGCCAATTTTCCTTATGGCCTCCCCCCCCAAAATAAAATTCAGGTGATCTCATCCTGCACTGATCAGCAGAGACCAAGTAAGAAAATAAAAAGGAAATTACTTCATCTTAAGTGCCTATTAACTGATGTTAAGTGATTAAAAAAAGCTTAATTTGAGAGCAAAAAATTCATGTGATAAGCCCACAGATGCCAGAACAAGCTGATTGTGGCTGGATCTGTCAAAAGCATGGAACTGCAAGGCTTTCAACCAATTTAAGTGCCTTCAGTCAGATTTGGGAGACAATTAGGCCCCAATTAAACATTTACATAAAAATGGACCTCTGCTTTTGTTGCTTTTCCAGTCAAAGGCTGGCAGGGCATCTCATACATGATACAGGGAGGATTTTACACAGAGTGTAGCAGCCAGGGGTAGCAGAAATAGATAAAACTTGACAAATTAACAGCACACAGCAAAGCAATGGAGAGAGCTTTGAATCTCCTCGCTTGCTGTGAGGGTGCTGAACCCAAGCTTCACCCACAGCTCTGCTCTGGCTCTTGGACTGGTCCCCACCATTGCACCTGGCCTTGGTGGGGTGAAACTCAGCAGAGATGCTGGCTGAGAGGCCAGGAGCAGGGGTGGGTGTGAGAGTTCTCCTCACCCAGGGCCAAAAGCAGAGCGAGCCTCAGGCATCTCCTGGGATTTGGGGATTATCAGGATGATCCAGGAACACTGGCAGCAGCAAAGCCTCAGCCCCAGCACTTGTGCAGTTGTTTCCTCAGAGTGATGTGATTAGGCAGAAGAAAAACAAACTGGAATGGTCCTGGTCAGCCAACGTGTGTGCTTCAGAACAAGGAGCTGCTCTGGGGAGAGCTCAGGCTCCAAGTGCTGAACTCGCTTTGACCTCCTCACTGCACGGACCCGTGGCTCCCAGAGCAGCTGAGGATCCCTCCAGCTCTTCTCTTCTCTTCTCTCCTTGAGCCTTCCTACAAGCTCCCCTTAATTTTTTAAAGCCTTCCTTCGCTTTACAAAAGCCTTTTTCTTGCCCAGCAGCCCCACGTCACATATTCCAAATGTGGGAGGGAAACCTCTTCCTCCTTCCTTCTTCCAGGGCTTTCTGTGCCTGTAACATATTAGTTAATCCATTGTTCAAGCTCTAACCTTGGGGCTCTGGTGACATAAACAGGAACTGGGGTGGTTTGACAGCTCTGCTGCTTTCTTCTCCCTGGATTCAGAGTGTCACAAGTGGCCCTGCCAAAGCCCTGCCCTGTGATCCCACCACGCCGATGGTTCCTGGCGTGGATTGATGGCAGGGATGAGCTTTGGCTTCCTGCTGGGCAGGTGAACATGTGCATCCATGTCTGGCCACCACAGAATCCCAGCCTGGCTTGGAAAGGACCTTAAAATTCATCTCCATGGGCAGGGACACCCTCCACTATCCCAGGTTGCTCCAAGCCCCATGCACAAGCCAGGCACTCTGTGGCATCATCCCAAACATCCTGGAAAATGAAGCCCTTTCTCCTTCCTGACATAAACCCTCTCTTTCAGGCCTTTTTCTTTATATGGAAATACTCATCAAGTTCCCTAAAATACGAGCAAGCAGGAAATTCTTTATATGCCACTAAAATAGAGCCAAAATCCTTGCTAGACTGACAGGAAGGTAAATAAAGATGGACTATGTGAAAACAGTCAAAATGGCTGCAGATCTCACCAAATAACTCACTCTTTTAAAGTAAAACTGATTTCTCTTTCCTAATTCTGCCCTCCATTCTTCCAAGGAAAGCTTTGACAAACTTTGGGGCAGCTCTCATTTCCAAGGAAAGGGCTCATAGACAATCTCCTTATTTTTCTTTTAAAGCAAGTTTTTGTGCTGGTCCATTTCTACAATATTTTTGGTTCATCACCTGTGTTCTTCAGCTTCCAGACAGCAACAGCAGAAAAAGGCCCTGGCCACAAGTAGCTGTGGCTGCCACATCCCTGGAAGTGTCCAAGGCCAGGCTGGATGGGCTTGGAGCAGCCTGGGATAGTGGAAGGTGTCCCTGCCCATGGAACTGGATGGGCTTCAAGGTCCCTGCCAACCTCACACCACCATAATCCCACAAAGACTCTCCTCTTTCCTTCTTTTAGGTCTCCTCTGCCAAAACTAGGTGAGATTTCCCCTTCCTTTCAGCAGGAAAACTGGAAGGTTCCCTGGAGAGCAGAGCGATGACTGATCCATCTGGGTCTGTTCCACCAGGAGCACCAGGGGAGGCACCAAAAGCCTGGAAGAAGGAGAATTACAGAAGCTCCCAGGGGTCCCACCAGGCAGCAGGAGATAAGCAGCCCTGAGAGCATAAATTCTGACAGATGATAAGGCAGAATTTCCCCCCCAAGAGCTGTACATGTGTTCCTAGGATTGACTCCAGAGGCGCCTGTCATCGGGTGTCAAACCAGGAGCAGCAGAAATCACAGGGAATTAATTCCTTGCCTTTGTTCCTCGCAAGCATGTGGCACTTTCTGCCTTGTTCAGATGGAGAGAAGGGTTTCAGAGATTTCAGCAAGATGTGGTTGGGCAGCAGGAGCTGGGATCAGGTCACCTGTGCTCAGCCTCTGCAGGCAGCAGGAGCTCCAGCAGAAACGAGGGCTGCTTTGAGCTCTAGAAATAAAACCAAATAAAAGACAAACCACAGGCACCAAGCGCTGCAGCTTTTGTTGCGACTCTCCCTTCTGGATAAACAGGAAACCACGGCCACATTGTAGGGAGCTGCCTCTATGATGGCAAATGCTGATAGCAATCAGGGCATATTGACATCCTCTGTTTATGCACTGCTTTGTTAACACTGTTTATCCTTGGCCACGTCCATGGAACAATTCCCAACCTCTGCCACGGCTCCTTTGTCCCCCTCTAAGTGTGCCACTGCTAATCCTGTGCCTCGAACCATCACCAGCAGCTCTTGCTGGCTCAGACCTAAGGGCTGTGCACTTTTGGGGGGCAAACAGACTTCCCTCCCCTTCCAGAAGGATTTCCACTGAGGATCTTGCTGTTAGTTTTGGCCTGCAGGCAGGAATTCCTTGGGACAAACCGCCAGCCTAACTGGGCATGGCACAGCCAAGAGCAGCCTACACTTGGCTGTTGTGTATCTCTGCTTGCAGGTTTGATCCAAGCCTGAATTCATCCCACTGGAATGAGGAGTTTTACAGGCAATACCAGTCCCAGTGTCTCTGATGCTCCAATGTGTACCCTACCACAAAGCTGATTCATTCCCAGTGCTCTGCATTTTGCAGTCCATCTGCTCCTGAAGGCTTCCCTCCCCACCCCAGGAATGCTGGAAACACCAAGGTGGCAGTTCCCAGCCTGGGCTCTGGGACATCAGAAATAGATGACACGCAAAGACCTCAAATTCCTGCCTGTTTGAGGGATTTCTTCACCCAGCTGAGTCCCCAGCAGGTCACAGAGCTTCTTCTTTCACATACCCTTGGCCCTAGAGGAGGGAGGAGACTGCAAAAGCCAAAATGTTTGAGCTGAAAGTGATTTTGGGTGTAAACACTGAATATTCCACTCCGTTTTCACCAGGTAAGGAGCTCCTCCTCCACAGCTTGAGGGTGGTAGGAGGAGGAAGAAGAAGATGAAGGCTGAAGGATATTTTGCCAGGCAATGACCTGCTAAAATCACTGAGCCAGGTCAGTGGGGATATGCAGGGCTTTTTCCAGGGGAGTTAATATTAATTAATTAATATTAATTAATATTTCCAGCCTGCCCTGGAAGGTCTCTGTCCTCTCCATGCTTTCAATTGTGCTTCCTGGTACCTGTTCTGCCTGCCAGATAATCAGGATATTTTTATTAAAAATATATCAGGATAAATTAGGATATTTTTATTTCAATTAGGATATATATAATTAGGATATTTTTGTTTAAAAATATTAGGATAAATTAGGATATTTTTATTTCAAAATGGATATATATAATTAGGATCTTTTTATTTAAAATATATCAGGATAAATTAGGAAACAAATAAATTTTTACTTCAATGTGGAGATATATAATTGGGATTATATAATTAGGATATTTTTATTTAAAAATATATTAGGATAAATTAGGAAACAAATAATTTTTTATTTCAATATGGATATATATAATTGGGATTATATAATTAGGATATTTTTATTTTACAAATATTAGGAGAAATTAGGATATTTTTATTTCAATTAGGATATATATAATTAGGATAATTTTATGTAAAATATCAGGATAAATTAGGATATTTTTATTTCAATATGGATATATATCATTAGGATATTTTTATTTAAAATGTATTAGGATAAATTAGGATTTTTTAAAATTTAAATTAGGATAATTTTTACCCTAAGAATTAATGAAAAAAAAAACCACCTCAGTACAACTCCAAGCTGACAGAGTTTGGGGCAGGGTCCCTGCAGCTCCCATGGGAAACCACATTCAGTTAAAAACCTTGCAGCTGCTGGGAGTAGCCAGATGTTCTTTCTCCCCAATTTCCTCAGCCCTCTGCTCCTTCCCTCCTTCCCTATGGGGAAAACTGTGCCTGGAGCCCCAGCCACAAAAATTACAGGGTTAAAGTTAGGGGGTGGGCTTGGGTTTGTGCTCCTTCAAGGCCCTGCAGAGCCCCAGGTCTGGATATTCCCAGTTAACATCCCAGGTTTTGGTCCTAAATGGTTCATCCCAGGTGGACCAGAGTGGACTGGGAAGCTGAGCTCAGCAGAGGGAGGTCAGGAAGGGCCATGCCTCCACTTCTGGGGCAGGACTCCATCCTGTCCTCATTTTGCCTGTGGGATCCAAAAGGAATTTTTTCCTATTTCTCTGCCAGGCAGAGGGAAAAAAAAACCCACTCAGTACTTTGTTGTTGTTTATAGTGGATGGGATAAAAGCTTTCAATATTTGTTATATTTAGATGTCTTTCAGCCCCAGAGTCAGGGAAACATCACACACGATCCTTGCTCTGTTTACCCTTCACTCCATTCCCTGGCTTTTATTGTTCTTCCACAGTTTATTCCTCTCCCAATTTAGGTCACATTTCCCAAGGACCACAGCACAAGCCCGGATTTCCCAGGGAAACCAGCACCTCTTGGTAGTGGCCGCTGGTTTTGTGGCTCCCAAATCACCTCAGCCCTGCCTAAATTAAAGTGCATCCTCACAGAAATTCTATTGGCAGGCAGAGATGAAGAAAACCCTGGATCCCAGCCCAAATGACCCTTTAAAGTGGATAATTCACCCCAAGATAAAGGCATTTATCCACCTGAGGGTGGTGCTTGCTCCAGGATCCCCCACCTGACCCTGCCCTCCCCAGAAAGGGGCTCCCAAGGCAGGGAGGCAGCAGGGCTGGGGCCAAGGTGTGGCACCTCCCCATCTTCTCCACAGACCAAGGAATTTCTGCTCCTCTTCCCCCCACCACGTTCCTTAGGGAAGGAAGGAGGGAGGAATGCTGCTTCTCCCTGCCATGAAAGGCTCAGGAGAAAACCCCAAGCTGTGAGAGACTCTCCTAAAGCCTTGCTCAAAGGTGAACATGTGATAAATCCATTTACAGACAGCATGAGTGGCAGAGAAGTTTACAGCCAGGGCCCATTTTCCAGTAAATCATCCCCTTCCATCTAGCTGCAATTAATGAATTTGTTAATTTTTAGAACTCTGTTCCCACTACCATTCTCCACACACCCATTTTGGTGTGCTCTGCCTTCACCCTCTGTCTCAGGCAGGATGGGGGCCCTGGTACCCCATCTCTGCTGTGCCCTGGCTGATGGAAAAACAACAAAACAAAAAAGCTTCTGGCTTGGAGCTGCTCCAATTTATCCCACATTAATCTCTCCAACAGGGAATCCTTTCCCTAACACCCACCCTGGTGGCTGGGGAGGCACAGAGAGTTATCTCCTCCTTGCAGTAATGCAATGTGCCATTTTTTGCGTGTTTTTTTCACCTCCAACATGAAGGCAAACATCAGAGGAGGAGTTTATTTATTCATTTTTCATTTATTTATTCATTTTTCCAGCTCTGGTCCAGAACCCATCATTTCCTTCAGCTCCAGGCCCTGCACACAGATGCTGGCAGGGCTCCTGGGTGTGTTTAATTCCAAGAGCAGGGATGATCTGCCTGGCTCAAGGCTGAGCTTGTGCAGAGCTGCCGGATGCAAAAGGCACTTGAAGTGCAGCTAAGCCTGACCTATCCCTTCTGGCCAGGAGAAAGCCAGGAACAGATGTTTAGGGCTGGGGTTTGTCTCCCAAAAATATCTCTGACGTTTCATCTGCATCCCGCTGCTGTTGTGTACAGTGGGAGGAGGAGAACGTGGTTGGGATGCAGGAGGGGAAGGAGGAATCCAGCAGCTTTCTCCCTCTTTTTAGGGATGGTTCAAGGGAGTTTTGAGTTTGTGAACTCAACACATTGAGGGTGAGCCCTCAAACACATTCACTGTGGTCTCCTTTGCTCCCTTCCACTCTTAAAGCAGTGCTACCACAGCCTCAATATCTATTTACATCTCCTTTTACCCCAAATTGTATCACTGGGTAAAACAAGCACAGGAGTTTCCAAACACAAAAACCCTTCTGCAAGCCTTGTGTCTGACTGTTCACCCAAAGCTCTTGCTGGGTTGGGGTTTCCTTTTCCCCCTTCAAGCTTTGCACAGGGTCATTTCCACCAGGGTTTTTGCTGCTTCTCACACCTGAAGGAGTCTCTGCTACAGAGAAGGTGGGAAATTGTAAGATCTCACTCATTGCAGTTGTGAGGAACCCACCCCTAAGATATAATATAAAATATTATATTAATATTATATATTATTATAATATATTATAATATATATATTGATTCTAATATATGATATATTAGCATAATAATATATTAATATATTACTATAATATATCAATATAATATATTAATAATGATTAATCATATTAAAATAATATATCATTATAATATATTAGAGTATTATTATATATTAGAATATATTATACCATTATAATATTATAATAGGTCTTATAATATTATATTAATAATGTAAAAATATTGAAGTACATGGCTGATTTTCCATCTTTCTGACCCAGAAGAGAGAAGTGGCTCCAGAACGAAGCCAGAGTATTTCATCAGAAGACAAATGATGCGCAGGAAATCTCTGAGGCAACCAAATATTTGCAGTGCCCATGAAGCTCTTCCCTCCAAATATTTCCCCTCTAAAATACTTGAAGCTATCAGACTTTTTCCCCAATTTTTCTCTGTGTAGGCAGCCCAAAAGGAACAGAGCCATGATAGTGTTTCCCTTGTGCCAAATGCACAGGAGAATATGGGAGGCAATAACAGAAAATCACATTTCTGCCCCAAACCTTTTCCCCAAGGACAGGGGAGTCTCACAGTCCTGGCTGGCTTTTTCAATTTTATTTATTTATTTATTTATTTATTTTAATGGAAACAATCCATTGCCAGTAGGATTCCAGGGTGGGATAGAGCCTGGCTGCACCTTTCCACCAGTGCAAAGTGTCTGGTGAGGTGCTGGGAGCTTGGCCACCCTGCTCCCTCACACAGGGAGCTCCTTTCCACCAGGTGAATCCATCAGGGTCATTTTCCCAAGCCCTGCAAAAAGCCAGGTACCTTTCTCCCCTTCTGATCAGGAAAACAACCCCATCAGAGCAGGGAGTGACCAGCAGCCACCTCTGGCTCAGTTCTAAGGGGCTACAGATTGCCCAGGGGGGTACAGATGTGCTTTAACCATAAAAACCATTTTCCACCAAACCCCCACAACCACAGACACCAGCCCCTCCTGGGGGAGGCTGTAGCTGAGATGTTTCCTGTCCTCCCCAGGCTGGGAGCTGCTTTTTGGGATGGCTGGGCTCCAGAGAGGGCTGGTGTGCCAGCCTTTCCGTGCCATGCATCCACATGGAGCTGAGCCACCAGGGCTGGAGCCAAAGGGAGCCTGGAGCTGCAGCCAAGTGCCAGATGAGCCTGCCAGCTCAGCCTGCTGCTCCCTGAGCTGCTTTTGTCAGCCTGATGTGCAGCAGGAAGGGGGAACAGGCAAGTGCAGGCAGCTGCTGGCACCTTCCAGGCTCCTCTGAGGCTCAGGAGCTGGCTGAGAGTGTTTGAACCTCAGCAGCCAAGAGAGAGAGAGCAAACAGGGCTGGTTTTCATCCCAGGATGGAAGAGATGGACAGATGTTTACTGCACTCTCCTGGCTCCAGCCCTGAGCATGGCCTCAGGCTGGCAGATGCCAGGCTGGCATTTCCCTCGGCCCTCCCAAAGGCACAGCATCTCCCACCCAGCCAAAATGCCCCAAATGCACCCAGGGTCTGCCTTCTCAGCCCACCCCAGCCCTGGGAGCAGAGGAGCCACCCCAAAATGCCTGGATCTAAAGCAGCTATGCCAGGAATGCTCCAGTGGGCTCCCAGCCAAAGCGTGAGCTCCTCCAGCAGTGCCATGATAGGTGATCCACCCTCGGGGGGGGTTGCTCCTTTTCTGCCATTTCTGCTTTTCCTGCTGGTTTTGCCCCAGTTCTGCACCTTGGCAGTTTCAGTGTGCTCACCCTGTCTGTGCAGCTCCCACAGGGATGTGATGGGTGGGTGTTCCCATGAGCCAAGGGAGAATAAAGCAGAGCTGAAGAGCTGCGTGAAGGGGAGGGCATGCAGAGCAGAGAGCAAGGACAAGCCAAGCCCTCCCAAACTCCTTGCTGTGACTATTGGCGTGTCAGCACCCTCATGCTGACCGAAGATCTCCCACTCAAAGCTCCCCTCCTCCAAAAAACGCTGGATTTCACAGCAAATCCTCCTGCCAGCATGTGTTTATCCAACACCGAGGGCTGATGGCATTTCACAAGCCCCTCCCTTTCCCTGACGTTCCTTTCTGCTGCTCTGCCAAGCCAAACAAACCTGCTACCCCCAGCCAGTGCCATCCCTCATCTTCCTCATCTTCCTCATCCTCCCCTCCCCTCTCCCCAGCCACAGCCACCTCCATCCCTCCAAGGCATCAAAGCACAAATAATCCAGCCCCTGCCCCTCGGACTGGTTTTAATCAAAGGATTTGCTGGGGTTTCCAGCACGTGAGGCAGCTCATTAACAACTTCACACCTCTGCGAAAGAAAGAGATGTTATCCGTGCTGGGATCTGGAACAAGTTTTATTTTGGTGGGGAACAAAACAACAACAAGATTATACATAAAATAAAATGAGCTTTGCTGGTCTGAAAGGGCTTAGAGATTTGCAGGAGTGTATTTGTCAGAGAGGAGATTAGAGCCTAATGAAATTTGTCTTTGTGCCTGTGTCTGTTTCTCTCTTTTTTTTTTTTTTGGGGGGGGGGGGACTTTGTAAAAGCCAGGCTTATTAAAATGCAGGGAGAACCCCACACAAAAGACACTCCTGAGGGTCCAAAGGCTGCCTTATTAATGCAGAAGTGTTTGGGTTTTTTTTTTGTACAGGACATGACAGTTTGGGGAGGTTTGGGGGCATTGTTTGGTGAGAAGAAAGCAAGCCTCACTGATCATTTTCTTCTCCACTTTTAATCAGAGCAGCTGAAGCAAGCAGGTGCTGTGATTCAGAGCCCATGGGAAGGGGGCAGGGAGACATCACAGGGGAAAACTCATCTGCGTGAGGGATTTTTAGGATTTTTTTGCTTCTTAAATTGCAGCATAGGGTTGCTGGCTCTTCTGGGAAGGTTGGGAGGAGCTGCTGGAGAAGCATCACAGGGCAGCCAGCAGAAGTCAAAGCCTGCTTCAGCTGCAATACCCAGCAATTTTAATCAAAGCATCCATTTCCCACACATCTCCCAGGGAATGGGCACAGCCCCAGGCTGCCAGAGCCCAAGGAGAATTTGGATAACACTGCCAGGGATGCACAGGGTGGGATTGTTGGGGTGTCTGTGCAGGGCCAGGAGCTGGGCTTTGATCCTTGTGGGTCCCCTGAGCCCAGGATATTCCATGTTTTACCTCCTCCTGTGATCCCTGAGGATGCCAAGCTGCTGGCAAGGGGCTGTGGCATTGATGCTGGGGTGCAGCACAGCTCTGGGCTCTCCCACTGATCCCAAAACACAGCAGCCAGCACACCTGGGGCCTGGGATCAGCACAGCTGCACAGGGATGGCTCAGCTCAGCTGGGGCTGACACCTGGGGGATGTGCAGGATGGATGTGATTCACACATCCATCAAGGACAGAGTGGCAGTGACAGCAGCCCAATCACACTGGCACAGGACTGGGAAAAGAGGAGAGCTAAACACCCGCCCCTGGCCTCCTTGAGTGCCTTGGTTCCCCTCCAAGGCAAAGTTTGCACTGCTGGCAAAGCAAACTGAGCAGTGAGCTGGGCAAGGGGTTGTGCAAGAGGTGTGAAAACCTCCACGAGGCACTTCTGGCACTCCCCAGGGCTCTCAGCCCACAGGGGAAAGCCCTCCAGGTTGGGAAACCTGCCCAAGGCTGCTGCCAAAAAGTGTTTTTGGGGTGGAACTTGTTTGCTGTTTGCTCAGGAGCAGCTTCCACGAGCACCTTTGACACTGACAGCAGGGCTGGGTGCCCCCAGCTGGATTTTCCTCCTGCACGTTTCCACCTGCCACGCTATGAAAATGATGAGAAAAATGCCTCATGTGTTGTTTTCTGGGATTCTTCCTTCTGAGGGGACGTGGGAACTGGTGCCACAAGTGCCTGAGCCTCGAGGGGAGGGTGCAGAGGGAGGACACAAGTGCAGGATGGAGCAGAGAGCCCTGGGAACAAGCCAGGGAAAAGCATCCTGGAGAGGCAGGGCTGCAAATTCCCCTGGCACCCATTCTTCTCTTTCTGCTCCATCTGAGCTGATTGCATCAAAACCCAGGTCTGATAAAACACCATCAGCTGCCCCTGTTATTAAATAATTCATATGGATTATTTAATTCATGGCTCTATGAGATATCTGATGGCCTCACAACATCTGATATCCTCACAACAAGGAATGACAATAAAATTCCCTGTAAACCTTTTATGGAACATCACCCAGCTTCTTCTGCAGAGCCCCCAGACAGTTACAGCACACACTCAGCAACACCAGCTGGTTGAGATATGACAAATTTGTGGGTTATAATCACTTATATCCCACTTTTATCTCCAGTCAGACCTCTGCCAACATCGCCACATACAGAGAAACAACAAAAAACGACATTCCCTGACAGGTCATGTATAGAAAATGCTTTGACAGGTCAAAATTTATATGATAACAGCATAAAAAAATTGCTGGGATAGTTTATCCCTGTTGTGGACTAAAGGAGGGACAGACCCATGACCAGCAGCAAACAGGACAGGAGAAGGAGCTCCAGTTCTAAGGAACATCTTTGACCTGTTTTCCTGCAGATAAAAGGAGGATCAGCTGCCTGGAAAAAGCCAAGTGACATCCTGGGAGGATGTTCCCAACCCCAAAGCACACACAGGGCTCTGGGGCTGTGCTGAAAGGTCAAGGAAAAGATTGGGGTTTTAAAAATGCTGCGTAATTTTCATGTGATTCATCTGCTTTTTTGGAGGTCACCATCCCTGGGTTCTGTGAGCACAGCACATGGACGGTCTGTGGGAGGGTTAATGGGGTCTCACAGGGCTCTGGATAAATCCATGAGGGACAGGAATAGTGTGGATGGCCCAGGGAACACAGGCACTGCTTAATCCCTCTCTCACAGATGAAGGCTACAGATGGGAACATTGAATATCAGCCAGCTGAAAATGGATAGATATTTATATATGTATATGAGAGAAATCTATCCAAATATACACTCACAGATCCATGGAACCCATGGCCACAACAAAGCTGATTTTAAGATTTCATCCACTTCCAAAGAATCACAGCTGGAAGAGCCCCACAAGGATGATGCAGTCCAAAGAAGAAAGAGCAAATGGATATTTATGTAGGAGTTTAGTCATCCCACTCAGAGGTTTTTTCCACACTTCAGGGAGCACATCAAGCTCCATCCATCCATCCATCCATCCATCCATCCATCCATCCATCCATCCATCCATCCGTCCGTCCGTCCGTCCGTCCGTCCGTCCGTCCATCCATCCATCCATCCATCCATCCATCCATCCATCCATCCATCCATCCAAAAGCAGGAAGGGTTTGGGGAGGTTTGGCCATTATTTCCACCTTCTCCTCGAGCCTGTCAGGAGGTGGCTGTGGGAAGGCAGACCCACAAACCCTGGTGGCCCCATCCCAGGTGCATTTCTGGGATGCTTTCAGAAGCCCATCCCTGGCTCTGATGGCCACATTCCCCAGCCCCTCAGCCCACCAGATGGTGCTCTCAGTATTTGTTAATACCGACCTAATTTGGGCCTTTTCCTGCCACTGAGAGACTCCAGCACTGGGTTGGGCGTAGGGAAAAACACCACCAAGGCCTAGTAAAGTCCTGATTGTGGTACCAGGGGTTCAGTCAAAGCGGTGGGAGAGGTTGGAGAAGTCAAGGCAGTGGGGAACATGAATTCAACACTCAGGACATAATTCCGTGCACCTTTGGAAAACCTCTGGCATTTTGTGTCCTGAGGGCCTCCTCCACAGGGCCTTCACTTCTTGGAGTCTTTCACACACACCCCATTAACCCTCCCACGAGAGCTGGCTGGGACATTGGTGGGCTTTGGTGTTTCTGCTTGCTAGAGGTACAAAATGTGCCTAAATTTACAGGGAAATGTTGGGATATCATGGAAGGGTCAGGCAGGGATCTCCACCACCCCACAAACCCAGTGTGCGCCGACATCCTCCAGCTGAGAGCTCTGATGAACTCCAAAGTCCCTCTCAGCCTTTATTTCTCCCCAGTTTTCTCTGAGAGGAGTTTCCTGCTGTTCCCATGCCCTTTGCAGACTCTGATATCCATAATTATAGCAGGCCAGAAAATCTGGGCTAATTGCGGTGCTGATCCTGAGGTTGTTTCTCCGGCCCAGCAGGACGACCTGCTCTCCTTTCATGTCCCCAGCTTAACAAGGCTCCCTTTAATTTCTCCTTAATAAAACCTGGGGCAAAGGGGAACATTTAATGCGCAGCTAAATAAAAAACAGAGAGTGTACCACACTGGCCGACTTCCTAAAACCCAAGTGCCTGTTCTGCAGCTATCCACAGGACCTCAGCAGCCAAATAAAACCTCCAGCATGGGAGCCTGAAGGCTGAGAGAACCAGCAGCTCACTCTGAGGCTTTTGTTTTGTTGGTTTTTCCCCCCCAATAATGTGTTTTTATCACTGGGAAGCCGGAAAAGGGGGAGCATGAAAAGTTCCCTGCATGGGTGCACGGGAGCGTTCCTGCACATAATGAGTTTTGCTGCCTCTGAGCAGAGCACTGTGAATAACAGCCCATAAAGTGGCTTTACCACCCCAATTGCCAGCCTCTGAAGCTTACTAAAAGCCTGCTCAAGCACAGGCAGAGCTGCCTTGCTGGCTGGAAATCACCATTTTCTTCGGGGTTGAAATGGGAGAAAATCAGTGAACAAAGCCAACTTCCTTTTGGCCAGAAGAGTTTTGCCAAAATCGCTTAAATTTGTGTGATGACGCCATGTCTGCTCCACCCCGAGCTGTCCCACCAGCTCATTGAGTAATGATATGATTTCTTATAAAGCAGCTCCACACTGGGCAGGGTTAATCCAGCTCTGGGATGTGTTTTTCAAGCGTCATGCCTGGAAAACCCTCTGGGGCTCAGGGCCACCACTGTGTCCCAAGAGCTGAACAAATGGGATGATCCCCTTGGAGAGGGGCTGATGGATAAAGAGCCCCCACCCTCCTTGCTCCCCACTGCTCAGAAGATCCATGGGTTGATTATGTCTAATGGGATAAAATCCATCTTTCCTTGTCTTTTAGGATGTGGAGTCGTGCAGGAGCATCCCCAACAGCCTTAACAGGAGAAACCCTGTGATTATTTCACTTTTCCAACCCAAAAAGGGCCCGGGAAAGTGGGCAATGCTCTGGGAAAGAGAAAAAAGCCCCTGGAACATTCACTGCTCTGGTTGCAGAGCCCTGTTTTGCTGCCCATCTATGGGGTATGGAGAGCATCAATTCCCACCCTACCTTCCCTCATCCCACCCGAGCTGCCGTCACTCTTCCCGGCACAAGGAGACACCTCCATCAAACCTCCACCAAGGGAAAAATGTGCTTTTTCTGCTTAGCCTGGACCAGAATCTCTCCTCTTTCACCCCAGAATGGTTTGGGTTAGAGGAACGTTAAAGCTCATCCTATCCCACCCCTGCCATGGCAGGGACATCTCCCACTGTCCCAGGCTGCTCCAAGCCCCAATGTCCAACCTGGTCTGGAACACTTCCAGGGATCCAGGGGCAGCCACAGCTGCTCTGGGCACCCTGTGCCAGGGCTTCAACCCCTCTCAGGGAAGAATTTCTTCCAAACATCCCATCTAAACCCACCCTGAGATGTACCATTTCTCCTTTTGGAGAAGCCAGCTCCATCTCCCACACATGCTTTTCCATTTACAGCCAAAAAAAAAAAGAGGCAAAAAAAGCTGAATTTCCATTGTTTGCTTAGCCCTTTGATTTCTCTCCATTTCCCTTGCCTTTGTCTGTGTGGGAATGTGCATTTGTAATATATTTTAATGTTTTCTTCAGTCCCTTTTGGACCACCATGGGCTGGGAAGCCGGGATGGGAGATGCGGAGAGACAGCCCCGCGCAAACCCAGCCTCATCCCTTTGAACTCCTCGGGGCTTCCACAGCAGCCAGAAGTAATTAGGGGAGCCAAAGGGATTGAAAGAGCCCTGCTGGCTCCCTGTCAGCCCTTCCTGCTGCCTTGGAATGAGGCTGGGCTGAGCCAGAGCTGAGAACTCTTGGAATTCCGGCCCCGAACGTCGTGAGGCAGCTCTGCCTCCACCTCACACCACACCAGCACCAAGGCCACACTGCTGTCCCTTCATGCTGGGTGGCTTTAAGCTCTGATTTCCTTCTCAGACCAACAATATTCTTGGAACACCTGTTTTAGTGGAAGGTGTCCCTGCCCATGGATTGAGAAGGTCTCCAAGGTCCCTTCCAACCCAGACCTCTCTGTTATGGATTCTCTGAAGATCAACCAGCAAGAATCACCATCAGATTTTTGTGCAGCTCCAAGATTTCCAGGGAAAATCAGTGCTGGATCATCAAAATGCTTCTTCTCAGCTCACTAAACCTCTCAATCTGTTGAGTGCTCCCTCTGCCATGGGGTGCTGAGCCTGCTCTTCCCTCTGGCTCCTCCATCTGAGTTGGGAATTCTGGCTGCCTTTTCCTCCCCTCTCTGTGAAGCAAAGAGGGAAAAGTTCATGGCCCATTTCTTAATGAGCCTATGCCTTCCCCATTAATGGGTGCACCCCACAGTCAGAGGTGTCCCCTTCCCAAAGACACCACACCTGGAAAATCCTTTCTCCACTGCTGAGCTGAGGTCCATAGGGTGGCTGGAAGACATTATTTGAGGGTGGACTAGATGACTTTAAAGTTCCTTCAAACCCAGACCATCACTTTGAGGCTATTTTGGAAGAAAAGATGGAAGGGATTTTAAATTCCTCCCTCCTCCTTCCTCCCCCTTGATCTCTTAGCAAAATCACTCTTTTCCATGGGCTGTGGACATCTCCAAAGTCCAAAGGGACCTCAGGAGGTCTCTAATCCCCCCTCCTGCTCAAAGCAGGGCCAGACTCAGAGCTGGAGCCCAAATTTTGGATGTCCATAAGAGCTCTGTGTTATAATGCTGGGCACAGGTGTGAGAGCAGGCTGTGCTTGAGGCAAACCACAGAAAATTCCCATTCATCCCAATTAATTTGACTTTGTGGGAGAATTGTGATTTTGAAGGAGTTGGATAGCAAAATCTCTAAGTTCAGACCCAAAAGCTTTGTTTCTTCTTTTTCCTCTTGGTTATTCCACCCTTTCCTTCCATTCTGGATGCCCATGATTTGTATCAAATTTACCTGGTTTTTACACTAAATTTTCCACTTCAGTCAGGTCACTGACTCCATTTCAGAAAGACTTCCACTCAGTGAAAAAAAGTTGGACCTTTCTCCCTCATCTGGAACAAAAGCAAAGAAAAATCCATGAGGACATTTCATTCCATGAGACAGGAATTCCACTTTCTGGACAGCTTTGGTTGCTGTCAAGAAGAATGGGAGGCTGGCTTAGACAGCTCAGGGAAGCTTTGGAAGCTCATCCAAAGGCTCCAAGCTGGCAGAGCATCCCCAAATCCTCTGCCAGCATCTTGAGGATGGGCTCTTTCAGGGTCCCCTCAAAGAACTGAATATGCAGTTCCCAAAATGCCTGAGGTCTCTAATTCTCCTAGGCTCCTTTTGAAGAATCCCAGCCTTTCTTTTTTTTTTTTTCTTCCCTCTTGTTTTTCATTCTGCTTCAGATAACCAGAGTGGGCCCCTTGCTCATTGTTCTCTGTGTCACCTCCCACCAAGAAAAGCGAAGGAGAGGGGAGGGAAAAAGCCACATGAAGATATTAAAACAAGCAACTGGAATGTCTACAGACTGGTGGGAGAGTTTATTCCTAATTCACATATCCCTGTTTGCTGCTGGAAGCAGCTCTTTAGCTATTTATGGCATTCTGAGCAAGCAGCCACTCCTGGTTCCTGCTCAGCCTCAGCTGGAGGGTTGGCCCATGTGGCTCCTGCTGTACTTCAGTGGGGTGGGGGGGGAAAAAACCCCTAAAAGAGAGTGCACAGAAGTGAGCAGAACTTTTGGGATGGGCCCATCTGGTCCCCATGTGGAAGCCCAGCCTAGGGGAAAGGCTGCTGGCAGGGAAAAGCTGCATGCTGTGGTCCTAGACAAGCTCCTTTCACTGATATATTGAGGATCTATAGACACATCCATTATATGTGTGTGTGTAAATACACACAGAGATTCATGCTGGGCCAGAGGGAGCTCCCAGTGTTTGCTTTTCTGAAGCTTGCAGACCCCTGGGCAGCGCTGATTTATTGCAGAGCAGGGATGCTCTGCCCTGTGTGCTGCTGCAGAGCAGAGGGAGCTCCAAACCCCCCTGAGCTTGTCAGAAAAGGTCCTGAAAGCAGAATCAGAATGGCCTGAGTTGGAAATTACCTCAAAACACATCCCATCCCACCCCCTGACACAGGCAGGGACACTTTCCACCGTCCCAGGCTGCTCCAAGCCCCATCCAGCCTGGCCTTGGGCACTGCCAGGGATCCAGGGGCAGCCACAGCTTCCCCACCCTCACAGGGAGGAATTTCTTCCCAGAATCCCACCTAGTCTTTCTCTGTGCCAGTGGGAAGCCATTGCCCCTTTTCCTGTCACTCCATCCTCTGTAAATAGTCTCTCTCCATGTTCCTTGTGGCTTTCCCTCGTTGGAAAACCCCAGAGCATTCTCTTCTCTTCTCTTCTCTTCTCTTCTCTTCTCTTCTCTTCTCTTCTCTTCTCTTCTCTTCTCTTCTCTTCTCTTCTCTTCTCTTCTCTTCTCTTCTCTTCTCTTCTCTTCTCTTCTCTTCTCTTCTCTTCTCTTCTCTTCCCTTCCCTTCCCTTCCCTTCCCTTCCCTTCCCTTCCCTTCCCTTCCCTTCCCTTCCCTTCCCTTCCCTTCCCTTCCCGATGTGAAGTGATGGTGAAAGGAATATTTGTGTGAAGTTTCTTTTCCTTATTCCTCAATTTTCTAACCTTGCACAGAGAGCACACATCCTGGTGAAGGGCAGGACAAACTATTTACCATCCAGGCAGATGCATCAGGCTGTTCCCTGGCACCCAAAATCTAGACCTGCCTGTATCCTCTGGCCAGCAAAGTCTGTCCTGCCCTGCTCCCGTGGAAAGGAGATGCTTGGAGGTGTCTCCCCTTGATTCCAAACTCACCAACAGCCTTTGGGCACCTCCAGAGCTCCCATTGCCCCATTTCCCAGGACAAATGAAGCTTTAGGGATGTTACAGCTGATCAAACTGTGCCTGCAGGCACTCACGTGGGAAAGAGGCTGAGCTGAGAGCAGAGCAAGGGCTGGCAGCTGGAAAATAGTGGGGAAAAAAATTTAAAATTGAGGAATTTGTGGAAAATATGACAAAATATTACCCAGTTCCTTCCACAGCCTGTGCCCAGCCCTGGCCCTCTTGTTTCAATGAAGAATTTGAGGGGCTGGAGCGTGTCCAGGGCAGGGAATGGAGCCCCAGGAGGGGCTGAGGGAGTTGGGCAGGGGCTCAGCCTGGAGCAAAGGAGGCTCAGGGGGCCCTTGTGGCTCTACACAGCTCCTGCCAGGAGGGCACAGCCGGGGGGTCGGGCTGTGCTCCAGGGAACAGGGACAGGAGCAGAGGGAACGGCCTCAGGCTGGGCCAGGGCAGGCTTGGATTGGAGATTGGGGAAAAGTTCATCATGGAAAAGGTGGTCAGGCCTTATAAGGGGCTGCCCAGGCAGTGGTGGAGTCCCCATTCCCAGAGGGATTTAAAAGCCACATGGGTAAGAAGACACTGTGGCAGTGCTGGGGGAATTATTGGACTTGATGGTCTGTCTCAGAGGGCTTTTCCCACCTAAATAATTCTGTGATTTATGTAGATTTAAATTATTTAAATAGGTTTTTAGTGATTTAAACCCTTTTCCCTCTGCTTTTTCTAAGTCCCTGAAAATGATCCCTCAATAAGGCTGTGATAAATACCAAGGAGTCTCAAATATGTGCATTGGAAGCTGCCATTTTTAGAAACAAGCAGGAAAAAAATCCCACTAGAAGCTCAAATCCTCTATTTTCCTCTAGCCAGCGCCAGAATGGTTTTCAACATTCCCTTAAAGTTTTACAAGTCAAATAATCCTAGTCTAAAACACCATATTTCCTCAGCACCTACTGATACTGAACATGCTGTTTAAGTAGTGAGCAACACAGAATCATTAGGGCTGGAAAAGACCTCTAAGAATATCAATTCCATGTATGATTTCCTGCTGGCTTTTTGCAGGGGCAAGAGAATGGTTCCAGAAGGGCATTAAAGGGAACATTTCCCGAGCATTTGGGAGGTTTTATGCTGCAAAACACCCAGTAAATGACAAAGATAACCTGTTGTTAAGAAGTTCCATAAGAATTACATTTTCTTTTCCTTAGATCAGGCCATAACTCTTGAAACAGAGAGAAATTTATTTGGCTGAAAATGAAAATAAGGACCAGGGTCTGACTAAAAGGTTCTTAGGCTGAGCTCTCATGGAATCCTTTGGGTTGGGAGGGAGCCCAAAGCTCATCTCATTCCACCCCCTGCCATGGGCAGGGCACATTCCACTATCCCAGGTTGCTCCAAGCCCTGTCCAGCCTGGCCTTGGGCACTGCCAGGGATCCAGGGCTTTGTTCATAAGCAAATTTCTTTGTATTTTCAAAGAAAATGCAAATTTTCCCACTTTTTTTTTTCCCTAATGGGAAATTTGACCCAGCCAAAAGCAGAAGCAGTTGGATTATGCAGAAAGAACATAAAACTTGAAAAAAATATCAGGTTTCCAACCCCCTGCTCTGTGCTGCACACAAATCTGGGAATCAGAAGTTTGCAAGACAGAGAAACTCCTGGGGATCATCCAAAATAAAATCCATTTTCCCATTACAAGTGGGCTGAAAATAGAGCTGCAAATCCAACCCTTTGGAGAGCTGGGCTGCAGTTGGGATGAGACTCCCCAGATCTGGATCTGTGGCTGACCGTTTTGATGTGGGAACCCAGACCAGACCCCTTTCATAACGCTGCTTCAGATGTGGCTGGGAAAGTGCTGCAAGTGACAGATTTCCCAGTGTTTCCCTGCTTCCAAAATGGCTCCTTGTCCTGCTTGGAGCCAAGGATCACGAGTCCCACTGGCAGAATCTGTCAGCATCAAGTCTAGGAGCATTTTCCAACACAGCCACAAAGATTTCTGAAACCCCATTCCCAACCAAACTACACCATGGCAGTCTTCCATAACTTTTTTGGGGAGCGCTTGAAGCATAAAGCTTTGCATCCTCTTGGAAAATCTGGTTTTGGGGGAGTTTCCTGCATTTCCTGCTTGGTTCCCCTGCCAGTAACTCTGTTAACGTCCCAGGCTGGTTTGAAAGATGCAAAATATTCCCATTTGCAAATGGAGCAAGTTTTAATTACTCCCAGAATTTGGCCTGGAAGAGCCAAACTCAAAGAGATTTAGAGAAAACATTGGGAAGAAATGTTGAGGGTGCTGAGGCCCTGGCACAGGGTGCCCAGAGCAGCTGTGGCTGCCCCTGGCAGTGCCCAAGGCCAGGTTGGATGGGGATTGGAGCAACCTGGGACAGTGGAAGGTGTCCCTGCCCATGACAGGGGGTGGGATGGGATGGGCTTTAAGGTCTCTTCCAACCCAAACCATTCCAGCATTCATATTAATCAGATAAGAAAAGGAATTGCTTGAATACACAAGCCAGGGTATGATGGCAAAAAATAAACCTAAAGCACTGTTTGGATTATAGGAATGTGCTGCAAAACTCAGGGAACTTTTCCTGGGAGCCTTTTCCCCTCCTTGGGCCATTCCTCTCTCCCCTCCATGCCCAGCCTGTCTCTCTCTGCAGGCAGGACCTTTGCCAAAGAACACTTCCAGTCACATCTGAAGGATGAGGCCTGCAAAGCAATGGGGCATTCAAATAAAGATTGGAAATAATTTCCTTACAGGAAGGAGCTGTCCCAGTTTGTCTTCCCTTCCCTTTGATTGCACAGCTCAGATCAGGGAGAGTCAGGAAATTACATCGTCTTAGGAAAAATAATAATAATAATAATATCAAAAAATTAAAAAGCAAAGAGAAGAATATCAAGGAAAAGGAAATTTTTTTCATTTCCTGCCAAAACCAATCCCACAAC
The DNA here is from genome assembly GCF_037042795.1 of Molothrus aeneus. Taxonomy (NCBI): domain Eukaryota; kingdom Metazoa; phylum Chordata; class Aves; order Passeriformes; family Icteridae; genus Molothrus; species Molothrus aeneus. The sequence continues at coordinate 663,579 of NC_089652.1, forward strand.
ATCTTTGAGGTTTCAAAGGCTCGGTTACACTTATTTTTTTTTAATGTTTTACAGTGACAAATTCCACTTTGCACATGCTCCTTGTTTTTAAACAAAACTTGGGCCACTATAGGAGGGAGGAATATTTTCATCCAGTTTAGTATTTTAATATGAAAGATGGGTGGATAGGCACTGACAAACCAAAAACCAACACCTGCCCCACGACAAATCCCAAGCACTGCTGAGAGGAGTAACTTGGCTCTGTGTGTAAAATCATCATTTTTGGGTTTGGGTTGGAAGGGACCTTAAAGCCCATCCAGTGCCACTCCCTGCCAGGAACAGGGACACCTCCCACTATGCCAGGGTGCTCCAAGCCCCATCCTCTGAGCCAAAGCAACCTTTTCTAGGTAATAAAACAGGAAAAAAGATGGAAAGCCACGAAGCACATTGTGCCTAAACACAGGATCTGTGATTGTACACTCATTTTTTGGCCAGCCAGCATGGACAATCCTGCTGTCTTACCTCTCCTTCTTGGTGGGGAAGAGGGAGGGAGCCAAGTTTTCTGCTGGAGGGGGCTGAATAATTATTTCCTCTCTGTATTAGGTTAGGCCCACCATGGAATGACAGGCCCAGGTGGGTGAAGCACGTTCAGCAGAGTGATTCATGCCTGGCTTTTGTAAGGAGATATTCTCTGACAGGCTGTACCATGCTCAGCTTAGCTCCACCTGCACGGGCTTGGCACAGCTGATTTCCCACAGCTCTCACAGAAACTGGGGGTTTTTTCCTGTGGCAAAAGGCAAGGCAGGGTGTGCTGCAGCCATCTGTGTTCCAGCAAACAGACTGGACACAGAGCAGGAGGGAGCAGCCCCCTGATTTCCTGACCAGCTTTCCTTAACACAGCTATTCCAAAACAGCCCCACAAACCTTTCCATGCTGCCTTGCCCTTTCCAAGGAGAGGAATGGGGTCTGAGCACCCCAGCCCCTTGGAAGAGGGATGCCCCATCTCACAGCTCCTCTGAAACCCAAGGGCAACCCCCCTGGCCATGGTGCTTGGGTGTTTCCCTGTCAAAGAAACGCTCCCAGCTCTGGGATTTGTCAGCCAGGTGAGGGCTGGGCTTTGCTGGGACAGGCTGGGAGTGGTCACCTGGAGAAGAGAAAGCTCCAGAGACTCCAGCTCCCCTTCCAGTGCCTGAAGGAGATCCAGGAGAGCTGGAGAGGGGATTTTCACAGGCACTTTTTGAATTTTTGCCCTTTGGTGCTGTGACAGAGAGCAGTGGCACGGCACAGCAGCCTGCTGTCCCCAGACACTTCCCAGTCCCTTTGCTCCTCTCCCAGCCCTGCTGCTGCAACCAGACAAGCTCCTGAGCTCTCCTTTTACACATCCCTGCCCTGGGAGTGCTCCTCTGATAGGAATCTTAGAGCAACACCCACCAAAGCCTCTGTGAGCTTTGGCTGGACCAAATCCATCCCTTATCCCCGATCTGAGGAGCATCCTCGGACTGAGGTGGAAGCAAAGCACCAGTTGTTTTCTTTTGCCATTACTGAAGATTAAAACAAAGCCAGGAGCGTGGCAGAGGTCACCAGTGTCAGCAGGGGAACAGGGAAGGGTGGAAGCAGCATCATTAGCAGAACAAAGCACCACACACCCAAAGCCGCTCACCCAGCCCTGAAAGCCTCCCTCCTTCCCTCCATTGCCTCCAAGAGGAGCCTGCAGGAGTTTCAGCTCCATCCCAGAGCTGCAGGACCCTCACCAGACCAGCACCCAGCAGCACAACCACATCACAACATCCCAGCACAGCAAACCCCTTTCATCAGACATCACAAATATTTTTGCCAGGGTAAATCCGTGTGACTTTAAGTGACAGTGGAATCACAGGGTCACACTGAACTGGTGACACAGGGCCACTCTGAACTGATGACACAGCTTGTCCCAACCTCATCTGTCCCTCTGGAGCACCAGCCTCACACAGCAAATCATGCTACAGCTCCTGGAGAGCAAACCATGGCTCCTCATCCACGTCCTTTTCCCAATGGATAATTCACCACATCCCAACACAGCCAGGCAGGCAAAACTCCTCAATAATCTTTTAAAGGTTCAGCCTTTAATCCTAAAAACCTCAGCTGAATTTCCACGTCCACTGAGAATTATTTCAGCTGCCTCTTGGGGCAGGCAGAAGATTGTTCTGCAATCCCTTGTGGACCATGGAGAAATGCTGCTCCCAAAACCTGGACACCATCTGTCCTAACATCATCACTCAAGAACAGCTGGAGCACTGATACACTTGAAAAACCCTGTTTTTTTTTCTTTTTTCTTTTTTTCCCTTATTTTAAACATTTGACACCAGGTATTAGAATAAGTATTATTTAATATTCCAGCCCTCCTTTCAGGTATCCTATAAAACACAGGAGCTGGCAGACAGCAGTGGTTTCCTGACCTTCTCTGCATCACTCCCTCTTTCAAAACCTCACCCTGGCATCCCTTGCTCTTCTCCTCAGTGAATTAAACACCCCTGATCTGTTTGGAAGACTTTCCAAGCTCCTCACCCTTCCTGCCTCTCTTTTCTGGCCCTGCTCCAGTCATGTTTCCACCAGGCTTTGGGTGCAGGAATGCTCCTGGCAAGTCACAGGATGTCACTCAGGTGCCCTCAGGGCTGCTCTCCAATCCTTAAAGCAGTCCAACACCTCCTGGGATGGGAGATGGAGCATCTGGGAACAACCACTGCCAGGGCTGAAGGTGGAAATCATTTCAGGAAAGTGGAAAGCTGGAAATGCCTGGTATGGGAGGAAGAGGTGAAAGAGTCCAACCTGCCTGTGGGATAGTCTTTTTGGGGTTTAGAGGTAAAGGGTGATGGGTGAATGACCATCTCCCCTGCTTCCTCTGCCAGAGATAGCAAATACCCCAGTTTCTCCCATTTTGGGTCTCTTTAGGATGGAGTTTATTGCAGCCCTACAGCTGAAATTGAAAATATTACCCCTGGAAGGGCAACAACACAGCACCACTGCACTTGGCAGCATTCATGAGGTCCTGGCATTCCTGGTATGTGGGAACATTGAAGGACTTCAGTTCCAGGAAAAGGATGGGTTTGGCAACTCATCCTTCAGGACTGCCAAATCAAGAGTAATTGGATTAGTCTCAATCAAAAGTATTTTGCCATGCAGCCTCCCTACAGCTAGGGAGAATATTTTCCACTTCCACACTAATTTTATCAGGTTTCCCACTCAGAAAACAAATCATTTTTTTAGGAACCGTCCTGGTTTTGTTTCGATGAAATGAAACCAAAAGCAAAACCATTTTCCCTGGAAAATTATATGAGAGTTGGGAGGAAAAAGTGTGATCAAGGATAATAATTATTCCTCATGAAAAACTGGGAAGAAATAGCACAACTTAATCCAAAAGAGTGGAATTTCCACACCTCTCCTGGGCTCACCTCATCCTCTGAGCCTCCTGCCCTTCAGGGATCCAGATATTTGGGCAGCTCCACAGCTTAGATCTGAAAGGTGGAGGTTGCAGACGGAGGGAAGAAGGAATTGGATCCCTCTGAGAGGGAGAACTCCTGCCTGGTGGGAACTCGGATGGCTGAGAGCCTCTGGCAGCTCATTGCTGCACAGCAGGAGAGTCTGGTGGTCTCCACCCCAGGGTGGGCTCATATCCAACTTGGAGACCCCCCATTCCTGAATGACAGCAGCTGCTGAGCGTGCTTGGGGCAGGGAGAACACCCAGGGCTGGAACACCTGGAGATGGGACTCCAGGAAGGGCAGGAGTGGCCAGGGCTGCTTTGGATGGAGCTGCACAGTAGCCCGCGGCGCGAGGAAGACGCTGCCTGGACGGGATCCAGACGTTCCTGTAACAAACTGCTGGTTTTCTCTAAAGCTTCCCAAGAGAAGACCACACAAAGGAAATTGAGGATGGAGTCCAAGCCAGAGCAGGATCTAACCAGTCCAAATTAAATTGTAACGCAGCATCCAACTGGCCTTCATCCCAAAATGGGACGTGCAACTGAATCCGCTAAACCACCAGGACATCTGTGGGGTGGGGTGGGCTGTCCCTCCTCAGACAAGGTGACACCCCCAAGGTGACACCACCAGCACGTGGAATTCTGCTGCCCAAGGCTCTGGGGCTGCTGGAAAACCAGAGGGATTTTCCTACCTGTCGCCAATCCCTTTCTTGGGGTTTTCCATTACTCTCCAAGCACATGGAGGGGTTTTTTCCCCTTCTTTTTCAATTACATGTCCCTTTAACCACCTGCACCTCCTGATTTGATGAAGATTTCCCAGCTGAAGAGGGAAATAAAGCAACAATCCATTGCTGTTTCCAGCTGCCCTGGGATGATGCAAAACTTCACCAGTTGTTTGTGAAATGCTTTCACTAGCAGGGAAAAAAAGACTGGGAAAAAGAGCAATCCCTTGCTGAAGATAATTTCCACCCCATCACCCTCTTGATTTACTTTTAAATAAATGCCTGGGGAAGTGGAAGCCTTCAAAGTGTGTCCAGCCCTAAGCTCTCTGCTGGAGTTGGCTCCCAAATTCCTTCTGTTGGTCACTCCCACTGGCCATCGGAGCACAGTGGGAATGACCAACACACAACCCAGCTGCAGGAAGGAAGAGCCACCCTTGGGGGCCAGGAGAGCTCCCTGTGGTGGGACCTCAGCAAGATGTGGTGGTTTGGATCAGTGACCTGAAGATGATCCCCTCAGGCTCCAGGTCTAGAAGTCCTCTCAGTTGAGCTGTGCCCACAATAAATTAAGTTAGTCTACATTCCTCAGGTGGCTTTTTACAGAGCTCACCAGCCCTGTTCTTGCTGAGACCCTTCCAGTGAGATTTGCTGACCTGCTGCAATCCTGCCAGGAATGAGGGCTCTCCTGCTGTGCTCCTCACAGGGATGGGCAGCAGAGCTGGGCAGGGTCACTCTGCTGAACCAGGCGAGGAGGGGCTCCACCAGATCCCATGAGGAGTTTGGCTGGCTCCTCCCTGACCATAAAACCCCTCTCCTCTCCCCAGCCCAGCCCATGTGAGCCGTGTGTGACATCTCAGAGACCACCCAGCTCGAGCTGCAGAGCGTTCAGTGACTGATAAAAACAATTGCATTAAGAGAGCCCGCGCTCCTCGCCAGGAAGATCAGCAGTGGGAAAATTCCTCCTTTAGGGAGTTCTGCAGCCAAGGATGGGCCCTCAGGGTTCATGACCAACAAGATCCCCACACACACTTAACAGCTATGGGGGAAACGTGGGAAGGATGATGAGGTTGGGGATGTCCAGTAAATCCTGCTTGTGTCCTCGTTCCTCCAAGGGAGAGCGATCCCAGCGGAACCACTGGCACCCAGGATCACTTATCAAAGATAAGATACCCACTGGAGCACCTTCTCTGCCTCCAGTCCACTTGTTCTGGAAAACAAACCAACCTGAGGATGCTGGAGGAGAGAAGGGTTCAGCTCGTTGGTCTGTCAGACAGATTTCCACCCAGGATCCCCAAGGACGGGGCCGGATGTGCCAGGTGAAGAGCGGGGTGGATAATGCAGAGCCACGAGCCAAACTATGGATCAGGGAGGGGAAAATACCACAGAGGTGAGAGATCAACAGGGATTTTTACTCTGCTGAAATGCAAAGAAAGGGAAGAAGAAGCTTGAGGCTTGTCCCTGCACAACTGCCAAGCGTTCAAAATGCCCCGTGGGGCTGAAATGCTGTGTCCACCTTCCAAACCTTCCCAACATTTGCCCTCAGGAATGTCTGTGGTTTCATACCTGTTTTTGCTGGAAAGAGCACTTTGGTGCTGGACCAGAGAGAAGGTTGTGCTCCATGCACAGAATTGGATTTTTCTGGCAGCATTTCACCCTTGGAGTCTCATCAGAGGTTACTCAAATAATTTTACGGAGTAAGCAGAACATTAATGCTACATTAAAAAAAAAGATTTGTCTCATCAGAATCCCAGCAAGGGCTTGCACAGCCACTGGACCAAGATGCAGAAGCTGATTGATACATCAACTACTAATTTTTTTTGTTTAATTTTCTCCTATGCATAGATATTAAAGTTCCCTTTCCCCATCTCCAGCCAGTTTCTAACCCCTGCTAAGAAGCTGCCTTGACACCTGGTAAAGGAACAGCAAAGTGGTGGGACAGGAGAGCAGGCAACAGCAATAATTAATGGTTAAAATAATGTCTCTGCACCTCAGACTCTTAGGAACCTGCCAAAAATTCTTCCAAGTGAGTTTAGAACCACATGGGATGACTACAGCGCACAGATAACCATGACAAAAAAGGCATCAGAACACTTTTGAAATTAATTAGTATGTTCAGCCACCATCAAGGCTTCTCCTAAGAGCCCCAGGGCCCCATTTTCCTGCTTTGGATCTTTTTTAATCACAAAGTTGATTTGTCCCTAGCAAGCACCCCGAATTGCATTGTGCTTGGCCTCCTCTGGATCCCTCTCATGGGATTCAGGGATGGTGCCACCCAGCCAGATGTCCCCAGCACCTTTTGACAAGAAATCCATATTTTTCTTTTACTGGACACCCTGGCCAGAGAACCCATGTGGAATGTAAACTCTGTGGGGAGAGATATATATATTTTCTCTCTCTGTTTATAAACACAGAGAGTCCAGTTCTTCCCCCAGCAGGATTAGATGAGCCCAGAATTTATCAGCTTTGGAGAACACACTCCTGATTTACACAGGAGGAAGTGGGGAAATTGTTTGCAGGAGGAAACAAAAAATGAATTGGGCAATTCCCATTTGCATATGGATTGGAATACACATGCACCACAAAATTTAGATTCTCTGCAATAAACAAACTTGCCTCAACACCCACAAGAGCAAACTTGAAATCCAGAGGGGAAGTCAGGGAAAAATATTTTGCCCTGACATCCCTGAGCCAGTCCTCAAATTCCCTCTTGGAGTAACCTGCTCTCATGGAAGGGGTTGAAAGGGCAGGGGTTGGAATGAAACGGTCCTGAAGGTCCCTTCCAACCCAAACCATGCTGGGATCTGTAACCCCAAAAGTTCCCTTTCCTTGCTGCTCCTCCTGCCTCACTCCTGGGCCCCTTGTCCTTCGTCCCAAGGGCCACCAAAGGCAGATTTGCTAGGCTGGGCCTACCTTCTCCCACCCAGCTGCTGTCCAAGCCTTCCACGTCTGCCAAAATCTCCCTGTGGCTCCAACAGAATCAGGCACCTGGCTTGTGGGCACTGGCTTAAAACCAAAGCACATTAATTTGAAAATTGGCCCTCATGCAGATGAGGCAGTGAGGGTGGTTTGCATCAGGCATCCTTGCAAGACATCAGAGAAGCCACCAGTGTTTTGACATCCAGAAGATGATGGTATTTGTAGGGCTGAGCTCTCATAATGATGAATTTTAGGGCTGAGCCCTCATAATGATGAATTTTCCAACCCCAGCCCTGCTGTTATTGTTGAAATAACACAAAGTCACTGGTAACAGATTCAAACACTCCCCACATACATTTGTGTGTACACATCTATAAATGTACACACACACAGAGGAGGGGAGAGATAAATATCTGCAGGTCACAAGGGAGCAGTTTTAGGAAGCTTTAGGACACGAGGGAGGGTTTTGTTTAGAGAAGGATTTCCCCCTTTGTCCCTCCAGGATGAGATCGCCAACATCTGTCCCCTGTCACCTCCTCGTGAAGCCAAAGGGTGCTCGGAGCACAAACCCCTGCCCCCTTTGGCAGGGAATTCAGCCCATTTTGGGTGGATTGGGGGGCTCCAACTGAGTCCATGCCCTGCCTGATGGGGCTGCAGAGCTCTGCCAGGGTGCTGCTCCTTTGCCACACGTGGGTTTGGAGGGCTGGGGATGACACCTGGCCAGAGATGAGGGCCACCAGGGGTGCTGCATGTCCCTGCCTGCCTCCTTCCTCACTGCTTCACAGCTGTGTCTGCACAGGGGTGGAGGTGCCTCACTCCTTTCAGCCATTTTTAATGCTCTAATGGAGGGAATCTGGGATCATGGAGCTTAATGGAGCTCAGCATGCTTAGGAGAGCAGAGAAAGGATAAATACACACACAGTGAAGCCCCAGAAAGGGGAGGAAGCACAAAGCAGACACTGCTGGGAGCAGGAGAAGACCAAAATGTGGCAATCCCATCCCTTCAGGAGCAGGCAGGAAAAGCCCCAAATGTTCTAACAGCAGAACCAGGCTGAAATGGGCCCCAGGGGAGGACATGGAGGGGTCTCTGTGGCCCAGGCTCAGCCTTGTCCCTGCAAACAGAGCTGCCACCACCTCCCTCACGTGCAGCCACGTGGGGGATTCATCCTGGGACACCAACAGCTGGAACACCTCAACATCTGGTGCCCTCAGGACAAGCAGAGGGCCCTCAGCCAGAGATTAGGGAAGGTGCCCCAGGAAGGGAAAGCTGTGACAGCCCCACTTGGAGCCCAAGCACTCCTTTGGGAGAGCAGGATCTGCCAGCAGCAGGGAAAGGTTGATCCCAACCACCTTCCCTTGCTCTGGAAGGTCTCTTTGGGGAGGCAGTGCCCAGCCACATGGAAGCACAACCTCCCTGCATGCCAAGCCTCCCTTCAGGCCAGCTGCTCCCAAATCCCTGCTGGGTTTGAGCAGCAATCCCAGCCATGAATCTCAC